>NC_072001.2:73984130-74287160 GCF_028885655.2 Pongo abelii | reverse complement strand
TTCTTTCTGGGAAGGATTTTTTTTTTTTTTTTTTTTTAATTTTAAGATAGAGTCTTGCTCTGTCACCCAGGCTGGAGTGTAGTGCTGCAATCATGGCTCACTGAAGGCTTGACCTCCTGGGCTCAAGTGATCCTCTCACCTCAGCCCTTCCAGTAGCTGGGATTACAGGTGCACACCACCATGCCTGGCTAATTTTTTATTTTTTTTTGTAGAGACAGGGTCTTGCTATTTTGCTTAGGTTGGTCTGAAACTACTGGACTCAAGCAATCCTTTCACACTGGCCTCCCAAAGTGCTGGGATTACAGGCCTGAGCCACCATACTCAGCCTCTTTGTGGGAAGGGTTCTAAGTAAAAATTCAGTTTCTTTAACGGCTATAGGGCTACTTGGATTATATATTTCTTCTTGAATGAGCTTTAGTAGTATCTTTCAAGCAATTGGTATATTTTGTCTAGGTTGTTAAATTTATATGTGTATAATTATTTATAGTATTCCTTTATCCTTTTAATGCCTGTAGAAACTAATCATGTCTCCTCCTGTTTCTTGATATTCGTAAATTATGTTTTATCTCCTCTTGTTTTAATCAATCTGGCTAGAGATTTATCAATTTTATTACTTTTTAAAAAAATAGTGTTCGGTTTCATTGGTTTTCTCTCTGGTTTTGAGATTTAACTTGCTCTTTCTACTTTCTTAAGGTGGAAGCAGAGGTTATTAATTTGAGACTTATTTGTTATAATATGTTTAATATCAAAATGCATTCTAATTTTATGTGTATTACTTTCCAAATATTTGGGGCTTTTCCAGGTATCTTTATCTTATTGTATTTTTTTCTGTTGTTGTTGCTTTGTTTGAGACAGGTCTCACTCTCTTGCACGGGCTGAAGTGCAGTGGCGCAATTTCAGCTCACTGCAACCTCGACCTCCTGAGCTCAAGAGATCCTTCCACCTCAGCCTCTCGAGTAGCTGGGACCACAGGTATGCACCACCATGCCCAGCTAATTTTTGTATTCTTTGTAGACACGGAGTTTTGTCACGTTGTCCAGGCTGGTTTCAAATTCCTGGGCTTAAGTGATCCACCTGCCTTGGCCTCCCAAAGTGCGAGGATTACAGGCGTGCACCACTGTGCTCAGCTATCTTATTGTGTGTGTGTGTGTGTGTGTGTGTGTGTGTGTGTGTGGTTTTTTAATTTAATTTCATTATAGTCAGAAAACATACTTTGAGTTGAATTTTTTCAATTTATTAAGGCTTGTTTTGTATCATAGAATATTGTCTACCTTAATACATATTTCTTATGCATCTGAAAAGAATGTGTATTATGTTGTTGTTGAGTGGAATACTCTATGAATATAAACATAAAAATAGTTTGGTTTATGATATTTATCATGTCTTTCAAGTCTTCTGTGTCCTTACTGGTATTCTACTTGTGCTATCAATTACTGAAAGAAGATTCTGAAATCTCTGACTCTAATTATAAATTTGCCTATTTCTTCTTTCAAGTTCAATCAGTTTTTACTTCATATATTTTGATCTTCTGTTACTTGGTGCAAAAATTGAGAATTGTTATGTCCTTTGAGACATAAATGACCACTTCATCATTTTGAAATGGCCCTCTTTCTCTCTGCTAATATTATTTGTCCTGAAATCTACTTTGTTGGGTATTAGTATAGATACTCCAACTTTGTTTTGATCAGAATTATCTTGATGTATTTTTTCATTCTTTAGCTATTGATCTATTATGTCTTTACATTTAAAGCGGATTGTTTGTATGCAAGATATAGTTAGATGTTGTTTTATTACCCAGTCTGACTATCTCTGCCTTTTAATTTGGCATTTATACCATTTACCTTTAATGCAATTGGTTGTATGTTTATACTTTACTGTTTGATTTCTACTTATTCAATCTATTATATGTAAAGCTTTTTCTATTTTATTGACTTCTTTTGAATTTAAATATTTTGTAAATCTTTTTTTCCTCTTTTGGGGGACTACTAGTTATAAGTCTGTTTCATATTCTTAGGGTTAATTGCAAAAAGCTCTAATTATCACAATCTACATTTAAATAATTTAATATATGTATATACACATATATACACTAAAATGTGTGTGTTTGTGTGTGTGCATGTATTTCTTGAAGAGTTTCACTCTATGCCTATATATCTTAGTATTAAACAAAGACTGGAGCTGTTTTTTACGTAATTCTCTCTTCTCTGAAATTCTGCTTTACAGCTTCTAGCTACCTCAGACTCTTTGAACTCAACTCTCTGCTCCTCAATGCAGACAGACCACTGTGTTTTGCTTGGGATCATCCTACTCACTCTGCTTTACAGAGTGTACCTTGGGGTAGGAAGGCACAGAGAATATTGGACTTACCTCATTTGCTTCCTTTCTTTCTTGCATTACAGTCCTAATATCCCTATTGTCCAATATTTTAAAACAGTTGTTCCACATGTTTTTCCAGTTTTTCTCATTAAGGCAAGAGAGTAAATCTGGTTCCATGATATATTTTTAATACTCTATTGAACTCCTTGAATTAATAAGGGGGATTTTTCAATTCATTTTTATAACTGAACATGACTTATATATGTAAAGGAGCACATTTTACTTTTGAATATAAATACATACATATGTGTATATAAGTATATGATATGTGTATATTTGTGTGTGTGTTCTTATCCAGTTTTAGATTAGAACATTCTTAAAATGCTAAAATGAGCTGGGAAGTTTTTTCTCTTTTTCCATTTTCTTGAATAAGATTAGGAAATGTTTCTCAACCATTTTTTTTTCATTATACTCTCTCCCTCCCCCAGGGCCTTTTTAGACATATTTTTTTCTAATCTTCCACCATAAAATTTAATATCACAGACATACTATATCTGTGTACCATGACCCTTTAAAGGGCACAGACTATTTTAATATGTAAGATTTTTTTTACCCCCTCTCTAAAACTAATTTATTTTAATCCCATTGAGTTTGTAAAGCTTTCACCTAGAAAACTTCCACATGGAAAACTTTCTGGGTTACAGGTTTTGGGAACAGGAGAGCTTTGATTACCATTTCACTTTTTGAATGCTTGCTGTTCTAGTTGATGTTTGTATTTCTTCTTGGGCCAATTGGGAATTTAATTTTGATCCCAGAAATACAGAGCTGGTACATACTAGTATGGCATCCTTTCTGGTGGGTCAGGTGTCCATCTTGATTAGTCAGTGCCCAAGCTTTACCTGTTGTTGAGTAATTTAAATACTTGTAGAACAAAAATCAATCTAATCTAAGATTTAAAATATATTAAAATATAGTTATTCACAATATTCTTTTATTTTAAAAAAATTCTTATGCATCTGCTATTATTTCCCCATTTATAATTCTGTGTTTTGTTTATTTATATCATCTTTCCTTTATCTCGAAGAGTCTTTCCAGAAGACCATCTTGTTTATCTTTTCAAAGAAGCAATTTTTAATTTTGTTGTTTTGTTCTCAGTAAGGTTTTCCTTTTCAAAACTAATTTCTTTTCTAACAAAAAGCAGCCAGAAAAATCAAGCTGCAAGCATAGATAAGCAAGCTGGAAGCTTGTATAGGTAAATGCCAGCAGCTGTGCCAAGAGAAAAGGAATACCCGGAAGCCAAGTGTATTCAACATGGAGGTTTCCTCTTCCCTTTTCTTTGTAACCACGTGTTCAGGTAACATGGCGCTGGCCAGGTAAAGACCTCATTTGCATAATAAAAATTAGGGTGGGTCGGCCAGCTCTTCACAGGCCATGTAAATGGCACACCTGGTCCAACCAATCCACTACGCCCTATGTAAATCAGACACTGCCTCCTCAAGTTCGTCTATAAAACCAACCACATCTCCCAGAAACCCGCTCGGGCCCCTTCCTCTGCAAAAGGAAGCTCTCTCTCCTTTCTTCCACCTATTAAACTTTTGCTTTTAAACTCACACCTTGTGTGTCCGCATCTTCGATTTCCTTAGTGCAAGACAACGAAACTCGGGTATTTCCCCAAATGACGCCACTTCAGTATTACTGTTTTTCATGTTCTTTACTTTGGTTCCTGCCCGTAATATTTCCCTATTTCTAATATCTTTAGTTTGTTCTAATTTTTCTTCTTCTTCTTGAATTAAACATTTGGCTCATTAGTTTTCAATCTTTATTCATTCGTGATAAATTTATTTAGATTTATAAATTTCCTTCTATTATTTTAGCTATGTTCATAAATTTTAGCTTAAATGCTTTCAGTTTATTCTGTTTAATATTTTTGTGAGTTTTTTTAATCTAATGATTATTTAGTTTTATGCTATTTAATATCCAGATTTATGGGATTTTTAAAAACCTATTATGAAGAACTGTGAAGAGTATTAAATTTTATCTTACTTGCAAGTTAACAAACCAGCCAGTCACAGTTTCAAAAATGCTGGCAGAAGACATGAGACTCCTGGATCAGAGACAAAGAACTTAATTACTTCATTTCTCATTAGTTCCCCTTGCTTCACAAGCCCCACAAGAGTGATACATACATGGGTCCAGGAGGATGCTGGAGGTGGGGTTAAGTCACAACTGAGGAACCCTGAGTTTAGGAAACTCCAATAAGGAGGCTGTGAGCCAACCCACCCAACTTCTGCCCCAGTGGGAGATATTATCTTCATTTTATTGGACAGCAAACGAACCTGCCCTCTGCCATGAAGGGAGATACTATCTTTATTTTCCAAGGCTGTTTGCTATATAAACATCCTTGAAAATACAGGCCAGAATAAAAGCTAACAATGACTCTGCTCAAAAGACATACAGAAACATGACAAATCCATGCAGCATTCTCTCCCAACCATTATTCTTTTGTAATTTATTTCTAACAAAATTGCACTGTGGTCAGAGAACATAGTCTGTGCAATATAGATCTTTAGAACTATGCAGAAAGGTGGAGAAAGTCTCCATGAGTTCAAGCATCACACACCACAGAACCTGCAGACCAACTTCATTCCCAGTATCTGCACCAGGCATCTCCTCCTTCAGGGAATCTTCCTTAAATATTAGGTTGCAATCCAATTTGTTGAGGGCCTGGAGAGAAAGGGAATGAAGAAAGAAATGCCTTAGGGCAACTAGTCATCATAACATGTATTCTCACCAGATTCTCAACCTGGCAGGATCTTGAGGTTGCAATGATATTCTCCCCACCTCCCCAACCTTTCTGTCCCACCTTCCAACACACACACACACACACACACACACACACACCCCTGGCATCTGGGCTGCTCTTGCTAATTTCTGTTCTACAGAAGTGATGAGGCCAGAAAAGTGATCCTGCCAAAGCAATGTAGGGGACAGGTAAGAGCAAAATTTACCTGCCACAGTTGCACCTACTGCCCCACTGTGGCCCAATCCCAGACTGCTATGAGCTTCTAAACCAGCTCACAACTGTCTTTGGTCTCCTCTGGCCTTCTCAGAGTTTTTATGTTAATTCCTCAGACCATGGCTTCTTTCCCACTTTCAGTTTCTCAACCCTGGCTGCATATTAGAAGAACTTGAAAGGTATTTTTAAAATGCCATTGTCCAGATTCTGCTTCTGGAGATTCTGATACAATTGGTCCAAGGAGGGCCCCAGATTAGCAATAGATTTCAAAGCTTCTTGGGTGATTCTAATGGGCAACAAAGGTTTTCAATCATTGTCTGTAATTTCTACTGGGTCAATTTTGGGAAAGGGACCTCATAGCCCAGGTTCCTTAATTTTCTTGTTCAGGAACTAAAAACCTATATTTTGTTTAATGTTCAAATTATTGAACTCATTTACCTAATAAATACAAATTTTAAAAAGAAGTTATCTTGATGATTTAAGACGACTATAATTTGATTACATTATCTTAAATCATTTAAAATGCAATTATAAGTTCACTATGGCTGATTTTTTTCCCAACACTTCAAATATCATAAAACTTTCACAAATGCAATGACTACAAAGCTTATTATTAATATTACACTTACACTTGAACCTATTCTAAAGTCTCAGAACAATGGACTTATTCATTGCTTTGATAATTTATGTGCTTGTTTTATACCTTCCTGGGGGATATTAGTATACTTATGTTAATATCTTCCTAGGGTTTCAGTAATATATTTTTATTTCTTCCCAGGGGTGGAGTAATATTACTAGACCCAAAAGAAAAAGTATACGTCCTTGGCCCAGCCAAGGCTGCAGGATCTGGATTACTGGCTGATCCATTTTTGGTCTGGCCTCAGGACTCATCATCAGGCTGAGTTAACTCCTCGTGTTACTACAATACAATTTTTAAAGTCACACCTTCACTCAGGTTTTATTTTTTTTACAACCTGGTGTCTTTCAGGAAATGATGTACTTTTAAAATCTCACTTAGCCAAAGTTATAAAACCCAAGGTCCTATCAATATGATATATTGACTTGGTCTGCTACCTTTTTAAAGAATTACATATTCCTTATTGATGTTTTATTAAAATGAGCAGAGCCATCTAGTGGTTTCATTTCCTGTGAGATGAGACGTTGCGTGTGTGTAGTATACTCTTTCTCTCTGGGATATTTGACTAATTCCTCTGTTTGGAAGACCCTGGCTATGGATAAAATGTTTGTGTTCCCCCCAAATATATATGCTGAGATCCTAATCCCAATATGATGAGATTAGGAGGTAAGGGCCTTTGGGGGGTGATTAAATTATAACTGTTCTCATGAATGGTATTAGTGCCCATGTGAAAGCAAACCCAGAGGCTTGTTCATCCCCAGCATGATGTGAGGACACAGCAAGAAAGTGCCATCTATGAGAAACAGGCCCTCATCAGACACCAAATCTGCTTGCACCTTGATCTTCGTCTTCCCAGTCTCTGGAACTTTGAGAAATCAGTATTTGTTGTTTATAAGCCACACAATCTATGGCATTTTGCTATAGCAGCCCAAATGCACTGAGACAACCCTGTTGGATCTTTCTTCTACTTGGTAATTTTGTGTGATCATTAATCTTGATTAAATATGGGATTTTTTTGTTCACTTAAATTATTATATGTTAATCCCAGTACCAACCAATCCAGTCCCCCCTCTTCTTGAAGGAGGTTACTTGGTTCCATAATTTTATTTTTTCCTCAGAAATAAATATGTGCATATATACTTATATCTTTTATGAGAAAGTAATTCAATAGAAGAAATAAAATCACCATATACAAACAATGTTCACTTGTTAAAATCCATTAACAAAAAACATATGCATAATTTGTTGCCTATTTTTTATTACAACCATATTTTTGTACTAATTAATTGTTGAGTATAATTATGAATCCATGGACTTTTTATAGACTTAACATATTCCAAGTAACCATAATAATAATATTTCATGCTAAAATTATCACAGCTTGGTCCGTGGAAACCTTAAATTGGATCTTTGGCTTTTTTATATTGCTCCTAACATTTTAAAAATAAGATTTTTACTTTCTGGTAATAACAGGATATTCCAGGCTTATTCTGATTTTTTTTAAATTTCCCTGAACAAAGAGTCATCTGTCCTCTGTAGAGTTCTGGTTTCTGTTACTTGACAATAGTATTGGAATAGTAGTTATGGGTGGATGCATAAAAAAGGAGATAGGCAAAAGTCCTGCCAAAGCTGTTGACCTACTTGAACTTGAAAATGGGACTTTAAAAAATAAATCATGGTTTCTAAAGATTTTTCAAATTTAAAGATGTATGTATTAGTCCATTCTCACACCGCTATAAAGAACTGCCCAAGACTGGGTAATTTATAAAGAGAAGAGGTTTAATTGACTCCTAGTTCCATGTGGCTGGGGAAGCCCCAGGAAACTTATAATCATGGTGGAAGGGAAAGAGGCACGTCTTACATGGCAGTGGGTGAGAGAGAGAGTGTGGAGGAACTGTCGGACTCTTATAAAACCATCAGATCTCATGAGAACTCACTCACTATTATAACAACGGCATGGGGGACACCGCCCCCATGATCCAATCACCTCCCACTAGGTCTCTCCCTTGACATGTGGGAATTACGGGGATTGCAATTCAAGATTTGGGTGGGGAAACAAAGCCATATCAATGTTATATTGCTGAACCCTACTTTTCTTACAGTAAATGGTATTACCTGATACTAAGACTTTCTCCCCGGTAACAGCAGCCAGTTCAATAAACATATATGCCCCTAATACAGTCCAAGCACTGTCTCTGCCTTGAGGTCTGCAGGATAGCATGAGATAAGCTGGATATAGCACGTTCCTCTCTTCTCCTTGCCATAGGGCCTTAGCTGTTCCTTGTCAGAATAGCTCACATGCCTTGACACATAATGCCACTGGAAATAACTTTGTAGAGACTGAGATTAATACAGGGATTTTTTTTAATGGCCATGAAGGTCTTGGAAGATGAGGACACAAAGAAAGACTGAAATCTGGAGACACTCAGACACAAAGGGACAAAACAAAGACATCCAGAGAATAATGGAATGAGAGGGAGGGAGTTGTGTTTTCATGATGAGAAACGTGTGGGAGAGCAAGCACTGAGGGGATGGAAGAGAAAATAGCAAGAGGGCTACAGAGAGATTTGGGACAAAAAGCAAAGGAAGAGATGACAGATTTGGAGAAAATGATTGACATTGAAAGAGGATTTGCAGCAAGATATAAGAAGATATGAAAAAACAATGTGGAGAGAGTAAAGGAAGAAAAGTGGACAGAAAGAAGATTAAAAAAAGAGAGAAAGATGCTTATATAGTTTCTGTTTTGGACCATAAATACAAGCTGTAAATTCACTGACTGAAACAACCAGCTGGATTTGAATGGGTTTAGCTGAACTCAAATCCATTATATAGGATATAGACTAATTAAGGTCTGAGCTCTGTGGGATTAGGGACATATTTCCATTTTCTCTTTTGCTTGGCTCTGCTGGGTATCAATCATCAAGCTAATGTTTGGCTGCAGCATCTTCAAGTCCATCTCATAGGTCACTGTAGAGTAACAGGCTTTGTAAGTTCAGCTACTTCACCTCACTTCCAACCAACCATGATGCCAATGACCTGTGCATTTTTACATTCCGTGCTGGGATTAGCTGGGATTAGCTGAAAGTCAAAGGTCTTGCTTGCCACACACATGGTTGATGAGTCCTATCATGTCACCATGTCCATCACTGTCAGCAGTCTATTCCACAGGGTGGAAGTCAGAAACATGAATCTTACTAATACTTAAAGCCTTCGGTCTGTATCACAGTCTTATGAAATGCTTGGCTACTGGCCACCTTCTCTTCCCATACACCAGTTCATGTTCAGCTGGACACATGACTAGTGATTCACAAAAAAGTGTTGGAAGAATGACTTCCCAAATCTGCTACTCCAATGTTGGCTTGGGAAGAACGGCACAGGCCTTGTACATTTAAAAATGTGTAAAGTTAGCATTTTCAAAGCTGATTGCAAAATTTCTTTGGATTCTTCTTCTGATTCTGTTGTTGCAAATTGTTAATTTTGTTAATTGAGACTTGTATCACTGGGGCTCTTGACTTTCTCATGGTGGTAAGTCTAAAGTGGACTCCTTTCCAGATTTCAGGGAGAGGACAAAGGGGTAATAGGTCTAGTGTCAGCATCTTCCTAAGCATTGGACCGACAACTTGGTATGCAGAAGACTCATCTGGGAGCCTGTTAAAAATGCTGGGACCCACTCACAGAGATTGGGTCTGAGGAAATGGAAAGGAGGCAGGCAACCAAACTGTAAGATCCCCACAAGTGGTTCTGAGGTAGGTGTCCCAAGGCCATTCTTTTTTAAAAGATGAGTTTTATTATTTTTAATTGACATATAATAATTGCACATATTTATGGGGCCTAGTGTTACATTTGAATACATGCATTGAAACATGTATACAGTGTAACTAGCATATTACTCAGGCCATTCTTTAAGAAATGTTTCCCAGGATAATGACAGTTGGTCTTTGCTTACAAGGTGTCTTGCCAGTTCTAAAAACACCTGTATGATCCCCGGCTTGTGACAGGCACAGATGCATCTAAGTTTTCCTCCCAGACCACATGTCCTACTGTCACCATGGTCAACATCAGTTCTCAAGACAGACACCTGATCACTATTAAACTTCACCTGCATTGCTAACGTAGACTTCATGAGCCTCACACATTATTTAGTGTAGGTGGTCCTATCTTTTACTGCACAATGAGTTCTTGTATATCTCTTAAGAATCCAAAAGTTCAAGAGGAAAATTTATGTGTTATGGAAGACTTTCATTCCCAGAGAGCCAAAACAAAAAAAAAAGATAAAATCCATAGTAACATGTCCTGCCTTTTGGATTCCATCTTTGATAATATATTTCCAGCATTTTGTACATGCTCTTTACATTTTGTTCTTTTCTTGCTCTTTATGGCACTTTCATGATGTTTAATAATACCTATCTTTTGCTCTATTGTAGTACTTGTGAGGTTTCACTTCTTTTCTTTTTTCTTTAACTGAGTTTTATTTTTTATCAGATTTACTTTTTTTTCTACTCTCTGTGCTGTGCACACATGGTGATGCTTACAAGACTGAACAGTTGGCTGCTATGCAGAGCCACGATGGGGTAGCTCAGAATGTTCTTTCATGGCTGGCTTATAAAAGCCTGAACTTCACATCTGGGAGGTGCATAGGACTCAAAACTGCAGGATGTAAGGATGTTAAAAGTCAGAAGTTGAGAACCATCTCTGAAATAGGAATCCAGCTTTAATGAGACTAATTTGTCTAGGCAAAACCCAAGATAAAGCTTTATTACTCATCCAGATATTTTTCTTTTTGGGGGGTGGGGAGGGGAGACAGAATCTCACTCTGTCACCCATGCTGGAGTGCGGTGGCACGATCTCAGCTCACTGCAGCCTCCACCTTTCACATTCAAGCAATTCTTGTGCCTCAGCCTACTGAGTAGTTGGGATTACAGGCACGCACCACCATTCCCAGCTAATTTTCGTATTTTTAGTAGAGACAGGGTTTCACTATTTTGGCCAGGCTGGTCTCAAACTTCTGGCCTCAAGTGATCTGCCCACCTCAGCCTCCCAAAGTGCTGGGATTATGGGCGTGAGCCACCATGCCTGGCCTCATCCAGATATTTTTCTAAGTGTTGGAGATACAGCCTTGAAGGAAGGAGACAGACATGGTCAGGGAACTTACAGACTGGAGGATGAGACAGGTAGGTAAAAGGAAAATTACAAATAAACTGTGAAAGAAGCTCAGGATATTAATTAAGAAGTGCATTCAGAAAACAAAAAACAAAAACCATCTTTTAAAAATTAAAATTATAATAGCAAAAAATTAAAAATTCAACATGGGAACTTTCTGCTCTTAGTAATGAAGGACTATGTTATTTGAATTAACTATCCCACTGGATAAAAATTTTAAACAACTAGATAAAATATATTAAAACATTTTAAAAGCATCAAAGACAAAACATGACTATAAGGAATTATAAAGTCAAAGTAAAGTAAAAATGTGAATCCAGAAAGGTAAAAGAGCACGGAAGCCACACTGACCCTCTGATGCTTGCCAATCCCGGAAAACTAGGACTTTTGTTTTGATAATGTCACAGAGAGACGGAAACAGAAATAAGAATCCAACAACCATAAAATTAAATTTCAAGCCCTGAACTTGGGTTTAAGATGGTCCCATACTAGTAGTGACCCCATAGTAGACTTTACTATATGATTGTTATATTTTAATGACACTTTTTTTTAAAATGAAGGTGAAATAAAGATATTTTCAGATTTTAAAAACCTGGCTGGGCATGGTGGCTCACGCCTGTAATGTCAGCACTTTGGGAGGCCAAGGTGGGCGGATCACGAGGTCAGGAGTCCGAGATCAGCCTAGCTAACATAGTGAAACCCATCTCTACTAAAAATACAAAAAAATTTAGCCAGGCATGGTGGTGCACGCCATGGGTGTAATCCCAGCTACTCGGGAGGCTGAGGCAGGAGAATTGCTTGAACCTGGGAAGTGGAGGTTGCAGTGAGCTGAGATCACGCCACTGCACTCCAGTTTGGGCAACAGAGTGAGACTTTGTCTCACAAAAAAACAAAAACAAAAACAAAAACAAAAACAAAAAACCTGAGCGAGTTCTCCATCACAAGGACAGCACTAAAAATTTCTAAAGGCTATATAATATTTAGACTATAAAAGAGTGATTCCAGAAGGAAGTTCCGAGTTATAAGAAGGAATGAAGAGCAAAATAAGTGGTGAATATATGAGGAGCTCTAAATGATTACTGACTTTAAAAAAACAACAATATCCGATGGGATTGAAATATGTTGGATTAAAATACACATTAATAATGCCATATAGCCTTTCCGCCCCCTAGCGCTGCTGGGCCTGCAGGTCTCTGTTGAGCCGCGGACGTGGGTCTTTTGTTCCCCAGGATGGGGTTTGTTAAAGTTGTTAAGAATAAGGCCTACTTTAAGAGATACCAAGTGAAATTTAGAAGACAATGAGAGGGTAAAACTGATTACTAAGCTTGGAAACGCTTGGTGATACAGGATAAAAATAAATACAATACACTCAAATATAGGATGATAGTTCATGTAACAAACAGAGATATCATTTGTCAGATTGCTTATGCCTGTATAGAGGGGGTATGATAGTCTGTCCAGCATATGCACACGGACTGCCAAAATACGGTGTGAAGTTTGGCTTGTCAAATTATGCTGCAGCATATTGTACTGGCTTGCTGCTGGCCCGCAGGCTTTTCAATACGTATGGCATGGACGAGATCTACGAAGCCCAAGTGGAGGTGACTGGCAATGAATACAATGTGGAAAGCATTAATGGTCAGCCAGGTGCCTTTACCTGCTATTTGGATGCAGGCCTTGCCAGAACTACCACTGGCAATAAAGTTTTTGGCGCCCTGAAGGGGGCTGTGGATGGAGGCTTGTCTATCCCTCACAGTACCAAACGATTCCCTGGTTATGATTCTGAAAGCAAGAAATTTAATGCAGAAGTACACTGGAAGCACATCATGGGCCAGAATGTTGCAGATTATATGTGCTACTTAATGGAAGAAGATGAAGATGCTTACAAGAAACAGTTCTCTCAATACATAAAGAACAGCATAACTCCAGACATGATGGAGGAGATGTGTTAGAAAGCTCATGCTGCTATACAAGAGAATCCAGTCTATGAAAAGAAGCCCAAGAAAAAAAGTTAAAAAGAAGAGGTGGCACTGTCCCAAAATGTCCCTTGCTCAGAAGAAAGATCGGGTAACTCAGAAGAAGGCAAGCTTCCTCAGAGCTCAGGAGCGGGCTGCTGAGAGCTAAACCAAACAATTTGCTATGAGGATTTTTCAGATAAAGACAATAAACTTGTGGACAGCAACTTAAAAAAAAATGCCATATAGGATCAACATACACAAATAAATGTGATACATCATATGAACAGAATGAAGCATAAAAACCAAATGATCACCTCAATAGACACAGAAAAAGCATTTGATAAAATTCAACATTGCTTCATGATAAAACGTTTCAACAAACTAGGCTTAGAAGGAACAAAACTCGACACAATAAAGGCCATATATGACAAACCCACAGCTAACATCATACTGAATGGGGAAAAGCTGAAATCCTTTCCTCTAAGAGTTGGAACAAGACAAAGATGCCCACTCTTAACACTCTTATTCAACATAGTGCTGGAAGCCCTACCCAGAGCAATTAAGCAAGATAAAGAAATAAGGGCATCCAAATTGGAAAAGAGGAAGTCAATTTATCATAATATTTATTTATTTATGTTTATTTTTAATTTTTTTAGAGGCAGGCTCTTAACTCCGTTGCCCAGGCTGTGCAGTGGCACAATAATAGCTCATTGAATGCAGTGGCAAAATCATAGCTCACTGTAGCCTTGAACTCCTGGGCTTGAGCAATCCTCCCAAGTGGCTAGGACTGTAGATGCCATGCCACCACACTTGGCTAATTAAAACAATTGTTTTTTGTCGAGATGGGGTCTTGCTATGTTGCCTAGGCTGGTCTCGAATTCCTGGCCTCAGGTGATCCTCTTGTCTCAGCCTCCCAAAGCACTAGGATTACAGGTGTGAGCCATTGTGCCCAGCCAGATGACATAACCCTATATATAGCAAAACCTGAAGGTGCCATCAAAAAACTCTTAGAACTGATAAATAAATTTAGTGAAGATACAGGCTACAACATCAACATGCCAAAATCACTGTTTCTATACACCAACAATGAACTAGCTGAAAAAGAAATCTAGTGTTTCTATGCACCAAGTGAAAAAAATCCCATTTATAATAGCTATGAAAAAATAAAATACCTAGGAATACATTTAACCAAAGAGGTGAAAAAACTCTACAAGGAAAAGTGTAAAACACTGATGAAAATATTTGAAGAGGAAACAAACAAAAAGACATCCCATGCTCATGGATTGGAAGAATTAATACTGTTAAAATGATCACACTACCCAAAGCATTCTACAGATTCAATGCAATCCCTATCGAAATACCAATGACATTCTTTACATAAATAGAAAAAAAATACTAAAATTCATATGACATTATAAAAGACACCAAATAGCCAAAGCAATACTGATCAAAAAGAACAAAACTGGAGGCATTACACTACTTTACTTCAAATTATACTACAAAGCTATAGTAACCAAATCAGCATGATACCGATATAAAAACAAACATATAAATCAATGGAACAGAATAGAGAACACAGAAATAAATTCACATATTTACAGCCAACTGATTTTTGACAAAGGCACCAAAAACATATATTGAGGAAAGGACACCCTCTTCAATAACAGTGCTGGGAGAACTAAATAGCCATATGCAGAAGAATAAAATTAGACTCCCTACCTATCACCAAATATAAAAATCAACATAAAATGGATTAAAGACTTAAACATGAAACAAAAAACTATAAATCTACTGTGAGAAAACATAAGAGAAGTGCCTCACGACACTGATCTTGGAAAAAATTTTATGTATAAGACCTCAAAAACATAAACAACAAAAGCAAAAATTGACAAATAGTATTATATGAACTAAAAATCTTCCATACAACAAAGGAAACAACAGAGGGAAGAGACAACTGTAGAAAGGAAGAAAATACTTTCAAACTATTCATCCAACAAGTGACTAATATTCAGAATATGAAAGGAACTCAGACAACAGGGAAAAAAATCCAATTAAAAAGTGAGCAAAGGAAATAAATAGATGTTTCTCAAAAGAAGACATACAAATGTCCAAAAATGTATTTTAAAATGTTCAACTGCCAACTAGTCATCAGGGAAATGCAAATCAAAACCACAATGAGTATCATTTCACCTCAGTTAGAATGGCTATTATCTATCAAACACACACACACACACACACACACACACACACACACAAATGCTGGTGAGGATGCAGAGAAAAGGGAACTGTTATACATTATTGGTGGGAATTTAAATTAGTACAGCCATTATGGAAAACACGGTGGGGATGTCTCAAAAAACTAAAGATAGATCTACCACATGATCCAATGACCCCACTGCTGGATTTTTATCCAAAAAAGAGAAAATCAGTGTATCAAAGGAATACCAATACCTGTACCCTTGTTTATTGCAGCACTATTCACAATAGCTAAGATATGGAATCAACCTAAATGTCCACCAACAGACAAATGAATAAAGAAAATGTGATATATATATACATTGAAATATTATTCAGCCATAAAAAAGAATGAAATCCTGTCATTCACAGCAACAAGGATGAGCCTGGAGCACATTATGTTAAGCAAAATAAGTTAGCCACAGAAAGATAAATGCTGCATGTTCTTAATCAGATGTGGGAGCTAAACTTTTTTTTAGCTCATGGAAGTCACGAGTAGAATTGTGGGTGTTGGAGGCTAGGAAGGGTAGCAGGGAGGGGAGCATGGGGAGAGGTTTGTTAACAAATACAAAATTACAGGTAGATGGAAGGAGTAAGTTCTGGTGTTCTACAGCACTATGGGGTAAATATGGTTAATGATAATTTATTGTATATTTTCAAAAGGCTAAAAGAGAGAATTTTGAATGCTCACAACACAAAGAAATGATAAATGTTGAGGTGATGGAATGCTATTTATCCTGATTTGATCATTACACATTGTATACACGCATAGAAATTCACTCAATATCCCATAAATATGTATGATTATTATGTATCAACTAAAAATAAAAAGAAAAAATGCTGTATTAAAAAAAAGAGGGGAAGTAGTTTGAGTTAAAGTGTTCCAAGGTCCTTGTATTTTCCAGAAGGATGGTAAAGATATTAACATTAGAAACCAATGTTAACCAATGAGAAGGTAAAGATCTATGATATAAGTTCTAGGGAAATCATTTACAAAATTAGAAACTGAGTGTATAACTTCTAAATTCATAGAGGGAAAACATGGTTAAAAAATACCCAGTAATTTAGAAAAAGTAATTGAAGGGAAAAAAGAAGTAAAACAAAACATGGAATAGGTGGCACAAGTAAAAACACATATCAAAATGTTTAATTTAAACTCAGTTAATTTTGTTCTAAAAAACTAACTTCATCTTTTAAAAGGCTAGATTGTTGAACTGGATACAAATATAAATTTAAATTATATATTATTTAAAAGAAACATAACTACAACATAAGCATATAGAAAGGTGGAAATTAAATCATGCAAAAATATCTCATTCAAATATTAATTTTAAAAAGCTGGTATACCTATGTTAATATTGAACAAATTAGAATTTAAGGCAAAAAGAATTTTTAGAGATAGAAGACTCACAATGTCAAAAACATCAGTTCAACAGGAAGATATGTCAGTTTTAAATTTGTACGTACCTAATAACATGCCCTTAATAAATGCATAAAGCAAAAAATAATAGAGTAATAGGAGAAACAGACAAATCCAGTCTCAGTGGAGATTTTAGTCTTTCAATAATTGATAAGAACAACCAGAAAAGAAGACAGACGATTTGAACACTATACTTAAGAATTTTGACCTAATTAATATATACACATGTTATGGTCACCTTTTGGGAATGAGACAGGCCCCTCAGTCAAACTTTGGTTCAGATGTTAATACTGACGACACCACACAAACACATACACCAAATAAGCCACGAAATGGTTTATTACTCATATAATGGGGCCAAATACTTGGAAACTGAACAATACGCCTATAAATAACCTCTGAGTTAGGGAAGAAATACAAGAAAATTTAGGATATATTTCAAAGAATATGGCTTTTCCACTTTTCTTTTAGAAAACAGAATAGGAGAGAACACAAAGGCACAATAGAAAATTTTTACAGAACAATATCACTAATAAACATAAACACAAACACTTTTAAACAAATATTAGCAAATAATAACCAGAAATATGTTAAAGGTTAATATATAATTACATTATCCTAGTAATGCAAGGTTGGTTTAACATTTGAAAATCAATCAATGTAATCAATAACATAAGAATAAGGGAGAAGGACTATATGATTATTTCAATAGATGTAGAAAAATATCTGACAAAAGTCAATATTCTTTCATGATAAAAAATTATCAGCAAAGTAGGAATAATAGGAAACTTTCTCAGCCTGATAAAGGCTATCTGTGAAAAACCTACAGCTGGCTGAATATGGTGGCTCATGCCTGTAATCCCAGCACTTTGGGAGGCTGAGGTGAGTGGACTGCTTGAGCCCAGGAGTTCAAGACCAGCCTGGGCAACATGGTGAAACCCCATCTCTACTAAAAATACAAAAATTAGCTGGACATGGTGGTGTGTGCCTGTTGTCCCAACTACTTGGGAGGCTGAGGTGGGAGGATCCCTTGAGCCCAGGAGGCAGAGGCTAGAGTGAGCCATGATTGCACTACTGTATTCCAGCCAGAGCAACAGAGTGAGACCCTGTCAAAAAAAAAAAAAAAAAAAAAAAAAAGAAAGAAAAGAAAAATTAAAACCTACAAGTAAACTTATAATTGAACATTTTCACTCTAAGATTAGGGAAAGAGAGAAAGGACAATAATGACCACTCTTACCACTTTTTTTTCTAAGACATCAAACTGGCAGTCCTAGCCTGTGCAATGAGGCAAGAAAAAGAAACAAAATGTGTAAAGACTGGTAAGGAAGATGCAACACCATTTTTATTTGCAGAAAAAATGATTTTGTCTGTGTGGAAAATCCTAAGCAATTAATATTGCAAGTTTACAGAATACAAAGTCAATACAGTAAATTCTCATTATTTATGGTGAATATGGTCTATAAAGTTGTCCTGAACATGAAATTAGTGAATACTACTGAACATTTGCTCCAATGGGAAATGCAGGTTTAGGTTCCTGTGAGACTCTGGGACAATATTTTTAGTCAATTAACACTTAACCTTGTTATATGTGTCTTTCTGTTAAATGGCATCGTTTAAAAAAATATATATATCTATATAATTGATTTATCAACATCAGACTCATGGCCAACAGCACTGTAACTCATGCCTCAACAAAGCTTATCTAACACATGTCATTTATCTGTGATGTCAGGCACATCACCACCTTCTTGTGCTTAGGAGCATTAGAGAGCACTTCAGGCCGACCTCTGGGGGGCATTGTAAAGAGCAAAGTCATCAACAAAAAGCACAAAAATGCAATAAACATGGCATTAAATATACTGTGAAAAGGATACTTGTTTACTTTCTAATAACTGAAACAAGAAGGGAGAATATTGCCTTGCTTAACCTCAGCTGGGAACATGTGCATTGGGGGCTCAAATTTGTCATCACTTTGTATATATCCACAAATGAATGTGGGGACTACAAATGAATTTTAGTGAGTAGGCAAATTACACAAAATCTGCAAATAATGAGGATCAGCTATATATAAAAGTCAACTGTATTACTATGTATTTGCAAAAAAAACTTGGGAATGAAAATTTAAAATAACTGTAAAATAGCAAAATATATAAAATGCTTAGGAATAAATCTACTTCAGAATAAAATTTAAACTGAAATCTACTAAATTTTGCTTTAAAAATGATCTAAATAAATGAAGAGTTATCCCATGTTCATGGATTGGAAGATCCTCTCCAATTCATCTATAAATTTGATATAATCCCACTAAAAATCCTAAAAGTCATTTTTAAAATAAATTGCCAAGCTGATTCTAAAATTTATATGGAAATGCAAAGACCTAGACTCACGAAAACAATTAAAGCAATTTTGTAAAACAACAAAATTTGAGGGGTTATATTACCTGTCTCCAAGACTTACATAGAGCTACAGCAATCAAAACTGTGCAGTAAAATTTGTGTAAAAATAGAATAAATAGGGGAGAAGCCAAGATGGCCGAATAGGAACAGCTCCGGTCTACAGCTCCCAGCGTGAGCGACGCAGAAGACGGGTGATTTCTGCATTTCCATCTGAGGTACCGTGTTCATCTCACTAGGGAGTGCCAGACAGTGGGCACAGGTCAGTGGGTGAGTGCACCGTGCGCCAGCCGAAGCAGGGGCGAGGCATTGCATCACTCGGGAAGCGCAAGGGGTCAGGGAGTTCCCTTTCCAGGGGTGACAGACGGCACCTGGAAAATCCGGCCACTCCCACCCGAATACTGTGCTTTTCCCACGGGCTTAGGAAACGGTGCCCCAGGAGATTATAGCCCGCACATGGCTCAGAGGGTCCTACGCCCACGGAGTCTCGCTGATTGCTAGCACAGCAGTCTGAGATCAAACAGCAAGTTGGCAGCGAGGCTCGGGGAGGGGCGCCCGCCATTGCCCAGGCTCGCTTAGGGAAACAAAGCAGCCAGGAAGCTTGAACTGGGTGGAGCCCACCACAGCTCAAGGAGGCCTGCCTGCATCTGTAGGCTCCACCTCTGGGGCAGGGCACAGACAAACAAAAAGACAGCAGTAACCTCTGCAGACTTAAATGTCCCTGTCTGACAGCTTTGAGGAGAGCAGTGGTTCTCCCAGCACGCAACTGGAGATCTGAGAACGGGCAGACTGCCTCCTCAAGTGGGTCCCTGACCCCTGAGCAGCCTAACTGGGAGGCACCCCCCAGCAGGGGCAGACTGACACCTCACACGGCCGGCCAGGTACTCCAACAGACCTGCAGCTGAAGAAGGAAAACTAACAGAAAGGACATCCACACCAAAAACCCATCTGTACATCACCATCATCAAAGACCAAAAGTAGATAAAACCACAAAGATGGGGAAAAAACAGAGCAGAAAAACTGGAAACTCTAAAAAGCAGAGTACCTCTCCTCCTCCAAAGGAACGCAGTTCCTCACCAGCAACGGAACAAAGCTGGACGGAGAATGACTTTGACGAGCTGAGAGAAGAAGGCTTCAGACGATCAAATTACTCCAAGCTACGGGAGGATATTCAAACCAAAGGCAAAGAAGTTGAAAACTTTGAAAAAAATTTAGAAGAATGTATAACTAGAATAACCAATACAGAGAAGTGCTTAAAGGAGCTGATGGAGCTGAAAACCAAGGCTCGAGAACTACATGAAGAATGCAGAAGCCTCAGGAGCCGATGCGATCAAATGGAAGAAAGGTTGTCAGCCCTGGAAGATGAAATGAATGAAATGAAGCGAGAAGGGAAGTTTAGAGAAAAAAGAATAAAAAGAAACGAGCAAAGCCTCCAAGAAATGTGGGACTATGTGAAAAGACCAAATCTACGTCTGATTGGTGTACCTGAAAGTGACGGGGAGAATGGAACCAAGTTGGAAAACACTCTGCAGGATATTATCCAGGAGAACTTCCCCAATCTAGAAAGGCAGGCCAACATTCAGATTCAGGAAATACAGAGAACGCCACAAAGATACTCCTCGAGAAGAGCATCTCCAACACACATAATTGTCAGATTCACCAAAGTTGAAATGAAGGAAAAAATGTTAAGGGCAGCCAGAGAGAAAGGTCGGGTTACCATCAAAGGGAAGCCCATCAGACTAACAGCGGATCTCTCGGCAGAAACCCTACAAGCCAGAAGAGAGTGGGGGCCAATATTCAACATTCTTAAAGAAAAGAATTTTCAACCCAGAATTTCATATCCTGCCAAACTAAGCTTCATAAGTGAAGGACAAATAAAATACTTTACAGACAAGCAAATGCTGAGAGATTTTGTCACCACCAGGCCTGCCCTAAAAGAGCTCCTGAAGGAAGCGCTAAACATGGAAAGGCACAACCGGTACCAGCCACTGCAAAATCATGCCAAAATGTAAAGATCATCGAGACTAGGAAGAGACTGCATCAACTAACGAGCAAAATAACCAGCTAACATCATAATGACAGGATCAAATTCACACATAACAATATTAACTTTAAATGTAAATGGACTAAATGCTCCAATTAAAAGACACAGACTGGCAAATTGGATAAAGACTCAAGACCCATCAGTGTGCTGTATTCAGGAAACCCATCTCACGTGCAGAGACACACATAGGCTCAAAATAAAAGGATGGAGGAAGATCTACCAAGCAAATGGAAAACAAAAAAAGGCAGGGGTTGCAATCCTAGTCTCTGATAAAACAGACTTTAAACCAACAAAGATCAAAAGAGACAAAGAAGGCCATTACATAATGGTAAAGGGATTAATTCAACAAGAAGAGCTAACTATCCTAAATATATATGCACCCAATACAGGAGCACCCAGATTCATAAAGCAAGTCCTGAGTGACCTACAAAGAGACTTAGACTCCCACACATTAATAATGGGAGACTTTAACACCCCACTGTCAACATTAGACAGATCAACGAGACAGAAAGTCAACAAGGATACCCAGGAATTGAACTCAGCTCTGCACCAAGCAGACCTAATAGACATCTACAGAACTCTCCACCCCAAATCAACAGAATATACATTTTTTTCAGCACCACACCACACCTATTCCAAAATTGACCACATACTTGGAAGTAAAGCTCTCCTCAATAAATGTAAAAGAACAGAAATTATAACAAACTATCTCTCAGATCACAGTGCAATCAAGCTAGAACTCAGGATTAAGAATCTCACTCAAAACCACTCAACTACATGGAAACTGAACAACCTGCTCCTGAATGACTACTGGGTACATAACGAAATGAAGGCAGAAATAAAGATGTTCTTTGAAACCAACGAGAACCAAGACACAACATAGCAGAATCTCTGGGATGCATTCAAAGCAGTGTGTAGAGGGAAACTCATAGCACTAAATGCCCACAAGAGAAAGCAGGAAAGATCCAAAATTGACACCCTAACATCACAATTAAAAGAACTAGAAAAGCAAGAGCAAACACATTCAAAAGCTAGCAGAAGGCAAGAAATAACTAAAATCAGAGCAGAACTGAAGGAAATAGAGACACAAAAAACCCTTCAAAAAATTAATGAATCCAGGAGCCGGTTTTTTGAAAGGATCAACAAAATTGATAGACCGCTAGCAAGATTAATAAAGAAAAAAAGAGAGAAGAATCAAATAGATGCAATAAAAAATGATAAAGGGGATATCACCACCGATCCCACAGAAATACAAACTACCATCAGAGAATATTACAAACACCTCTATGCAAATAAACTAGAAAATCTAGAAGAAACGGATAAATTCCTCAACACATACACCCTCCCAAGACTAAACCAGGAAGAAGTTGAATCTCTGAATAGACCAATAACAGGAGCTGAAATTGTGGCAATAATCAATAGCTTACCAACCAAAAAAAGTCCAGGACCAGATGGGTTCACAGCCGAATTCTACCAGAGGTACAAGGAGGAGCTGGTACCATTCCTTCTGAAACTATTCCAATCAATAGAAAAAGAGGGAATCCTCCCTAACTCATTTTATGAGGCCAGCATCATCCTGATACCAAAGCCTGGCAAAGACACAACAAAAAAAGAGAATTTTAGACCAATATCCTTGATGAACATTGATGCAAAAATCCTCAATAAAATACTGGCAAACAGAATCCAGCAGCACATCAAAAAGCTTATCCACCACAATCAAGTGGGCTTCATCCCTGGGATGCAAGGCTGGTTCAATATACGCAAATCAATAAATGTAATCCAGCATATAAACAGAACCAAAGACAAAAACCACATGATTATCTCAATAGATGCAGAAAAGGCCTTTGACAAAATTCAACAACCCTTCATGCTAAAAACTCTCAATAAATTAGATATTGATGGGACGTATCTCAAAATAATAAGAGCTATCTATGACAAACCCACAGCCAATATCATACTGAATGGGCAAAAACTGGAAGCATTCCCTTTGAAAACTGGCACAAGACAGGGATGCCCTCTCTCACCACTTCTTTTCAACATAGTGTTGGAAGTTCTGGCCAGGGCAATCAGGCAGGAGAAGGAAATAAAGGGTATTCAATTAGGAAAAGAGGAAGTCAAATTGTCCCTGTTTGCAGATGACATGGTTGTATATCTAGAAAACCCCACTGTCTCAGCCCAAAATCTCTTTAAGCTGATAAGCAACTTCAGCAAAGTCTCAGGATACAAAATCAATGTACAAAAATCACAAGCATTCTTATACATCAATAACAGACAAACAGAGAGCCAAATCATGAGTGAACTCCCATTCACAACTGCTTCAAAGAGAATAAAATACCTAGGAATCCAACTTACAAGGGATGTGAAGGACCTCTTCAAGGAGAACTACAAACCACTGCTCAAGGAAATAAAAGAGGATACAAACAAATGGAAGAACATTCCATGCTCATGGGTAGGAAGAATCAATATCGTGAAAATGGCCATCCTTCCCAAGGTTATTTACAGATTCAATGCCATCCCCATCAAGCTACCAATAACTTTCTTCACAGAATTGGAAAAAACTACTTTAAAGTTCATATGGAACCAAAAAAGAGCTCGCATCGCCAAGTGAATCCTAAGCCAAAAGAACAAAGCTGGAGGCATCACACTACCTGACTTCAAACTATACTACAAGGCTACAGTAACCAAAACAGCATGGTACTGGTACCAAAACAGAGATATAGATCAATGGAACAGAACAGAGCCGTCAGAAATAATGCCACATATCTACAAGTATCTGATCTTTGACAAACCTGACAAAAACAAGAAATGGGGAAAGGATTCCCTATTTAATAAATGGTGCTGGGAAAACTGGCTAGCCATATGTAGAAAGCTGAAACTGGATCCCTTCCTTACACCTTATACAAAAATCAATTCAAGATGGATTAAAGACTTAAACGTTAGACCTAAAACCATAAAAACCCTAGAAGAAAACCTAGGCATTACCATTCAGGACATAGGCATGGGCAAGGACTTCATGTCTAAAACACCAAAAGCAATGGCAACAAAAGCCAAAATTGACAAATGGGATCGAATTAAACTAAAGAGCTTCTGCACAGCAAAGGAAACTACCATCAGAGTGAACAAGCAACCTACAAAATGGGAGAAAATTTTCGCAACCTACTCATCTGACAAAGGGCTAATATCCAGAATCTACAATGAACTCCAACAAATTTACAAGAAAAAAACAAACAACCCCATCAAAAAGTGGGCGAAGGACATGAACAGACACTTCTCAAAAGAAGACATTTATGCAGCCAAAAAACACATGAAAAAATGCTCACCATCACTGGCCATCAGAGAAATGCAAATCAAAACCACAATGAGATACCATCTCACACCAGTTAGAATGGCAATCATTAAAAAGTCAGGAAACAACAGGTGCTGGAGAGGATGTGGAGAAATAGGAACACTTTTACACTGTTGGTGGGACTGTAAACTAGTTCAACCCTTGTGGAAGTCAGTGTGGCGATTCCTCAGGGATCTAGAACTAGAAATTCCATTCGACCCAGCCATCCCATTACTGGGTATATACCCAAAGGACTATAAATCATGCTGCTATAAAGACACATGCACACGTATGTTTATTGCGGCACTATTCACAATAGCAAAGACTTGGAACCAACCCAAATGTCCAACAATGATAGACTGGATTAAGAAAATGTGGCACATATACACCATGGAATACTATGTAGCCATAAAAAATGATGAGTTCATGTCCTTTGTATGGACATGGATGAAATTGGAAATCATCATTCTCAGTAAACTATCGCAAGAACAAAAAACCAAACACCGCATGTTCTCACTCATAGGTGGGAATTGAACAATGAGAACACATGGACACAGGAAGGGGAACATCA
Organism: Pongo abelii; assembly: GCF_028885655.2. Lineage (NCBI taxonomy): Eukaryota > Metazoa > Chordata > Mammalia > Primates > Hominidae > Pongo > Pongo abelii. The sequence goes on along the minus strand of NC_072001.2, from coordinate 74,262,085 downwards.
CACTTCAGGGACTGTTGTGGGGTGGGGGGAGGGGGGAGGGATAGCACTGGGAGATATACCTAATGCTAGATGACGAGTTAGTGGGTGCAGTGCACCAGCATGGCACATGTATACATATGTAACTTACCTGCACATTGCACACATGTACCATAAAACCTAAAGTATAATAATAATAATAATAATAAAAATAAAAAAATTAAAAAAAATAGAATAAATAAATAAATGAAATAGAATAGTAAGTCTAGAAAGAGACCTGCACATATATTGGTCAATTAATTTTCCAAAAATAAAGTGCAAAGCAATTCAATGGGCAAAAAAACACTTTTTGCACCAAATTTTGCTGGAATGCTGGGTTTCTATAGAGAAAAAAGAAAATGAAATTGTATCTCTACCTCAAACCATTCACAAAAATTAATTCAAGAATAATTATGGTCGTGAATGTAATAACTATAAAGCTTCTAGATGAAAGTAGAAGAGAATGTCTTTGCAAACTTGGGGCAGGAAAACTGTTTTAGAGAGATTATAAAAGGCACTTGACATAGAAAATTGATGAACTGGACTTTCTCATAATTCAAAACAAAAGCGTTGTATCCAGTATTATAAAGAAGTTACACATATAAATAATAAAAAGACAATTCAAGTTAGAAAAGTAGGCAACAGACCTGAACATTTACTTCATAAAAGAAGATATAAAAATGACCAAAACATGCATAAAAATGTGATCAACATCATTAGACACCAAGGAAAATAAAATTAAAGCAAAAACCTGAAAAGGCCACACTGAAATAGCTGAAAATTTAAAAAGTTCAAAACAACAGATGTTGGCACATATGTGGAGCTACCAGAACTCTATATACATTGTTGGAAGGAGTGTAAAATTGTACAACCACTATTTAAAAAAATTAATGGCAGTTTCTTATGAAGTTAAACTTACAACTATTCTGACTCAACAGCTCCACTGCACAAAAGGATTTGTACAAACATGTCTTCATTCACAAGAGCCCCAAATTGGAAACAACTCAATAGAATGGATAAGAAAACCATGATGCCTTTATACTAAGAAATAAAAAATTATTGATACATGAAACAATATGAATGATTCTCAAAAACATTATGTTGGGTAAAACAAGTCAGACACAAAAGAGTACCTATTGTATGCTTCCATTTACAGAAAGTTCCAGAACAGACAAAACTAATCAATGGTGAAAGAAATTAGAGCAATACTTGCTTGTAGGGGATGGCCAGGGATTGACTAAGAAAACTTTTCTGAAGTGATTAAAATGTTGGAATTCTTAAATGGGATGTTGATATTTTCAAAATTCATCAAGTTATACACTTATGTGCATTTCACCATATGTAAACTTTATCTTTCAAAAAAATCCTTGAAAGATCTGTTCTCTAAACAAAAAGCCACTTTCAAGTACACCCCCCCACCCCCCCCACACACACAGGTTCACTAACACATTAGATTGTAAAAAATGAAAGTTCTAATTGTTAGTGGATATATGGAACAACTGGAAGTTGTATTCTCTACTTGTGGGAGTGTAAACTGATACGAATCACTCTAGAAAGCAATTTGACAATATTTAATGCAGCTGAATGTGTCCATATGGCTCAGCAATTCCACAGTTACTGTGTACTCCTAAAGCACACATGTGAACAGGCATATTCAATGCAGCATTGTCTGTACTAGTTTTAAACTAGAAAACTCCTGATGCCCACCAACAGGAAAACAGTTACATAAATCACTCATGGGCTGTACAACGCAATATCAAATAGCAGCAAAAATGAAAGAAGTGGAACTACTCCCATCAATGAGTATAATCCTCAGGAACATAATATTGAGTGAAAAAATGCAGAAGAATATATATCGCATGGCCCCGTTTATATAAAATTAGAAAATATAAAAACTTAATTCAATAAGCTCCCTATGCATTTATGCATAAATAGGAACAGCCAGAAAATATGAATGAGGTCAGGTGTGGTGGCTCATGCCTGTAATCCCAGCACTTTAGGAGGCAGAGGCAGGCGGATCACGAGGTTAGGAGATTGAGACCATCCTGGCTAACATGGTGAAACCCTGTCTCTACTAAAAATACAAAAATTAGCTGGTGCACGCCTGTAATCCCAGCTACTCAGGAGGCTGAGGCAGGAGAATCGCTTGAACCCAGGAGGCAGAGGTTTCAGTGAGCCAAGATTGTGCCACTGTACTCCAGCCTGGTGACAGAGGGAGACTCCGTCTCAAAAAAAAAAAAAAAAAAAGAAGAATATGAATGAATAAGCATAAAATTCAGGATAGTGGTTACCTGGAGGGAGGGAAAGAAGGTGCATAGGGGCTCCATGTCTTCTTGCAATGTTTGATTTATAAAATCTGAAGCAATAGTGGAAAAATATTAAGATATTATGCTTGGTGGTAGATACAGGGCATTTATTTGAGATATGATTTTACAGGCATTTCTGCACACTGAAACATTTCAAGATAAACAAAGAGAAGAAGTAGACTCTCTGAGGGCTCAGGCTTAGGGACACTTGTATAAGGAATTAATAAATAGTTTCATTGTCTCCTGAAGAGAAACTGCAAACTATTCCACTCCCCAAGGAGTATATTTATTCTTTAGGAGTAATTTATTCTTTGGAGCTTTGAATATACTTTATCTCTTTCCATAAAGGATTTGAGGTATTTTGCAACAAAAGACACATACAATGAATCATGAAAACATAAACATAAGTAGAAAGTCAGGATCAAATATACTAAACATTCCATCAATACTGGTTAACACAGTTGCTGTGATTAAATTTCAAACTTGGCTCTGAAGTTCTTGGCAACAGTAACCACTCCATCTCCATCTGACCCATAAAAGCAGATTATAAAAACTAACCTTTGTTCTTCAAGATTTAAATAAAATGTTTTCCTGAGTAGTCTCTCTTTATTCTATTTTGCATTTTGCCTTGAGGCTAACTAGCCAGATTCTCTGTCCCCCTTCTTTCTCTTTTCTTTCCTTTTTTAATTTATTAAATAAACTGTAAGATGGGAGATTAAAGCCCAGGTTTGCCCAAAGAGATGAATAGGATGTTTTTTGGTCTGTCAACAAACTGTTAATGATAGAAAATCATGGAATCAAAACAAGAGAAAATATAGGTGAATCATTAACTGCTTTCTGAATAAGCAGTAAATTCTGAATTACAATGAATGAAATCACAAAGAAAAACAATAGGAGAAAAACAGAACAAAAATCACAAAGAAAAACAGAAGGAAAAACACAGAAAACAATCAAAATAAAAAGGCAAGTACAGGCCGGGCACAGTGGCTCATGCCTGTAATCCCAGCACTTTGGGAGGCCGAGGCAGGCGAATCATGAGGTCAGGAAATTGAGACCATCCTGGCTAACACGGTGAAACCCCGTCTCTACTAAAAATAGAAAATAATTAGCAGGGCGTGGTGGTAGGCCCCTGTAGTCCCAGCTACTCGGGAGTCTGAGGCAGGAGAATTGCTTGAACCCAGGAAGCAGAGGTTGCAGTGAGCCGAGATTGCGCCACTGCACTCCAGCCTGGGTGACAGAGTGAGACTCCGTCTCAAAAAAAAAAAAAAAAAAAAAAGGCAAGTACACTATGATAATCTTATTTAGCAAGTGATAGGTTTATTCTCTTAAATATAAAGATAGCATAAACAAGTACTGCTATATGCTAATGACTCCAAATTCTATAATTCTAGCCCAATCTATACTTCTCAACTCCCAACTCATATTCACACCTACTTAACACTTGCACTTGGATATTTAACAACCATCTCAACATATGCTGAGATGTGTGGTATATCTTGTATATATTGTACATGTTGAGATACATTGTGTATTCCATAAGACGGAATTCCTGATCCTTCCTCCCAGCAGATGCTCCATTCACAGATTGCTCTCATCTCAGTTGATGGCAACCCAGTCTTTTCGGTAGTCCAAGCCAAAAACCTTGTGGCCATCATTGACTACTGTTTCTCATACTCCATATCCCAGTTCTGTCAGTAAATCTTGTTGCTTTATCTTTAAAATATACCCAAGATCCAACTGCTTTCTGACACCTCTGCCGCTATCACCTTGATCCAAGTCACAATTATCTCTTGCCTAGAATAATGCAGTACCTTCCCAACTGGTCCCCCTAATTTAATTATTGCCCCCTCCTGAAGTTGATGCTCTACACATTATTGCAATGAATCCAGCTGCCAATATTTTATACTTTAATATGTATATCCTTAAATAATACACAATATTGTACATGTGTACTTATACATTTGTTAGTATTTATACCGCACATAATGTCTACGATATGCTTCACATGTAGACGCAGTTGAGAAATTCTCATCTTTTATTTGCTATTCCTCAGCATAATGACAAAACATGAAAGTTGATTAGGAACGACCATGGACATCAAAATTCTTCCCAGATGCCAGATCCTTAAGACTAACAGTGAATGTGGGTACTGTCTACTATTTATTGGCTGAAATACCCTTAGGTGCGTTTTTTTTCATCCTCTCTATGCCTCAGTTTTCTAGTGTTCAAATGGGATTGCTATCATATATATATCGCAGTGTTAGGAGATTAAATGAGAATGTATACAAAGAGCTTATAATAGTGCAAGACATTGTTCAATGAATCTTTGTTATGATGATTACTCATTGAAGAGAATATGAATCCCAGTGCATTCCTTGCCCAATCAGGAATAGATCAGGAGCATGGTAGGGCTGCACTGTCTTACATGCCAGGCCTTCAGTGGAATGAAGCTCAGGAAGTGAGGAGCTGATACCAGCACCATCCTCTGACTCAGCAGCACAGTTAACCAGCCTCAGGTTCACCTGCACACTTGGTAACCATCCCCAGGTCTAGCAGCACACTTCACCATCCAGCTGCTGTACAAGAACATCGGGTACAGTATCTCCCTAAATGGGGGTACTAAATGTTTCTGCTTTTGAGGCAAATGCAATAGTGTTTCTGCATGAGATCCCTTTTGAAAAAAAGCAATTCTTCAGCACACACTAGCCTAGAGAGTCTCAGACTATGGGATTTGCATCTCTTCCCCTTCCCTGAAAACCCTGGAAAATTCCAAGTAGAAATGGCAATTTGTTCTCTAGATCACCACTCACTTACAACATAGGACCCTCACTTGATCCCTAACCCAGCAGACCCAGGTCTCCTTGTCTTTTTATCTGGGGATTATCTTCACCAAGGAACTTCAGAACACAAAATGAGTTTGGAGGGTAGAACTAGATGGGAGGATCGCCATTGGAAGTTTGAGACCAGACAAAATAAGGATTCAAGAAGTAGAAATCAGTATGGGGTAGTGGGAGCAGGTAGGAGCGAAAGGGAACTCAGGTAGGAAGGAAGCAGAGACCAAAGCTGAGGAATAAAGAGGCTTGGTTTCAGGAACAAGAGAGAGACCCTATTACCAGGCCTGAAGCAGGTCTGGATAGAGCCAGCAGTGGCTGGGATGGCTTGCTGCCATTTCATTGAGTGCTGACTTAGTGTTCCTAAGATTCCCAGGATGACTGGGCCAAGAAAGCATGTGAGTGTCAAGTCTCTTAAGCAGCAGGGATGGGAGGGTTAGGGGAGGAGAGACAATGTAGGAAGCTGGATTACTAAATAGCCAGGCCATTCATCTGCAAAGCCTAGAGTGGGAACAGTTACCCAGACTCCCGAAGAGTCACAAGTTCTTACATCTTTCCAATCTGCTAGAAGTCCACAGACAATATACTCTTGGTTCTCCTCTCAACATCACCTTCAAGCCGGGATCTCATTTCTATACCAAACAAGATATAAGCCCAGGAGAGATAAGTGTTTACTAGCCAGATGAGAAATGGTCCAATGTTTCAGTTTGGAGAGGCTAAAGGATCAGAAAGCAATGCTAATAGCTCCACTGTCCTAGGGCACCAACCCTATTGTTCAACCTACAGCCAAAAGAGTAATAATTAAAGCTCAATGTATTGGGTGTTTGCTGTGTGCCAGGCATGATGAGAAATGCTTTACATGCATTGTTTCTTTTGATCCTCATGACTATCTTACGAAGTGTGTGCTATCAGGAGGAAACTGAGGTTACACACTAGTAAGCTGATGGCCTAAGTGCCAAGATGAAAAAACCAGGACAGGCCAGGCACGGTGGCTCACACCTGTAATCCCAGCACTTTGGGAGGCTGAGGTGGGCAGATCACGAGGTCAGAAGATTGAGACCATCCTGGCTAACATGGTGAAACCCCGTCTCTACTAAAAATACAAAAAATTAGCCGGGCATGATGGCGGGCGCCTGTAGACCCAACTACTTGGGAGGCTGAGGCAGGAGAATGGCGTGAACCCGGGAAGCAGAGCTTGCAGTGAGCCGAGATTGCGCCACTGCGCTCCAGCCTGGGTGACAGAGCAAGACTCTGTCTCAAAAAAAAAAAAAAAGAAAAAGAAAAAACCAGGACAGCCTTTTAAGGCTATGATCAGAAAAATGGTAACCTGTTAAAGTTAAGCACGCCTTTTGGGAGAAGAGTAATCAAGAGATGTTAAGGATGTGGGTCTTTCTCAGAACCGCAATAGCAGCTTACCTAGCTTCCTTCCAGGTGTCTCTGCATGTCTCTGCTGTCGCACATCTTCTAGTCCTGTTTTCCCATTTCCTGGTGGTCCTGCTGACATAATAGCTGCTAGGTAAAATCTAAGCAAACTGAAGAATTCCTATTTACTGACTAAGATTGTTTTTCTGAAGTGGCATCATCTCTAGCTATGGTAATAGACTCCTACTACCCTCCTCACCAGCATGAATTTGATCTTCAAATGAAATTTTAAAAATTAGAACTCTTCACTCATGCATCCCTAATACTTCTGAGACACAGGTACACATGCATGTCTATTAAAAGAGCATCTGAGAGCTAACAATGGAAGGAAACACCTTTCAGAGAAGCAGATTTACTGATTTGTAACAGCATTTTATAGTCACTCAGGATCTCCTAAGACAAAACATTTTCTTCCTATCCCAGTTTTGACTCATGTTCATATTCTCTGCCCATAGTGATTCCCAGGGCCTCCTGTGGTTCCCTGAGAATGCATCCCTAGAAAAATGGGGCATCCTCCATATAGGTTAATAGCAGGAACCGTACCTAACTAGAGGAACATACAATAAATATGACAATTCTGACTGAATTAAGGAGGCAAACATACTTTATTTTGACTAATTTGTTAGTAAGTTTATTCTTCACTCATAAAAAGAACATATTTTTGGCTTTGAAATCATGACATAAAATAAAAAGGGAAATAACTGAAAATTACTAGCTAAAAGTAGGTAGATGCAGCTCATGCTGAATCATCAGCAAATACTATGTGCTTTGGGCTATAGCAGGGCACCAATCAAAGCAAGAACCAAGGATGCAGTGCTACGCCATCTCTGAAAACTGCTTAGTTCCCAAAGGTTGTTTGGTCATCACATACAGGAAATTAATCCTTCTTTTCTCCTGCTTTCCTTCTTTCCTTCTTCACTTTTAGCTATGAGAACAGTGGGCAATAATGCTTTAATACTAGTCTTTCTAGTTTATAGTATAGTGTTGTTGTTGTTTTAACATGTATAACCTGCATATTTTCAACCTTCAAAAAATAAAACTGCCAAAATCAACTGTAACTAAAGGCCATTTTTATTTTTGGTCTGTTATCTGCTGTAGGCAGAGCTTCATATAGGAATTTTTATTGCGAATTTCTATGACTGCATCCCTAACAAGCTCAATGAACATCTGTGGCCAAAGCTTCTGCAAAGCCTCATTTTTCATGTTGATTTCTGTGGCTTCCTTCACAAGGTCTTCTATATATGTTTTACAGAATTTCTTCTTTTCCTTTATTTCCTGTTAAAAAAAAGAAAGTTTTACATTAAATCATAACTAATCCAAAAGTCAAAGCAACAATTAGCTGAACCACAGAAAACTGAAATAATTTATTCTGACCCCCTATTCCTCCCCCATCTACTCCTCAGAGCAGGAATTCTTTCCAAGTCACTGCTGACAGAGTTCTGCTTGAGTAAAGATAACAACAAGGGCCTCAGTACTTCTCAGTCTACTCCTACCTCTGTTGGACAGCTCTGCTAGAAAATGTGTTTCTTTACTGGAATTGTTGAATCATAACTACTATTTCTCCTATCTCAGTTCAGGTCATTTAGCTCACACAAGTCAGCTGAATGCAGACTCAGATTCCTGTGGTAAATGTATCAGGATACAGATAGTGACAATTTCAATTGGTATGATATTAGTTAATATCTATGTAATACTTTAAGTACCTATACTCTGAATTTACCCTCTATTATGGGAAAGCATAAAATGGTACACTATACTGACTTACGCAGCCTTGACCATTTGGAGAAAGTTGGGGGGAAGTGTAGAAGGAGGAAGAGTAAACATATAGAAACCTGGGACCCAGGACATTGCCTTCTAAAGAAATAGGTCTCCCACTCAACTTCTGGGTCTGGCAGTGTGCAAATGAAAAACCCGGTCCTAAACACAACAGAGGAATTTTGGAGCCAGAGGATATTTGAATATTGTGCCCCAATTTCATCACAGAGACTAAAACAAAGTGATTTTGTTTAATGCAAGAATTTAACATTTATTTTGGCTATTGATACTTCTGGAGAGTATCAAGGCATAATCATGGAAGGTATAATATATATGGAAGAATCAATGTAACACATCAGATAATCAGAATTACAAGGGAAGTAATGCACATCAATGAAGAAGGAAAGTAATAAATATCAATGAGACAATACATTTAACTACTAGAAAAAGGATCCATTTAAATCTCCAACTCAAGTCAAAACACCAAAATAATTTCAAGATAAATTAAATGAGCTAAATTTAAAATACCATAGGCCAGGCATGGTAGCTCACATCTGTAATCCCAGCACTTTGGGAGGCCAAGGCAGGAGGATCGCTTAAGGCCAAGAACTCAAGACCAGCCTAGGCAACATAGCGAGACCCCATCTCTACAGAAAAACAAGAATAAAAAATTTAGCCAGGTGTAATAGCACATGCCTGTAGTTCCAGGTACTTGGGAGGCTGAGGTGGGAGAATCGTTTGAGCCCAGGAGTTCAAGGCTACAGTTTAAGCTATGATCATGCCATTGCACTCCAGCCTGAGTAACAGAGTGAGACCTTGTTTCTAAAAAAAAAAAAAAAAAAAAAAAAAATTCGTCCCGGTGCAGTGGCTCACATCTGTAATCCCAGCACTTTGGGAGGCCGAGGCGGGTGGATCACTTGAGGTCAGGAGTTCGAGACTAGCCTGGCCAGCATGGTGAAACCCCGTCTCTACTAAAAATATAAAAATTAGCCAGGGTTGTGGTACATGCCTGTAGTCCCAGCTACACGGGAGGCTGAGGCAGGAGAACTGCTTGAACCCAGGAGGCGGAGGTTGCAGTGAGCTGAGGTCGTGCCACTGCACCCCAGCCTGGGTGACAGAGCAAGACTCTGTCTCAAAAAACAAAACAAAACAAACAAACAAACGAAATCCTAAAAATCACAGATATTGTCATTAAAATTATACCTACGAAGATTTCTAGGAAGTCCTAGCCAGAACGGTCAGGCAAGAGAAAGAAATTAAAAAGCATCTAAATAGGAAAAGAAGTCAAACTATCTCTCTTTGCTGACAATATGATTTCTATACCTAGAAAATCCTAAAGACTCTGCCAAAAGGCTCTCAAATTGAAACAATTTTAGTAAAACTTCAGGATATAAAATCAATGTACAAAATTCAGTAGCGTTTCTACACACCAACAACATCCAGGCTGAGAGTGAAATCAAGAACACAATCCCACTTACAATAGCCACAAAGAAAATGAAATACCTAGGAATACAGCTAAGAAGGTGAAAGACCTCTACAAGGAGAACTACAAAATACTGCTGAAAGAACTCAGAGATGACACAGGTAAATGGAAAAACATTCCCTGCTGATGGATTGGAAGAATCAATATCATAAAAATGGCCATATTGCCCAAAGCAATTTACAGTTCAATGCTATTCATATCAAATTCCCAATGTCACTCTTCACAGAATTAGAAAAAAAATTCTAAAATTCATATGGAACCAAAAAAGAGCCTGAATAGCCAAAGCAATCCTAAGCAAAAAGAACAAAGCCAGAGGCATTACGCTATCTGACTTCAAACTATACTATAAAGCCACAGTAACCAAAACAGCTTGGTACTGGTAAAAAACAGACACATAGACCAATGGAACAGAATAGAAAACTCAGAAATAAAGCTGCACACCAAAAACCATCTGATCTTCAACAAGGCTGACAAAAACAAGCAACGGGGAAAGGACTCCCTATTCCATAAACGGTGCTGAGATAACTGGCTAGCCATATGCAGAAGATTGAAGCTGGACCTTTCCTATCTTTCACCATATACAAACATTAACTCAAAAGGGATTAATAATTTAAATGTAAGACCTCAAACTATAAAAATTCTGGAAGACTCTTCTTGATATTGGCCTTGACAAAGAATTTTTGGCTAAGTCCCCAAAAGCAATTGCAACAAAAACAAAAATAGACAAATGGGACTTAATTAAACTAAAGAGCTTTTGCACAGCAAAAGAAACTATCAACAGAGCAAACAGACAATCACAGAATTGGAGAAGATATTTGCAAACTATGTATCTGACAAAGGCTTAATATCCAGAATCTATAGGGAACTTAAATCATCAAGCAAAAACCAAATAACCCCAGTAAAAAATGGGCAAAGGACATGAACAGATACTTCTCAAAGGAAGACATACAAGTGGCCAACAAGGATATGAAAAAGTGCTCAGCATCACTAGTCATCAGAGAAATGCAAATCAAAACCACAGTGAGATACCATCTCACACCAGTTAGAATGGCTATTACTAAAAAGTGAAAAAACAACAGATGCTGGTGAGGCTGTGGAGAAAAAGGAACTCTCATACACTGCTGGTGGGAATATAATTAAATTAGTCCAGCCACTGTGGAAAGCAGTCTGGCGATTTCTTAAATAATTTAAAACAGAGCTACCATTTGGCCCAACAATCCCATTACTGGGTATATACTCCAAAGAAAATAAATCATTCTACCAAAAAGATACATGCACTCGTATGTTCATTGCTACACTATTCACAACAGCAAAGACATAGAACCAGCCCAGGTGCCCATCAATGGTAGATTGGATAAAGAAAATATAGTATATATACACGATGGAATACTAACTACATAGCCATAACAAAGAGTGAAATGCTGTCCTTTGCAGCAACATAGATGGAACTGGAGGCCATAATCTTAAGCAAATTAATGCAGAAACAGAAAACCAAATGCTGCATATTCTCACTTACAAGTGGGAGCTAAGCACTGAGCACACATGGAAGATGGGAGCAACATAAATATGGGAACAACATAGAGGGTGGTAGGGGTGTGGGTTAAACAACTACCTGTCTGGTACTGTGCTCATTACTAGAGTGACAGGATCCAAACTCCAAACCCCAGCATTACATAATACTCTCATGTAACAAATCTGCACTCTACCCCATATCTAAAAGGTGAAATATTTAAAAATAAAATAAAATAAAAAGATTCATAATAAGAAAAAATGCTTAAATCATAATGCTATGTGAAAAAAACAAAATTTTTTGATAGGGTTTGGGTTATACGAATGTATGATTTGTCAAAACTCAGCAATTGTACACCTAAGATTTACATTTCAGTATATAAGTTTTACCTCTAAATGGAAAAATTTACAAAGAAAAATACTCTGTAAAATACTGAATCCCAATTAATGAAATGCACACTGAATTATTTAGGCAGAAGCATACTAATGTCTGCAATGACTGTGAAATGAATTTAAAAAATACCAAGGTAGACTGATGGATGGATAGACACATAGATATGTGATAAAGTAAGCACACTGTATGGTACGATGCTAATAGTTGAGTGTAGGTTTTGGATGTATGGATGTTTATTGTAAAATTCTTTGAACTTTGCTGTATGTTTGAAATTTTTATTAAAAAGTTAGAAAAGAATGCATAAAAACTACTGAAGTCTCATTAAGATTGTTTCTGAGTTCTTGGCTCATGCCTACAATCCCAGCACTCTGGGAGGCTGAGGTGGACAGATCACGAGGTCTGGAGATCGAGACCATCCTGGTCAACATGGTGAAGCCCCGTCTCTACTAAAAAAACACAAAAAAATTAGCCAGGTGTGTGGTGGGCGTCTGTAGTCCCAGCTACTCGAGAGACTGAGGCAGGAAATGGCATGAACCTGGGAGGCGGAGCTTGCAGTGAGCCAAGATCACGCCACTGCACTTCAGCCTGGGTGACAGAGGGAGACTCCGTCTCAAAAAAAAAAAAAAAAAAAAAAAAAAAAGGTTGTTTCTGAGTTCTGAGAACATTAGTATGTTTTCCTCCTTTTTAATATTTTTCTTCTGTTTCCCAATGCTTATGATTTTTTAAATTAATTTAACTTTATTTTTTGGAGACAGGGTCTCACTCTGCTGCCCAGGCTAGAGGGCAGTGGCATGATCTCCGCTCACTGCAACCTCTGCCTCCCAGGCTCAAACGACCCTCCCACCTCACCTTCTCGAGCAGTTGTGACCACAGGTGTGCACTACCACACCCAGCTAATTTTTTTATTTTTTGTGAAGATGTGGCTTTGCCATGTTGTCTAGGCTGGTCTCAAACTCTTGAACTCAAGCAATCCACCCACCTCAGCCTCCCAAAGAGCTGGGATTACAGGCATAAGCCACCACACCTGGCCCAAATGCTTATGATGCTTAAAACAAAATATGTTTTAAATTCCTGATTAATTAATGTAAGTTAACAATAAGTCCAAACTGCACTAACTTTCCTTAACAGAGGCATATTTTAAGAATTTTCTTATGACATATAAGGCATCTCTAAGCAATCACTCACCATTCACGGGTCAAAATGCTGATTTGATATGGTCATGTACTAAAACAATAGGTCATAGATTGACCAGTCATAAAAGTATGTACAGATTTTGATGTGTGATAAGCAACAAATGGTTCCCCAGTCATAAAAGTATGTACAGATTTTGATGTGTGATAAGCAACAAATGGTTCCAGCTGGCCTCTTCTCTGAAGAACTTCTCTCACTCTGAAATACTATAGTCTGAACCTTAGCCACCTATACTAAGTTAGCTTGTTGATGAGAACAGAATGTAGCTGCTCCCTTTTAGCACTCAGTAAATCTGGACTACATAGGAACTCCTACAAAGAAGGACAAGTGTGAGTCACTAGAGATCAGCAACTAAAATGAGCAATATTTTACAAGCAATGATTTACAAGTAGAAAGCATAGAGCATATTTAGTGAATGCTTCTTTTACAGATTTCCAAATTGCTTAAAATAGGATTTTGAATTTAAAAAGACAAAATTCTATTATTAAGATTGGAAGATTTTTTATAATAATTTAGGGATAACAAAAATTAAAACAAATGATATATTTTGTTAAATCATTTATGTATTATACAAATGAAAATAAATTCTTCATAACTGGCACAGTATAATTTACAGTGCTTTAAAATTTTCTGCTGTAGTTACTTCCACTGTTTCTCTAGGAACATGTTGATACAGAACTGTATCTGCTATAATAATCCTTAATTTAGTAACTGTGTTTGAAAGCATTTTTACTTCATCATTTCTCCTCTCCTCCAAGCCAACTATTCTGCATCTCCTTACAATATGCCCTATAAGTCATCAGGTGTCTGCCAGGACGACTCACTCTGCTTGTCCAGGATGATCCCATTGAAAGCACGTTAGAGACACCTCTCTTGCCCTGACCTGTCAAGGAGTTGTTGCTCCTTGAGTAATGCTTTTTCCATTCCCAAATGCTTTCATATACTCATCTCTTTTTGTCTCACAATATCCCTGTGGGATTCATAAAGCAAGTATTTTACAAGTTCAATTCTGATGAGATAAACTGTATACAATATTGTTTACATTATTTCATTAAACTAGAATTTTGTTGTTATGAAGATGGTTTGGGAAAAAGAAGGTCAACAGTGGGGTTTGTTATAGAGTAATTTTAACTATAATGGTACTTGTATTAGGATTTAATCCATATCTCCATTTTATAAATGGAAAACAAGGTCTATAGAGATTGAGAGATCTGCTCAGGATTAAGCATCTTCTATTAATACTTCCATAGAGAAAACTCTCTAATCTAGTCCTTGCAGAACTTACAGTCTAGTTGGGAGATGGCCTGCACATATAAAAAGTCAACTAAAAACATAAAACAGTAGATACATGCTGGGTAAAACGTTCAGCCAGCAAATTACAAACAGTGTTCAGAAAAGAGAAAGCCCTTTGCACTGGGGTGGTCAAGAAAACTTGAGAGAGCACCATGATATACTGTGAATGTGTCCAAGGTCAGAATTAGGACTCCATTCTAGAGGCGGCTCAGTCAATAACTCAACGTGACCCTCAGTAACTCATCTGAGTTTCCAGTTTTCCTCATCTAAGAATAAGATTAGATTCTTTAAAGTCCCTTTCAGCACTCTGATTCTATGTCCATCTTAAATCTTTTTTAGATGAGTCAGGAGAATAGATGGACAACTACCAAGCAACAGAGTTATGACATGTATAATGAAAGGGTCTGCTTAACCTGATTTGTGAAGAACTTACCTCAATTAATTTTCTCAACAACTCAGGATGTACGGAAGAGAGACTGAGCACTTTGTGCTGCAGTGATTTAAGTATTTTTCAAGATGTAAGGAGCATGGTATAAGTGAAGGAATGCTGGGCTGTGAGTCGAGAGAGTGATTAAGGGACTTCAGCAAGGTCTTTCAAGTACTCAGAAGTAGAATCAGGCACTCAAATCCACATCTCCTGATTGTTAGATTAGTGTTTCTTTCCAAATATTTTGGGGCTTCAGATTCCTTCTTTCCTCTTTAAAATTTCTCAAAGCAGGAGTCAACATTCCCTGTCTTTACTTCCTTATAGCTTAATTATTGCTCAAATCACTTTAATCAAGACTCTGCTTACATGACTGCACTGAAGCTATCTGTTTTTAAAAATATGCATGCCTGTAGTTTCAGCTACTTGGAAGGACAAGGTAGGAGGATTTCTTGAGCCCAGGAGTTCAGGGACAGACTGGGCAACATAGAGAAAAAAAAAAAAAAACACACACACACAATCACCTTGAATGACTGTCCAATTTACCAAAACATTTTCCTTTATAGTTTGTGCATCTACGGTGTTAAAAAATCATAGCCAACCCAATCAAGATCATAAAGATTTTCTCTTCTTATTAAAATAAAAACTTGAAACTTTTGCTTTTAATACTTGGGTTTTTATTTGGTCTGGAGTTAATTTTTTGTTGCATGGTGCAAAGAAGGGGTTCAATATGCTTTTCTGATTGAAGATCCCATTTCCTCAGTATCATTTATCCCATTAGACTATCTTTTTACAACCACCCTGTTTTAATTGATAGGTATTTATAATATGCCTTAATATCTAATAGTGCTAGCCTTCTTCTCATTGTTCTTTTTCGGAGTTTTTGTAGCTAATTATGTTTATTTTTCCATATGTACTATAGTATCAACTTGTCAAAAAGCCTCAACAAAAAAGTTTTTGGTATTTTCATTGGGATTATATGAAATTTTTAAGTTAAAGAAAATTGACAAAGTTTGCTTGAAATTCTTCTTATCTAAAACATGGCATGTTTTTCCATTTGTATAAATCTTTTGTATGCTTCACTAATGTTTGAAAAGTTTTTTTATAGATCCTGTATATTTATTATTAGGTTATTATAAGATACATTATCTTTCTGTGTTGCTACTGTGAGTTAGGTTTTTCCTTATATCTTCTTTCTGCTTGTTATATGTAATATGGAAGCTGTTGACTTCTGCTATATTACTGAATTTTCTTATAGCTTTTTATGATTTCTAAATTAATATTCTTGGGATTTCCAGGTATTCAATAATATTATCTGCAAATATAAGTTTACTTCCTTCTTTTCAAATGACCATTGATTTCCTTCTCTTGTTTCATTGCATTATCTGTATTGAGAAAAATATAATGGTGATATTAGGCATCCTTGTCTTGTTACTTACTTCAGTGATGCACTGGTGTTCTAGTCCTGTGTAACAAATTACCTCAAACTTGGCAGCTTAAAACAATGTGCATCTATCAGCTCAGTTTCCATTTATCAGGAATCCAGGCACGGCTTAGCTGGGTGTTCTGCTCAGGACTTCATAAAACTGAAATGAAGGTGTTGCCTAGGTTGTGTTTATTTCTGAAGCCCAGAGTCCTCTTCGAAGCCTAAGTGGTTGTTGGCAGAATTCAGTTCCTTGCAGCTGTGGGAATGAAGTCCCTGTTTTCTTGTTGGCTGTTGGTCTGGGGCTGTTCTCAGGTCCTAAAAGCTTCTTGCAGTTCCCTGCCATGTGGGCCTCTCAAAACATGGTGGCTTATTTCTTCAAGGCCAACAGAAAAATCTTTCAGGGAAAGCTTGAATCCTTTTTTTTTTTTTTTTGAGATGGAGTCTTGCTTTGTTGCCCAGGCTGGAGCTCAGTGGCGCAATCTCGGCTCACTGCAAGCTCCACCTCCCAGGTTCACGCCATTCTCCTGCCTCGGCCTCCCAAGTAGCTGGGTCTACAGGCACCCGCCACCACGCCCGGTTAATTTTTTTGTATTTTTAGTAGAGACGGGGTTTCACCGTGTTAGCCAGGATGGTCTTGATCTCCTAACCTCATGATCCGCCTGCCTTGGCCTCCCAAAGTGCTGGGATTACAGGCGTGAGCCACCGCGCCCAGCCGCTTGAATCCTCTTTTAAAAGACTTGCCAGATTAAGTTAGACTTACGCAGGATGATCTCCCTCTTCATTAACTCAAAGTCAACTGATTAGGGATATTAATCATGTCTGCAAAACCCCTTTACCCTTGCCATATTCCACTGGTTAAAGGCAAGACACAGGTTTTACCTACACCCATGGGACGGGATTATATAAGGTATGGATACCGGGGTGTGGGGATCACAGAGGCCACCTTAGTTAGAATTCTGCCTACTACTAAAGCTAATGTTTCCAGAGTTTTCCCATCAAGCATAACACTATCCAATTTCCATTTATCCTATTTATTGAGTTACAAAATTAAGAATAGGTATGGAATTGTGTGAAATTTCTTTTCAATGTCTATAGAAATAATCATGATTTTTCACATTAGATCTATTAATTCACTAATATTGAATCTTTCCTGCCTTTCTAGGATAAACTACACTTGGCTATAATGTTTGTTATTCATTTAATGTTCTGCTGTATTCTGGCTGACAATATTTTTAAAAGGGTTTTGCACCAATATTTTTAAATATATGGTTTGGCTTTTCTTTTCCTACGCAATGCTGGCATTTTTGGAATCAATGTTAGGCTGTCTGTATTGAAAACACGGAAGAGTTTTCCTTCTTTTTCAATACTCTCAAACAATTTTAAAATCATTAGAATTCTCTGTTTCTTAAAAAGTTGGTAGATTTTACTGTGAAATCCTTGGTTTGAATGCAGCTTTTTGATATTTTACTAAATTTCTTTAATGAAATTGGCATGTTTAGATTTACTAAATACAGTTGGCCCTCCATATCTGTGGGTTCTGCATCTGTGGATTCAACCAATTGCAGATTGAAAACATTTTTTTAAAACACATCTGTACAGACTTTTCTTGTCATTATTCCCTAAACAATACAGTATAACAACTATTTACATGGCATTTGCATTGTAGTATTATAAGTAATCTAGAAATGATTTAAAGTATATGGGAGGATGTGCATAGGCTACATGCAAATACTATGTTACTACATCATTTTTTATCAGGGACTTGAGCATCTGTGCATTTTGGTATCTGCAGGAGTTCCTGAAACCAATCCCCCATAGATACCAAACACAACTTTATACATATTAATTTTTTCACTCATAGAACCAGCTGTATTCAGGAAGAGGAGACATAATCCTGCCACCTTGGCTTTCATTTTCTTCTTTTGGCAACACTAGGAAACCCCTATTGGCCAAAGGATTATGTTCAATCTCTTTCACATTGTTCTCTTACTATCTTTCTGGTCTCATCTTTTAATACTGTCTACCTCAATCTCTGAACTTCCACAGCAATGACCTGCTTATAGTTCCTGGCCCTCTCCTTACATGTTTTATACTTCTATGCCTTATTTGCACTGTGCTATTTGCCAGAACTGCCTCTTTCCCCTTTTCAATATAGCTATATTTTATCTTTTAAGACTCATATCGGGCATCATTTTTTCTAAAACCCTCCTTTGATCTGGGTTAGTTATCTCTCTATGCTCTTGATAAACTGATTGATACTTATCCGTATATATGTCTATCTCCTCCATTAGAATGTGAGATCCATGAGGGCAAGGACAGTGTCTTTTTATAGACCTAGTATATTACACAGTGTGTTGTGTATGACAGGTGTTCAATACATGATTTTTGAATGAATGAAAGTATGAATGTAGAGAGTGCTAAGATGAAAAAGGTAGTTGACTTCAAGTATTTGAAGCATTTTCATAAGGAACAGACTTGTTCTTTTTACTATGTAAGGTGGTACTAGGATCACTTAAGTGAAGGTTATTAAGAGGCAGATTTAAGCTTAATATCAGTAAGAATTTCTTCACATTTAGAGTTGTTCTGTGATAGACAACAATGTCATGAAACATTGACCTTTCACACTAGAAGAACTTAAAGTAGAACATCTTGTTGGATACTATTAAAAATAGTCTTGCATTGAGTTTTCAAGTAATTTTCAAGCTGTAATGCTTAGAGCCCTGTGGGTTCCAAAGAGACATTTCAGGATTGGGGGTGGGGAAGGAAAGGAAAGGAAAAGGAAAAGAAGACCCAATCAAATGAAACTCTGAATTTCCTACTTTTCCTCTATAACAACAGCAGCTCTGCTGTTTTGCTTTCTTCTGATACACTGGGTTTTCAGCTATAATACGGTGGTTTGAATAAAGAGGTCCAAACCTGTTAAAAACATCTGAAAATCACTTGACTAGCCATTTTACTTCTACAGTATACACACTTCCCCCTGCCACACACACACTTCTAAATGTTATATCTATATATCTAGAGATATGTATGTAGATATTGAAAGATATCTATTATATATCAATTGTATAACCTGTGTGAGGGGATCTATAGATATACTTATATCTGGATATAGATGTATCACCTCATACAGCACCTTGCACATGAGTCATAGGTGCTCAGTAAATGTGTTTTCTCTTTCTTGTTCTTTTGCCCCTTTGTTCCCTCAAAATCTCTTGAAGGATCGCAACGTCGTATTGTTATGTAGATAAGTTGTTTCTTCAGCTTTCCTATGAGCTCCATCAAGGTAAATACTACATAGTTTTCTTCTTTGTAGTTCCTGCAGCACTACAACATTGTATTCCCCTATACAAAACACTCTGAACCGTCTGACCACATAAAACATAAAGGTTTAGTTACCATTTTCTTGGCTAAGTAGCTATATTAGGAATAGAACAGTTGAAATTATATGATTAAGTAATCATAAGAAAATAGTGTAGAATGAAAGATATGAATTAAAACATCCATGGTCCCAGTAAGGAGAACAAAAACGGAGGTCCTGCTGTGTTCTCTGATGGTCTGGCATGATGTGGCTAAGTACCTACAGCAAGCCTATAACCTATTTCTTACATAGATCGGGACCTTTGGTCCTGCTTTGGACTAGATTTTTGCTACAGATTTATGGTACAGATTTCTTTTGAGCATTTTTTTTTTTCTGCTGAAATAACGATACTGAAACCCTGGGTTCTTCTGCATCTCAGGGCTCTATTTCTCCCTAATTGCCTGGGTACCTACTGTCCCTGGCTTTGTAATATAAGGTTGACAAATATTCCAGAACAAAAAAGTTATCTTAACTAAGGGTAAAATGTACAACCCCCAAATTCCAAGCCATGTGGGATATATCCTGGCATTAGATCGCAAAGATTAACAGTAATTTTACCTCTAGCTTTTCATTATAAAAGTCTCTTGTAGTGTAATTTAATGTAGCACGATTTGTGTTTTCTCCTACAAGTCTTTTGCTGTCATTATTTTCTTCATTGATAATACCAGGTTTTTTTCCTTTGGATTCTAGCAGATACCGAAATTGCTTTTTCCTGTAGAAAGACAGTAAAGAGATTTAGAGAGTTACTTATCAGACTTACTAAAACATGTCTATTTTTTGTTGACTTTAGAGGGGAACATATACTTTTTTGAACATATATTTTAATCAGTTTGAGTTTATGATTTATTTGAGTTCAGTTTGGTACCCCAAACTTTCTACTAATTAAGCTATTCAGCCCCAATTATTTTTTCCATAACTACCAATCATCAATGAAAATATGTCTCAAACATTTATAAAATGAAAAAACTCTCCTTTAATAAAAATCAACACAAAAATTAATCACAGAGCACAAAACAACCCAAAAAGATATAGTAGGTCAAACTTTCAAAGTCTTTATGTTCCATAAAACATGCTAATTACCACTTATAAATCACACAAATGGTTAATAATTCCATTATGCAGCTTGGTAATATTACTTATAGCTAGAAAATGGAATGGGATCTTGGCTTAAGTTTAGGCAAAACCAAAATAACCCAAAAACCAAAAACCTCCAATTGTGAGCATATCACGGCAAGATTCTAGTAGGAGGTTAAATACTGAAACAAGAAGCCTCATTTGATTATGAAGAGGAACATACACAGTGCTCATAGTATCACTTACAGAGCCATCAGCCATGATTCATCCTCCATGAAGGTGGATTTTTGGTTTTCACCACTTAGCATGTCTCAAAATGATACTACTACTTTACTGTGAACTGTGTACTGAAGATTGAGGGCAGAAGAGGAATATAACTTTTTTAAAAATTTATTTTTCTCTGATCTAAAAGTATAACACAATAATTTCAGAGATTTTAGGAAGTACAAATTTGAAAAGTATAAGAAATGGATAAAAACCACCTATAAGTTTTCATAAATTAATAATGTTCATATTTGAAAAGGTGACCTACAGAATGGGAGAACATTTTTGCTATCTATCCATCTGACAAAGGGCTTATCTAGAATCTACAAAGAACTTAAACAAATTTACAAGAAAAAAACAAACAACCCCACCAAAAAGTGGGCAAAGGATATAACAAACACTTCTTAAAAGAAGACATTTATGCAGCCAACAGACATATGAAAAAATGCTCATCATCACTGGTCATTAGAGAAATGCAAATCAAAACCACAATGAGATACCATCTCACGCCAGTTAGAATGGCGATCATTAAAAAGTCAGGAAACAACAGATGCTGGAGAGGATGTGGAGGAATAGGAGTTCTTTTACACTGTTGGTGGGAGTGTAAATTAGTTCAACCATTGTGGAAGACAGTGTGGTGATTCTTTGAAGGCCTGGAACCAGAAATACGATTTGACCCAGCAATTCCATTAGTGGGTATATACCCAAAAGAATACAAATCATTCTATTATAACATATACATGTATGTTTATTGCAGGGCTATTCACAATAACAAAGACATGGAATCAACCCAAATGTCCATCAGTGATAGACTGGATAAAGAAAATGTGGAATATATATACCATGGAATACTAAGCAGCCATAAAAAAGGATGAATTCATGTTCTTTGCAGGGACATGAATGAAGCTGGAAACCATCATTCTCAGCAAACTATCACAAGAACAGAAAACCAAACACCGCATGTTCTCACTCACAAGTGGGAGTTGAACAATGAGAACACATGGACACAGGGAGGGGAACATCACACACCAAGGCCTGTCAGGGGGTGGAGCGCTAGGGGAGGGATACCATTAGGAGAAATACCTAATGTAGGTGACGGGTTGATGGGTGGAGCAAATCACCATGGCACGTGTATACCTATGTAACAAAACTGCACATTCTGCACATGTACCCCAGAACTTCAAGTATAAAAAAAATTAAATCTTTAAAAAATAATAATAATAATGTTCACATTTGACATATTTTGTTGCAAACTTCTATAAATTTTTGTAAAAAATTAAGATTGTACTAAACATACAACTTTGTATACTGTTTTCACTTAATGGTTCCATATAAATTTTAAAGTAGTTTTTTTTCTAATTCTGTGAAGAATGTCAATGGTAGTTTAATGGAAGTAGCATTGAATCTACAAATTACTTTGGGCAGTATGGCCATTTTCATGATATTTTCTGTATCATTAAAAATTATAATTTTAATACCTGAATAAAAATCAATTGTGATATATATCACGATTTACTTAATTGGTTCCTCTTACAGGATAGTTACATAGTATAATTTTCTCACCTTTGTAAAGAAAAAAATGAATAACATATAGATCTTTATTTCTATTTATTTTATTTTAAGCTGCAGGATTCCTGTGCAGGATGTGCAGCTTTGTTACACAGGGAAACATTTATCATGGTGGTTTGCTGCACCTATCAACCCATCACTAGGTATTAAGTCCCACATGCATTAGCTATTTATCCTGATGCTCTCCCTCCTCCTGCCCCCTGGTAGGCCCCAGTGTGTATTGTTCCCCTCCCTGTGACCATATGTTCTCATTGTTCACCTCCCACTTATAAGTGAGAATATGTGGTGTTTGGTTGTCTGTTCCTGTGCTAGTCTGCTGAGGCTAATGGCTTCCATCTCCAACCATGTCCTTGCAAAGGACATGACCTCATTTCGTTTTATGATTGCATAGTATTCCATAGCAGATATATACCACAATTTCTTTATCCACTCTATCACTGATGGGCATTTGGGTTGATTCCATGTCTTTGTTATTGTGAATAGTTCTGCAATAAACATACATGTACATGTTATAATAGAATGATTTATATTCCTTTGGGTATATACCCACTAATGGAATTGCTGGGTCAAATCGTATTTCTGGTTCCAGATCTTCGAAGAATCACCACACTGTCTTTCACAATGGTTGAACTAACTTACATTCCCACCAACAGTGTAAAAGCATTCCTATTTCTCCACATCCTCTCCAGCATCTGTTGTTTCTTGATTTTTTAATAATCACCATTCTGAATGGCATGAGATAGTATTTCACTGTGGTTTGATTTGCATTTCTCTAATA
Source organism: Pongo abelii (assembly GCF_028885655.2). Taxonomy (NCBI): domain Eukaryota; kingdom Metazoa; phylum Chordata; class Mammalia; order Primates; family Hominidae; genus Pongo; species Pongo abelii. The sequence continues at coordinate 74,238,990 of NC_072001.2, read as the reverse complement.
ATCAGTGATGTTGACCTTTTTTTTCACATGTTTGTTGGCCACATAAATGTCTTCTTTTGAGAAGTGTCTGCTCATGTCCTTTGCCCACTTTTTGATGGGGTTTGTTTTTTTCTTGTAAATTTGTTTAAGTTCCTTGTAGATTCTGGATATTAGGCCTTTGTCAGATGGGTAGCTTGCAAAAATTTTCTCCCATTCTGTAGGTTGCCTTGTTTGCTCTGATGATAGTTTCTTTTGCTGTGCAGAAGCTCTTTAGTTTGTTTAGATCCCATTTGTCAATTTTTGCTTTGTGGCAATTACTTTTGATGTTTTCGTCATGAAATCTTTGCTCGTGCCTATGCCCTGAATGGTACTGCCTAGATTTTCTTCTAGGGCTTTTATAGTTTTGGGTTTTACATTTAAGTCTTTAATCCATCTTGAGATAATTTTTGTGTAAGGTGTAAGGAAGGGGTCCAGTTTCAATTTTCTGCATATGGCTAGCCGGTTTTCCCAGTACTATTTATTAAATAGGGAATCCCTTCCCCATTGCTTGTTTTTGTCAAGTTTGTTGAAGATCAGATGGTTGTAGATGTGTGGTCTTATTTCTGAGATTTCTATTCTGTTCCACTGGTGTATGTGTCTGTTTTGGTACCAGTACCATGCTGTTTTGGTTACTGTAGCCTTGTAGTATAGTTTGAAGTCAGGTAGCTTGATGCCTCCAGCTTTGTTCTTTTGCTTAGGATTGTCTTGGCTGTATGGGCTCTTTTTTGGTTCCATATAAATTTTAAAGTATTTTTTTTTTCTAATTCTGTGAAGAATGTCAATGGTAGTTTAATGGAAGTAGCATTGAATCTACAAATTACTTTGGGCAGTATGGCCATTTTCATGATATTGATTCTTCTTATCCATGAGCATGGAATGTTTTTCTATTTGTTTGTGTCCTCTATGATTTCCTTCAGCAGTGGTTTGTAGTTCTTCTTGAAGATAGAACAAGCAGTTCTCCTTGAAGAGGTCCTTCACTTCCCTTGTTAGCTGTATTCCCAGGTATTTTATTCTCTTTGTAGCAATTGTGAATGGGAGTCCATTCATGATTTGGGTCTTTGCTCGTCTAATATTGGTGTGTAGGAATGCTTGTAATTTTTGCACATTGATTTTGTATCCTGAGACTTTGCTGAAAAGTTGCTTATCAGCTTAAAAAGCTTTTGGGCTGAGACAATGGGGTTTTCTAGATATAGGATCATGTCATCTGCAAACAGAGACAGTTTGACTTCTTCTCTTCCTTTTTGAATACACTTTATTTCTTTCTCTTGCCTGATTGCCCTGGCCAGAACTTCCAATACTATGTTGAATAGGAGTAGTGAGAGAGGGCATCCTTATCTTGTGCTGGTTTTCAAGGAGAATAGTTCCAGCTTTTGACCATTCAGTATGATATTGGCTATGGGTTTATCATAAATGACTCCTATTATTTTGAGGTACATTCCATCAACGTTTATTAAAAGTTTTTAACATGAAGGGATGTCAAATTTTATTAATGGCCTTTTCTGCATCTATTGAGATAATCATGTGGTTTTGGTCTTTAGTTCTGTTTATGTGATGAATTACGTTTATTGATTTGCCTATGTTGAACCAACCTTGCATCCCGGGGATGAAGCCAAAGTGATGGTGTTGAATAAGCTTTTTGATGTGATGCTTGATTTGGTTTGCCAGTATTTGATTGAAGATTTTTGTATTAAAGTTCATCAGGGATATTGGCCTGAAGTTTTCTATTTTGTTGTACCTCTGCCAGGTTTTGGTATCAGGATGATAATGGCCTCATAAAATGAGATAGGGAGAAGTCCCTCCTTTTCAGTTGTTTGGAATAGTTTTGGAAGAAATAGTACAGAATAGAAGGAGCCAAGAGGGCTGAATAGGAACAGCTGCAGTCTGCAGCTCCCAGCTAGACCAACACAGAAGGCGGTGATTTCTGCATTTCCAACTGAAGTACCCAGTTCATCTCATTGGGACTGGTTAGGCAGGGGTCCAATCCACAGAGGGTGAGCAGAAGCAGGGTGGGGCACCACTTCACCTGGGAAGTGCAAGGAGCCAGGGATCTCCCTCCCCAAGCTAAGGGAAGCTGTGAGGGACTGTGCTACCCAGCTGGGTTACTACACTTTTCCCATGAATTTGCAATCTGCTGATCAGGAGATTCCCTCATGTGCCTACATCACCAGGGTCCTGAGTTTCAAGCACAAAACTGGGCAGCTGTTTGGGAAGACATTGAACTAGCTACAGGAGTATTTTTTTATACCCCAGTGGTGCCTGGAACCCCAGTGAGACAGAACCGTTCACTCCCCTGGAAAGCAGTCTGAAGCCAGGAAGCCAAGTGGTCTCACTCAGTGGGTCCCACTCCCACAGAGTCCAGCAAGCTAAGAACCACTGGCTTGAAATTCTCACTGCCAGCACAGTAGGCTGAAGTTGACCTGGGATGATCGAGCTTGGTGGGGGGAGGGGTGTCCACCATTACCGAGGTTTTAGTAGGCAGTTTTCCCCTGACAGTGCTAAGAAGGCTGGGAAGTCTGGGCTGGGCATGGCAAAGTGACTCTGGCCAGACTGCTTCTCTAGATTCCTCCTTACTGGGCAGGGCATCTCTGAAGGAAAGGTAACAGCCCCATTTAGGGGCTTACAGACAAAATCCCCATCTTCCTGGGACAGAGCACCTGGGGAAGGGGTGGCTATGGGCACAGCTTCAGTGGATTTAATCATTCCTGCCTGCCAGCTCTGAAGACAGCAGCTGATCCTGACAAGAGGGATTCTCCCAGCACAGTGCACGAGCTCTGCTAAGGGACAGACTGCCTCCTCAAGTGGGTCCCTGACCCCTGTGCCTCCTGAATGGGAGAAACCTCCCAACAGGGGCCAACAGACACCTCATACAGAAGAGCGCTGGCTGGCATCAGGCCAATGCCCCTCTGGGACGAAGCTTCCAGAGGAAGGAGCAGGCAGCAATCTTTGCTGTTCTGCAGCTTCCACTGGTGATACCCAGGTGAACAGGGTCTGGAGTGGACCTCCAGCAAACTGCAGCAGACCTGCAGAAAAGGGGCCTGACTGTTAGAAGAAAAACTAACAAACAGAAAGCAACAACATCAACATAAAGGATCCCCACACAAAAACCCCATCCAAAGGTCATTAGCCTCAAAGATTAAAGGTAGATAAACCCACAAAGATGAGGAAACACCTGCTCAAAAATGCTGACAATTCCCAAAATCAGAATGCCTCTTCTCCAAATGATTGCAACTCCTCCCCAGCAATGGCACAAATCTGGACAGAGAATGAGATTGACAAATTGACAGAAGTAGGCTTCAGAAGATGGGTAATAACAAACTCTTCTGAGCTAAAGGAGCATGGTCTAACCCAATGTTCTTGATAAAAGGTTACAGGAATTGCTAACTAGAATAACCAGTTTAGAGAGGAACATAAATGACCTGATGGAACTGAAAAACACAGCACGAGAACTTCATGAAGCATATATAAGTATCAATAGCTGAATCAATCAAGCAGAAGAAAGGATATCAGAGATTGAAGATCAACTTACTGAAATAAGGCATGAAGACAAGATTAGAGAAAAAAGAATGAAAAGGAATGAACAAAGCCTCCAAGAAATATGTGACTACATGAAAAGACCAAACCTACGATTGATTGGTGTATCTGAAAGTGAAGGAGTGAATGGAACCAAGTTGGAAAACACAGTTCAGAATATTATCCAGGAGAACTTCCCCAACCTAGCAAGACAGGCCAACATTGAAATTCAGGAAATACAGAGAACAGCACTAAGATACTCCTCGAGAAGAGCAACCCCAAGACACATAATTATCAGATTCTCCAAGGTTGAAACAAAGGAAAAAATGTTAAGGGCAGCCAGAGAGAAAGGTCAGGTTACCCACAAAGGGAAGCCCGTCAGACTAACAGTGGATCTCTCTGCAGAAACCCTGAAAGCCAGAAGGGAGTAGGGGCCTATATTCAACATTCTTAAAGAAAATAATTTTCAACCCAGAATTTCATATCCAGCCAAACTAAGCTTCATAAGTGAAGGAGAAATAAAATTACAGACAAGCAAATGCTAAGGGATTTTGTCACCACCAGGCCTGCCTTACAAGAGCGCCTAAAGAAAGCACTAAATATGGAAAGCAAAAATTGGTACCAGCCACTGCAAAAACATACCAAAATATAAAGACCAAAGACACTATGTAGAAACTGCATCATCTAATGTACAAAATAACCAGCTAGTATCATGATGAATCAAATTCACACATAATAATATTAATCTTAAATGTAAATGGGCTAAATGCCCCAATTAAAATAATCAGACTAGCAAATCGGATAAAGGGTTAAGACCCATTGGTGTGCTGTATTCAAGAGACCCATCTCACATGCAAAGACACATATAGACTCAAAATAAAGGGATGGGGAAATATTTACCAAGCAAATGGAAACCAAAAAAAGCAAGGGTTGCAATCTCAGTCTGTGATAAAACAGACTTTAAATCAACACAGGTCAAAAAAGACAGAGAAGGGCATTACATAACGGTAAAGGGATCAATGCAACAAGAAGAGCTAACTATCCTAAATATATATGCGTCTAATATGGGAGCACCCAGATTCATAAAACAACTTCTTAGAGACCTACAAAGGGACTTAGACTCCCACACAGTAACAGTGGGAGACTTTAACAGCCCACTGTCAATATTAGACAGATCAACGAGACAGAAAATTAACAAGGATATTCAGGATTTGAACTCAGCTCTGGACCAAGCGAACCTAATAGACATCCACAGAATTCTCCACCCCAAATCAACAGAATATACATTCTTCTCAGTGCCACATAGCATGAATTCTAAAATTGACGACATAACTGGAAGCAAAACACTCCTCAGCAAATGCAAAAGAACAGAAACCATAACAGTCTCTCACACCACAACGCAATCAAATTAGAACTCAGGATTAAGAAACTCACTCCAAACTACATGGAAATTGAACAATCTGCTCCTGAATGACTACTGGGAAAATAGTACACAACTACATGGAAATTGAACAATCTGCTCCTGAATGACTACTCGGTAAATAATGAAATTAAGGCAGAAATAAAGAAGTTCTTTAAAACCAATGAGAACAAACAGATATATACCAGAATCTCTGGGACACAGCTAAAGCAATGTTAAGAGGGAAATTTATAGCACTAAATGCCCCAAAACAGAAAGCTGGAAAGATATAAAATCGACACCCTAACGTTACAATTAAAAGAGCTAGAGAAACAAGAGCAAAGAAATTCTAAAACTAGCAGAAGACAAGAAATAACAAAGATCAGAGCAGAACTGAAGGAGATGGAGACACGAAAAAACCTTCAAAAAAATCAGTGAGTCCAGGAGCTGGTTTTTTGAAAAGATTAACAAAGTAGATGGACTGCTAGCCAGACTAATAAAGAAGAAAAGAGAGAGGAATCAAATAGACACAATAAAAAATGATAAAGGGGAGCTCACCACTGATCCCACAGAAATACAAACTACCATCAGAGAATACTATAAACACTTCTACGCCAATAAACTAGAAAACTTAGAAGAAACTGATAAATTCCTGGACACATACACCCTCCCAAGACTAAACCAGGAAGAAGTCGAATCTCTGAATAGACCAATAACAACTTCTGAAATTGAGGCAGTAATTAATAGTGTACCAACCAAAAAAGCCCAGATCCAGATGGATTTACAGCTGAATTCTACTAGAGCTACAAAGAGGAGCCAGTAGCATTCCTTCTGAAACTATTCCAAACAACAGAAAAAGAGGGACTCCTCCCTAACTCATTTTATGAAGCCAGCATCATCCTGATACTGAAACCTGGCAGAGACACAACAAAAAAAGAAAATTTCAGGCCAATATCAATGATGAACATTGATACAAAAATCCTCAATATAATACTGGCCAAGTGAATCTAGCAGGACATCAAGAAGCTTATCCAGCACGATCAAGTTGGCTTTATCCCTGGGATACAAGGCTGGTTCAACATACACAAATCAATAAACGTAATCCATCACATAAACAAAACCAATGACAAAAACCACATGATTATCTCAACAGATGCAGAAAACGCCTTCAATAAAATTAAACATCTCTTCGTGCCAAAAACTCTCAATAAATTGGTTATTGATGGAACATATCTATCTCAAAATAATAAGAGCTATTTTTGACAAACCCATAGCTAGTATTATACTGAATGGGAAAAAGCTGGAAGCATTCCCTTTGATAACTGTAACGAGACAAGGATGCCCTCTCTCACCACTGCTATTCAACATAGTATTGGAAGTTCTGGCCAGGGCAATCAGGCAAGAGAAAGAAATAAAGCGTATTCAAATAGGAAGAGAGGAAATCAAATTGTTTCTGTTTGCAGATGACATGATTGTATATTTAGAAAACCCCATTGTCTCAGCCCAAAAACTCCTTAAGCTGATAAGCAACTTTTCAGCAAAGTCTCAGGATACAAAATCTATGTGCAAAAATCACAAGCACTCCTATACACCAACAACAGACAAGCACAGAGCCAAATCATGAGTGAACAACCATTCACAATTGCTACAAAGAGAATAAAATACCTAGGAATCCAACTTACAAGGGATGTGAAGGACCTCTTCAAGGAGAACTACAAAGAATCAAATAGGAAATAAGAGAGGACACAAACAAATGGAAAAATATTCCATGCTCACGGATAGAAGGAATCAATTTCATGAAAATGGCCATACTGCCCAAAGTAATTTATAGATTCAATGCTATTTCCATCAAGCCACCAGTGAGCTTCTTTGTAGAATTAGATAAAACTACTTTAAATTTCATATGGAACCAAAAAAGAGCCCATATAGGCAGGGCAATCCTAAGCAAAAAGAACAAAGCTGGAGGCATCACGCTACCTGACTTCAAAGTAGGCTACAAGGCTACAGTAATCAAAACAACATGGTACGGGTACCAAAACAGACATATAGACCAATGGAACAGAACAGAGACCTCAGAAATAACACCACACATCTACAACCATCTGATCTTCAACAAATCTGACAAAAACAAGCAATGGGGAAAGGATTCCCTATTTAATAAATGGTGCTGGGAAAACTAGCTAGCCATATGCAGAAAACTGAAACTGGACCCCTTCCTTACACCTTTTACAAAAATTACCTCAAGATGGATTAAAGACTTAAATGTAAAACCTAAAACCATAAAACCCCTAGAAGAAAACCTAGGCAATACCATTCAGGACATAATCATGGGCAAAGACTTCATGACTAAAACACAAAAAGCAATGGCAACAAAAGCCAAAATTGACAAATGGGATCTAATCAAACTATAGAGCTTCTGCACAGCAAAAGAAACTATCATCAGAGTGAACAGGCAACCTACAGAACAGGAGAAAATTTTTGCAAGTGACCCATCTGACAAAGGTCTAATATCCAGAATCTACAAGGAACTTAAAACAAATTTACAAGAAAAAAACAAACAACCCCATCAAAAAGTGGGTGAACGATATGAAAAGACACTTCTCAAAAGAAGACATTTATGTGGCCAACAAATACATGAAAAAAAGCTCATCATCACTGGTTATTAAAGAAATGCAAATCAAAACCACAATGAGATAATATCTCATGTCAGTCAGAATGGCGATTATTAAAAAGTCAACAAACAACAGATGCTGGTGAAGCTGTGGAGAAATAGGGTCTTGCTCTGTCACCCAGGCTGGGGTGAAGTTCTTTTACACTGTTGGTGGGAGTGTAAATTAGTTCAACCATTGTGGAAGACAGTGTGGTGATTCCTCAAGGGTCTAGAACCAGAAATACCATTTGACCCAGCAATCCTATTACTGGGTATATACCCAAAAGATTATAAATCATTCTACTACAAAGACACATGCACATGTATGTTTATTGCAGCACTATTTATAATAGCAAAGACTTGGAACCAACCCAAATGCCCATCAGTGATAGACTGAATAAAAAAATGTGGCACATATACACCATGGAATACTACGCAGCCATAAAAAAGAATGAGTTCATGTCCTTTGCAGGGACATGGATGAAGCTGGAAGTCATCATTCTCAGCAAACCAACAGAGGAGCAGAAAACCAAACACTGCATGTTCTCACTCATAGGTGGGAGCTGAAAAATGAGAACACATGGACACAGGGAGGGGAACATCACACACCAGGGCCTGTCAGTGGGTAGGGGGCTAAGGGAGGGAATAACATTAGGAGAAATACCTGTAGATATCTATAAGGTCCATTTGATCCAGAGCTGAGTCCAAGTTCTGAAAATCCTTGTTAATTTTCTGTCTCAATGATCTAATGTTGACAGTGGGGTGTTAAAGTCTCCCACTATTATTGTGTGGGAGTGTAAGTCTCTTTGTAGGTCTCTAAGAAGTTGTTTCATGAATCTGGGTGCTCCTGTATTGGGTGCATATATATTTAGGATAGTTAGCTCTCCTTGATCCATTTACTATTATGTAATGCCCTTCTCTGTCTTTTTTGATCTGTGTTGGTTTAAAGTGCGTTTTGTCAGAAACTAGGATTGCAACCCCTGTTTTTTTTTCTTTCTATTTGCTTGGTAAATTTTCCTCCAACCCTTTGTTTTATTTCATTATTTCATTTTATTTTATTTTGTGTGTCTTTGCACATGAGATGGGTCTCTTGAATACAGCACACCAATGGGTCTTGACTCTTTATCCAGCTTGCCATTCTGTGTCTTTTAATTGGGGCATTTAGCCCATTTAAGGTTAATATTGTTTTGTGTGAATTCGATCCTGTCATCATGATGCTAGCTGGTTATTTTGCAGACTTGTTGATGTAGTTGCTTCACAGTGTCATTGGTCTTTGTACTTCAGTGTGTTTTTGCAGTGGCTGGTAATGGCTTTTCCTCCAATCTCTTCTGGCTTGTAGGCTTTCTGCTGAGAGGTCCACTGTTAGTCTGATAGGCTTCCCTTTGTAGGTGACTGGCTTTTCTCTCTGGCTGCCCTTAACATTTTTTCCTTCATTTCAACCTTGGAGAATCTGATAATTATGTGTCTTGGGGTTGATCTTCTCGTGGAGTGTCTTACTGGGGTTCTCTGGATTTCCTGAATATGAATGTTAGCCTGTCTTGTTAGGTACGGGAAGTTCTCCTGGATGATATCTTGAAGTATGTTTTCCAACTTGGTTCCATTCTCCCTGTCTCTTTCAGGTTCCCCAGTCAGCTGTAGGTTTTATCTTTTTATATAATCCCATAGTTCTCAGAGGTTTTGTTCATTCCTTTTCATTCTTTTTCCTCTAATCTTGTCTGCCTGTCTTAGCAAGACAGTCTTCAAGCTCTGAAATTCTTTACTCTGCTTGGTATATTCAGTTATTGATACTTTTGGTTGCATTGTGAAGTTCTTGTGTTTTTCAGTTCCATCAGGTCACTATGTTCCTCTCTAAACTGGTTATTCTGGTTAACAGCTCCTGTAATCTTTTAGCATGGTTCTTGGCTTCTTTGCACTATTTTGTCAATTCATCCAAATCAGCCTTCACCCAGTTCTGTGTCCTTGCTGGAGAGGTGTTGTGATCATTTGGAGGAGGAGAGGCATTCTAGCTTTTTGAGTTTTCAATGTTTTTTTTCATTGATTCTTTCTCATCTTCATGAGTTAATTTAGCTTCGATCTTTGAGGCTGCTGACCTTTGGATGGGGTTTTTATGGGGACTTTTTTGTTGATGCTGTTGTTGCTTTTTGTTTGCTTTCTTTCAACAGTCAGCCCCTCTTCTGTAGGGCTACTGTGGTTTGTGGGGGGTCCACTTCAGATCCTATTCACCTGGGTCCCTCCTGCACTTGGAGGTGTCATCAGTGGAGGCTGCAAAACAGTAAAAATGACTGCCTGCTCCTTCCTCTGGGATCTCTGTCCTAGAGGGGCACCAATCTGATGCCAGTGGGAATGCTCCTGTATAAGGTGTCTGGCAACCCTTGTTGGGGGGAGTCCCACCCAGTCAGGAGGCATGGGATCCAGCACCTGCTTACTGAAGCACTCTGGCTGTCCCTTAGTGGAAGAGGTGCACTGCACTGGGAGGAATCCCACTTGTCTGGACTACCCAGATACATCAGAGCCAGCAGGAGAAAGACTAAATCGGCTGATCTGTGGAGACTATGGCTGCCCCTCAGGGGCTCAGTCCCAGGGAGATCAGAGTTCTGTCCCTAAACCCCTGGCTGGAGTTGCTGAAATTCTTGCAGGGAGGCCCTACCTAGTAAGCAGGGATGGGTTACTGCAGTGATGGCTGCCACTCCTCTCTCTGGGAGCTGAGTGGTCTTAGGCAGCAGTTAGATGCAGTGATGGCATCTGCCCCTCCCCTGGGAAGCTCAGTTGTCTTAGGCAGCAGGCAGCTGCAGTGATGGCATCTGTCCCTCCCCCAAGGAGTTCAGTTGTCTTAGGCAGCAGGCAGCCTCAGTGATGGTGACTGCCTCTCCCCCGAGGAACTCGGTAGTCTTAGGCAGTCTCCAGCCGAGTGGTCACTGAGAATCTGCACAGCTCTGTGCTTGAGATCCAAGGCCTTGGTGGCATGGGCTCATGAGGGGGATCTCCTGATCTGTGGGTTGCACAGATCCATGGAAAAAGTGTGGTTTCCCAGGCAGGGTAGCATAATCACTCACTGCCTCCCTTGGCTGGGGGTGGGAGCTCCTCTTGCCCTGTGTGGCTCTCAGGTGGGCCATCACACCACTCTGTTTTTCCTCTCTCTCCATGGGTTGTGCCAGCTGCCCAGTCAGTCCCAATAAGAGGGCCTGGATACCTCAGTTGCTGGTGCAGGATTCACTCACCATTTTTGTTCTTCTCAGTGGGAGTCTCCAACCACAGCTACTACTAGTTGGCCATCTTGGCCCCTATTTCCATTTATTTTCTTTACTTATTTTTTTTTAATTACAAAAGCAATGCCTGTACACATTTTATATCACTTTTATTAGTCTTTTCACATAATCAACTTTACATTAATACTGTTTGAACATCATTTCTTCTCTTTAACTTTCTTCTGGATTATTTTGCTGCTCTTTTGCTACCTTGGTGAGATAAGTGTATTAGCGCATTCACTTTCAGCTTTTATTCTTTCCTACTATACCCATTGCAAGGCTGTTTCCACATAACATCACTTTAACTTGATTCCACAAGTTTTGAAATGGGTATTTTTATTATATTTCAGTTCAAGGTAGTTTCAGATTTCTATTATGAAATTATCTTTAACCTGTGGGTTATTTAGAAATGTGTTTCTTAATTCAAATATATGGGAATTTCCTGGTTATCATTTTGTAATCAGGTTAAAGATTGACCACATTTTGAATAGAAAACATGCTCCATGTGATTTCAATTCTTTGCAATCTCTTGACATTTGCTTTATGAACAGTATTTGGTCAATTTTTATAAATGTTCCATGTATGCTTGACAAGAATGTGCAGTTGCTGGGGGCAATGTTCTCTAAGTGGTAATTAGGTCAAATTTATCACATTATTCAAGCATTTTATATCCTTTTTCTATTAATTACTCAGAGACGTGTTAAAACTTCCCACTAATTGTAATTGTGGATTTGTAGTTCTGTCAATTTTGGGGTTATATATTTTTAAGGTTATGCTAATAAGTGCATACAAATTTAAATGTCCTATATTTTTCTAGTGAACTGAACCTATTATCATTTTGAAATGATCCTTTTTATTTCTAGTATTACTTTCAACTTTCAAGTCTACTGAGTCCTCAATAGCTACTCCATTTTTATTTTGGTAAGTATTTATGTTGTTTATCTTTTCTCACTTTTTTACTTTCAATATTTATGTAAACATATTTCAGATGTATCTCTTGCAAACAACATATAGTTGAACTCCATTTTTTTATTCAGTCTGACAATCTTTGCATTTTATTTTTTTTGGTTTTTTTTGGAGACAGGGTCTCGCTCTGTCACCCAGGCTGGGGTGCAGCTGCACAATCTCAACTCACTGCAACCTCTGCCTCCTGGGTTCAAGTGATTCTCATGCCTCAGCCTCCTGAGTAGCTGGGATTACAGGCACATTCTACCACACCCGGCTAATTTTTGTATTTTTAGTAGAGACAGGGTTTCACAATGTTGAACAGGCTGGTCTCGAACTCCTGACCTCAGGTGATCTGTCTGTCTCAGCCTCCCAAAGTGCTGGGATTATAGGCATGAGCCACCCGGCCTGGCCAATCTTTGCATTTTAATCAGAACAATTAATATATTTGCATTTTATCATTGAGGTGGATTCATTACATTGATGGTTGTATTATGGCTTCCTTGCATCCACGTCCTTTACAATGTGATTTTACAATTACGTAAGGCCTACTCTCAGGCCCCTTAAGTGTTGCTCTGTTATCCGATTTGGCCGAAAGAATGTGGGTGAAATGATGGTATGTCAGTTCTTAGCATAGGACTCAAGAGGCCTTGCATGTTTCTGCTTTTTCTTTGAACCCTGTCTCTGCCATGAGAACAAGCCCAGGCAGATTTCTGGAGTATGAGAGATCATGTGGAGCAGAGACACGTTGTCCCAGCTAAGGCCTTCCAAGACCAGGTTACAGCCAGCCAACCCTCAAACAAGTGAGAGAGCCAAGGTTTGATCAGCAGAGCCGCCTACCCAATCCACAGGTGACTTACTGACACATGAGGACCCCAGCTGAAGGCAGAAGATCCACCTAGCTGACCTATAGACTCAAAGAAAAAAATTTATGCTTCCTGTTTTAAGCCACTAAGATTTGGGGTATTTGTCACACAGTACTGGCAAAGTGACAGGAACATACATGCTGAAATACCACTATTTACGTTTAAATCTACCATTTTCATTTCTTTCTGTTTAATCCACATGTTCTATTTTTCGTTTTCTCTTGCCTTACCTTACTAATTTAGAAGTTATATATTTGCTTATTATTTGGTTACCATAGAAATTACAACATGAACAACATTAACCCACTAATATCTAAAGTTAGTCGCTATATTTATCTCCATCCCAGATAATACGAGGTCCTAGAATACAATATCTCCATTTACTCCTTCCAACTACATATGCTACTGTTGCAGTGCATTTTAATTTTATATTTTTAAACCCCACAAAATGTTGTTACTGTTTATCTATATCAAACTTGTCCAACCTGTGGCTGACAGGCCACCACATGTGATCCAGGATGGCTTTGAATGTGGCCCAACATAAATTTGTAAACTTTCTTAAAACATGAGTTTTTTTTTTTGTGATTTTTTCTAGCTCATCAGCTATCATTAGTGTTAGTGTATTTTACATGTAGCCCAAGGCAATTCTTCTTCCAATGTGGCCCAAGGAAACCAAAAGATTGGATACTCCTAATTTATATGGTCAATGTTCATTTAGCCTTATCTAACATATTTAGTACTTTCCTTGTTCTTTTAGCTTTTCTTGCATCTCAGACCTTCTAACTGGGGTCACTGTCCTGCCTTAATTATAAGCTTTATAATTTCTTTTAGTGTAAGAATACTAATGGGAATTCTCTTAGATTTTGTTTTTATTATTTTGTTTCAAATGTCTTTATTTCACCTTCATTTTTAAAAGACATATTTGCTGGGCATAGAATTCTAGGTTGGTAATTTCCTTCAGTACATTGAACATATCATTCATTATCCTTTCTTCTGGCTTCCACTGCTGCTGTTATGAAATCAATTTGTTGATCTCCACTCTTTTGAAGGTAACTTCTCTTTTCCTGGTTGTTTTTAAATTTTTTCACCTTATATTTAGAGTTCTGTAGTTTCACTGTGATGTGACTAGGTGTAGATTTCTTTTCATTTATGCTTTTTGCGATTAGCTGGGCTTATTTAATGTGTAGTTTGTGTATTTCATCAGTTCTGAACAATTTTTGCCATTATCTGTTTTAATATTGCCTCTACCCTATGCTCTCCATTGTGTCTTTTTGAAACTTCAGTCAGATGTTAAACCTTCCAACTCACTTTATCCTCCAAATTTCTTAGCCACTTTCTCATATACTCTATCTTCTTTTCTTTTTGTACTACATTCCAGAAAATCTCTTCTAGTCTGTTTCTCAGTTTATGGATCTCTTTTCAACTGTGTCTAGTCAGCTGTTAAACCTCCTCATTAAATTTTAACTTTGGGTATTACATTTTTCATTTATATAATTTCTTTTGGTTTCCTTTCAGGTCTGCTGGATCACTTTTTACAATTTCTTATTCTCTTCAGATATTTTCAAGCTTATCTTGTATATCATGAGATATACTAGGCACAGTCGTTTTATAGTCTATGCATGATAATACCAATATTTAAAGTATTCATGGGTCTGTTTCTGTAATCTATTTTTTCCTTCCAGTTCTTTTACATGATGTCTTATTTTCTTGTGTGACTGGTTATTTATTTTTTCATTGTATGCTGGTAATTGCCCTTAAAAATTAGCCATGAGGATTCTTTGAGACAAGATGAAAGTAACTTCTTCCAGAGAGGAGGTACATTTGCTTTTTCCAGATATTTAGAGACAGTGATATTTAAATCTTTATATTATTTTAAACTAGTTATGTGTTATGAATTCAGGCTGCACATCTATATGAGGGCTGCTTTTTGTTTACATTTGCTTAGGGACAACTTTCCTCTTTTCTGCTCATATCAAGGCAACCTTCCTTGGAAATTCCTGAGTGGGGAGAAGAGGTAGGCTTATTTCTGACCTGATGGTATAGCCACTGGGGTTTCATTTTAATCTTAGGAAGATGTCAATTTACATTTACCACTTTAGATGGAGTCCTGGGCTTTGATTTCCATCATTTCTACTGTTCTAGCCTAGCAGAACAAAAATTTATGTTTCCTTGAAATGCCTCTGGATCAAACAGTCTCTGTGATATGATAAAATATACATTTGGTCTTTGTCCATCCCTGTACTCTCTCCATTCCCATTTCCTGGCAAAAAGTTCCTAAAACCCTTGGAATTGCAAGAGTAATTAGAATGTTTTTTATGCTAATGAGATGGCTGGTAACTGGGGTGTGTGAGCCAGATAGCTTCAGGATGGGGGCTAGTCACTGGAAAGACCAAGGCATAATTAGAGGGGTGGGACCTCCAGCCCCATCCCCAACCCCTGGGGAGGGGAGAGGAGCTGAAAATTGACTTGATTACCAATAGCCAATGATTTCATTTATCTTGCCTACATAATGAAGTCTCCATAAAAACCCAAAAGGACAAGATTCAGAGAACTTCTGGATAGATGAACACGTGGAGGTTCCTGAAGGGTGGTATGCCTGGAGAGGGCGTGGAAGCTCTGTGCCCCTTCCCACATACCTTGCCCTATGCATTTTTTCCATCTGGCTGTTCATCTGTATTCTTTGTAATATCTTTTATAATAAACGGGTAAATGTAATTAAAGTGTTTCCTTGTGTTCTGTGAGCCACTCTAAGCAAATTAAAAGAAGCCCCCAAGAAGGGGGTTGTCAGAATCTCAATTCTTAGCTGGTCAGTCAGAAGCACAGGTCACAACTTGTGCTTGCAACTGGCACGTGATGTAGGGAGGCTGGGTTTGGTGGGGAGGAGCCGTCTTGTGGGACTGATCTTTCAACCTGTAGGATCTGACACTATCTCCAGGTAGGCAGTGTCAGAATTAAATTGAATTAGAGGGCACCCAGCTGGTATCTGCTGCTGAATTGCCTGGCTAGTGTGTAGGGAAAACCCCCTCACATATCTGGCATCAGAAGTGTTGAATGGTGTGTAAGAGCAGGAAAAGTAAGTTTGGTTCTAAGAGCTTTGTGTCTACTTTAATTCTCTATGTTCTCATTTTCCCATAGATCCTGGCCTAGTAATTATGTTATACCTTACCAGCTCCCCAAAACTTTTATGAAGGTTTTTATTTTGTCTAGCATTTTGTATTGTTTTTAACTCAAGAAATGGTAAAAACAACCAACTCATCATTGTCAGAAATAGAAGTTCAATATATTCCTAATTTTATACAGACTAAAACTCAAAAACTACTCTTTTCAAACTGTACAGACATAGAATAAAACCTGAAAAGCACTCTTCAACTACTTTACTGTCACTCCTCATATCTACATCCTCCCAGGTGTTCATCCTGTCAGTTCCCTTTCTGTGTTTCCATATTTTTAATGTCTACATATTTATTATGTTGTTTTTAAATAACATTAGGTCATAATATAAATAGTTTTATGCCGTATTTCATTCAATGAACTGTCTCTGGATCATTTCATGTCAGAACAGGAGATTTACCTCAATCTTTCTCCCCCTCCTCCTCCTTCTTTTACAGTCATATTATCTACTGTAATATAAACAGTATCATATAGATTCTACATCTATAAATGTGGAAGTACTATGATATACTTAGTTTTACCAATTATTTGGCATTTGGTTACTTTCCAAAGTTAAGTAACTACAAACAATAAAGCATGGCAGCTTACTACATAAATAACTTGTGCATATGTGTATTTCAATAGAATATATTCCTAGTACTAAAACTACTGGGTTCAAATATATGTATGCTTTAAATTTTGATAGACACTGCGAAACTACCTTCCACCAAAAGTCATGTTACACTTCTACCAACATGTACAGTGTACATTGCCCTGAATACTAATCAGTCATTGATATTATTGGTTTTTAAATTTTTAAGTCAATCTCATTGGCAAAAATGACATTGCATTATTTTAATTTAAGTTGTATTTCTCTGATGACAAGTGAGTTTGGGCTTACATTATCTGGCTATTCATATTTCTTCTTGTGAGTTTTCTCTTTATATGCTTTGCCTTTTTTTTCTATTATCTCAACTGTCTTTTTTCTTACTAAATTTGTAGGATTTCTTAAAAATTTTGTTAAATATGCTGCAAATATATTCTCCCGTCTGCTTATGTGTTTTCACTTTGTGATGTATTTCATCATATAAAACTGTAAAAATGTTTGTGAGCTACATGTTACAAACCTTCAGGAAGTATGAGAAAGTACAGTAGAACATTTTCATTAACATGAGATGATAAATGCCTTTCTAAGATATAAAATGTATCTTGTTTTAGGGTCCTGAGAAGTCATATTGGGATTTTTGATTGGGAATTAAATAAATTTGTAATTTAATTAGGATAAATTGGAATCTTTACAATATTAAGTCTTGGAATTTGTTAACATTGTAAATATTCATTCTTAAGCTTCCTTTTTGTTCCTAATTGTATTTTTATTTATTTATTTATTTAGAGACAGGGTCTTGCTCTGTCACCCAGATCAGCGTACAGTGGCATAGATCATGGCTCACTGCAGCCTCAGCCTCCCAGACTCAAGTGATTCTCCCTCCTGCCTCAAGCCCAACAAGTAGCTGGGACCACAGATACAAGCCACATGCCTGGTTAGTCTCTGTATTTTTTGTAGAGATGGAGTCTTGCCATGTTGCCCAGGCTGGTCTCAAACTCCTGGGCTCAAGTGATCCACCTGCCTCAGCCTCCCAAAGTGCTGGGACTACAGGCGTGAGCCACCATGCCAGGCCTGTTCCCAATTTTATTGTGTATGTCAGAGTTACTTTTTATAAGGTGTATTTTCTGATATTTCATACTTTCTTCGCCTCTATGAATGGGGTACCTTTTCTAATACTATTTTCAACAGCTTATTATTGGTATGAAAAAATATTAATTATTTTGATATGTTAATCTAGTATCTGGCCTCATTGTTATATATTCCAATTAATTCAAAAAGTATAATAGTTGAATTCTTGGATTTCCTGGAGAGTCAGTGTTTGCTTTTATTGGTCAACTATTCTCTTTCAAATTCTTATTTCTTTAGAAGCTGCTATTATCTTTATGAACTTCTTTTTTTCCATTTTTTAAAATTTTGCCTTACTTTGGTATTTCTCTAGGTTCCTTAAGTAAAAGCTTCATTCATTACTTTCTAATCTTTCTTGTTTTCTAATAAGTACATTAAAGATGTATAATTTCCTGTCAGCACAGCTTTGGTCACGTCCCAGAGGTTTTGACATATAGTATTCTTATTGTCAAATTCATTTATATATGATTTATTATTTTAGCTTTAATTTCCTCTTTAATTCAAAAGCATTAAAGTATTTTTAAATGCTTTTTAAAAAAGGATAAACAATAAAAAACAAGATAGAACAAAAAGCAAGAAGATAATTCAAGAGGTTCATAGAAACATAGAGTAAAAAGTATCTATGTACTTTGGAATCCTAGTGTCTCCCTCCAGTTCAACACTTAGAGGCAAGCATTTTGAAAAAATCAAATATTTTTAAATTGCACAAGAGTATCTTTGACACATATGCCCCATTTCTCACAAATTGCTGCATACTATACAATTGTTCTGTACCTTATATTTTTATTTTCTGAAACACCTTAACCGTTTCATATAAGAACATTCAATTATTTTTAGAGCTGCAAGTAATTCGTCTCGCTCTATTGATGGACATTTAGTGAGTTTTCATATTTTTGCTAATATAAACACTGGCTGCAATGAAAATCCTTGCACATAGATATTTGTGCTCATGTAAAGAAAATTATCTGTAGAACAAATTCCTTTCAGTGAAATTGCTAAGTCTAAAGGTATGTACATTTACAATTTATTAGATATTGCTAAGTTACTATGAACAAGAATTAAAGTAACTTTCATTACCACCAAAAGTATGTAAGAACTCTATTTTGCTATGCTGTATATCAGGGGTTCCCAAGCCCTAGTTCACAGCCTGGGGCTTGGAGACCCCGATATATAGCATGGTGAAATAACTGTGTTATTCAGGCCTGTCCATGGCCTGTTAGGAACCGGGCCACATAGCAGGTGGTGAACTGCAGGCGAGCATTACCACTGAGCTCCGCCTCCTGTCAGATCAGCAGTGGCGTTAGATTCTCATTGGAACGCAAACCCTATTGTGAACTGCACATGCCAGGGATCTTGGTTGCCCACTCCTTATGAGAATCTAATGCCTGTGGTGGAACAGTTTCATTCCAAAACCATCCTCCAGCCCCAACCGTCCATGGCAAAATTGTCTTTCATGAAACCAGTCCCTGGTGCCAAAAAGGTTGAGGACTGCTGCTGCATATCATCAAACTTCTAGTCTTTTCCCACAAAGTTATCTCATTATTTTAAAATTTGGTTGTCTATAACTTTGACCAAACATCCTCTTCTTAAAGTTTAAAGGCATTTGTATTTTGTTTTCTGGAAGCTTGCGTCCACTGTCTACCCCACTACCCACCCCAATTCCAACTAGATAAGTTTTTGGCTATCCTGACCCATTATTTTCTAATTTTATAATATGATTAGAAAATGTGATCTGTATGAGTATGCTTTTTGAGATACTTGAAGATTTACTTTGAGTTTAATAGATGTTCAACTTTTACAAACATTCCATAGATGTTTGAATAAAATATGTGTTTTTTTCTGAATTGGGAATAAGGTTGTCAACACAAGATTTTAAGTATATTTATTTGATAAAATGTGTTAACTATGTTATGCAAATCCTCTATAGTCTTTCTTATTTTAGTTGATTTGATCTGATTTATGAAAGAAGCATATTAATGACTATTATAACAACTGAAAAATTTGTCAATATATGCTTGTATTTGTTGATATATTTAAAAGCTGTAGTCTTAGTTACACTGTTTCATAACTATTTTCTGGTGGATTATAGTTTTTAGTGTCATCAACTCTGTCATTATTAACCACTAATATTCCTGTATCTGTTTGTTGTTGGTATTTAGCTTATTATATATTTCCCATCCCTTTGTTTTAAGCCTTTAGGGATTTTTTAGGGGTATCTCTGAAAAACATGTTTTTAATTCAATCTGAGAGCATCTATTAATAGAAGACTTTATTAATATTTATGGTGATAACCCAAATGCTTTTTTTTCTTCCTGCTTTTCGTTGATCACTTTTTTCCTTTTAGTAGTTTAGAAATTATCCATCTAATCTTTTTCTAATGAAAACCCTTAATATTTTAATACACACAAACGTGTATTTTTCCATCAATTTTTGTTGTTAATTAGTACCTATTGTCTCACCTAAACATGGAAAGAAAGTAAACTTTAACTTACATTCTCTTAGGATTTTCTTGGATTTTTACTAGTAGGTTATTTAATCTTTTTAACATTATACATTAATACTTATTCAGACAACTATAATTTTTACTGATTTCTTTCTACATCATTGTTTCTTGAATTCAATGCCTCCTTTTTTTTTCAGAATGGTTTTGTGGGTTTTAGATGGGATTTATATTCCATCTATCAGATACACTTGGGTAAGATTTGAATTCAGAACTGGGCTAAGTGGGGAAGTAGGAATAGCATGCAAAAGACTCACTTTGTTAGTGTAAATTATAGTAGGGTAACATGGTTCTGGAGCCAGATTCTGGGGAGCAGAGTAGGTAACTTCCTGATCCTCAGCTCAGTTAAAATGGTATGATCCTGGTGCTCACAGCTGGGACAACAGTCTCCTGTTGTCCTTGACTGTAGCAAAGTGCTCCCTGACCATAGCAAGGAGGCAGTTTCCTTTGTGGGCTTGTTCTATGGTATAATTCTGGGAGATATCTCTGGAGGCTCAGTCTAGAAACTGCTTCCTCAACGCTTTCAAATATTTTGTAGATATCTAATTCCTTGCTTACTCTAACCAGAGTGACTTGTATGATCTGTAACTGAATCATGACTGGTCAACCATCCTTGACTATTTCTTCATCCATGCTCCACCTCGTCAGTTAGTGTGTTCTGTCAGGTTTCCTCTTCTCCATCTTGCTGCCTTGGCTCAGGCCCTCATAATCTCTCCTGGCCTACAGAGTAACCACTTGATTGGTCTTCGTTACTTCAAGCTCTGCCTGCTCAAATGGCAGACTTTCTAGAATGTAAATCCAATTATATGATTGCTTGTGCTTCATTACAAAACACAAGTTTTCATTTTTGCTTGGCATGGATTGGAAAGCTCTTCAAGTCAGACCACAATCAATCTTTCTAGCTTCATTTCCTATCATTTATTCATAATCATCCCATGTTCCAATTATACTGAGCTATTTACAATTACTTGTGCTTTTGCAGATATCTTTTCCCCATATCCTCTACCTGAAAACTCCTACTCATTCCCAAAGAACTAGATAAAATGTTATCTCCTTTGTGAAGCCTTCCCCAGTGTTATTCCAAAATATGGTTAGTCCCTCCTACAGCCTTCCCTTATAGCACCTGAAATATTACGTTTTAATTGTTTGTGTATATCTTTAACTTATTAGGCTATAAGCCATATGAGAATAAGGACTTCATCTTATTTATCTTAAGATCCCCAACACTTTCAATAGGGCCAGTCTAGGATACATGTTTATGGAACACATAATTAGCATAGTTAAGAGGTATGTGGAATTTATTTCTTTTTCTAGTGTAACAGTAATTCTATAAAAAACTACAAAAATTAAAGGTTACCTGGCATCACCCAGAATGGAAATCAGACGATACTGGGGTAACTCAGAAGACGCTACATGTGCTAAGATTCCAAAGAGCCTTTCAGCCATTATCATATCATTCTGTGTCACCTGAAGAGACACAATAGAAAGGGGTAAAAAAATGACACCATCTCTTAGCTGGATAAAACTAATATAATCCCAAAGAGAGATCCAGATTAAATATTATCTTGTAAGCCCACAAAAGCACATTCTCCTGTGCTGTGGAAAGAAGAGTTTTCATTGATATTTTTCTTTCTTGAGTTAAAATGAAGATGTATAATTGTGGTTCATGATGATGGAAGTTGATTGGAGGTGATGGGTCAGCTCTGATTTAGAAGCTGTCTTTCCTGAGAATTACACTTGAGGTACCTTCAATTTTTAGTATTTTTTTTTTTCAGAAATCCTATAGCTTCTTGGATTAGAATGATTTAGAGGAAAAAATTCCCAAGTATCAATGGGATAGGTTCATTTTAATAATGTGTCAAAGGTAAGCCAAGGTGTTGGTCATACCTTGCTCCTATAGGGATAATTTTGTCCCTTCCTGAGAGATGGAACTTTCACTGAATTAGCAAGGATGCTCCTGTTCATTCTATCAGTCTTTATCCCCAAAAAGAATAACTTGTCACAAGTATACCCTGTGAGGACCCATTCTTACATTAACCAAGAAAGTACTAAAAGCTGAAAGCAGTACCTGTATTACTAATCTGGGGATATTTTCTTTAATATAAAATAGGGTTGCTTACATTTTAAATAATGTTTTTTTGTCTATATATAATTCAATGATCCCAGCCAAGAGCCATTTTGCCCCCTACAGAACAATTGGCAATGTCTGGAGACATGTTTAGTTATTTCTGGACATTACGGGCATCTAGTGGGTAGAGACCAGGGTTGCTGTTAAACATGTCACGATGCAGAGGACAGCCCCCACAACAAAGAATTATCTGGCTCAAAATGTCAACAGAGCCAAGGTTTAGAAACCCTGGTATAATTAAATTTTGGATCTTTTGAAAATTTGTTCCTGACACTATCTGTAATACTCTTCACAGGCATTTTCTTAAAAACAAACCAATAATTCACAAACATACATATGAATCAGTGCAGGCTAACTCTCTTCCCTTCCCTGGATCTTCACAGTTAAGGAGACTTCAAATTCTTCCTTAGCTAATAACTAAGTAGTGTTTGGTCCAATACAGTCACCTAGTGGCCAATGCAGGCCTCTACTCCATGTTTTCTTGATGCTATTAATTCAATTTAATTCTACCTCAAGCAATATCATTCTTTTTTATACACAGAGAAGTAAAAATGCAGTGTAACATTACTATCTAAGGTCAAGGACTTAACAAACAGAAATATAATTTAGGTATTTTAATAAAGTGTCAAATATCCCTGGCATTGAGATTTTCAGAAATTTAAATCAGAATAAATTATATTGGTTCTTTCTAATTCTTTCTAATTCTTCTCCACTTTATATAACTATACTATTCCTGCCTGATTCAAAGTTTGATAATAATGGGTATTATTCTAGTAATAATCCATATCTGGGTAAATACACCATTTAGGGTTAACTGAGGTAACGGTTTGTTACCTCAATTAAGGGAGAATCACTCACTCATAGTAAAAATAACCATTCTATTTCCAGTCTGGGCTAACTTTGAAAACCTTTAGGACTAATTATTAGGTCCTTCCAGGGACTCACAACCTCACCTCAGGGGAAGTACCAAATAGTATACGTGAGTACACAAGACTGAGCCAACCCTCTTGAGAACTAGCTGGAGAAATTAAAAGTCATCTGAAGGTTCAGATTTACCCAACATCTTCAGCAGATGGCTGATTCTGAGGTTACAGAAATACCATGGTTGATGCAAATTTCATATAGCTGCTTGTACATTGATCCAGAGATGTACAGTCTCCTCACAGTATGCTGAATTTTTGGAGTTAAGTATCTACCTGTACTGTATCAGCTGCAGGGAAATACAGTTACCGTGCCAGAAAGTTGATTACAGTTAATCTTATAATAAAGAGGTCTTCTGAATTTCAAGAGATATTGTAATAAGACTAACAACATATTAAAGATATTTTTTTCTTCTGGAGGAGTGTTTAAATTCAGTAGAGGTGGAAGCATAGCTTCTCTCTTTCCTTCCAAATTAATATTTTAAAAGAACATGGCTTTTGAGTAGCTGGGGGATTACCTTGTGACAAGCTTAGCAGAATCAATCTAAAAATAACTTTTCACTAATAATTTTCCAGCTATTCAGCTCCAGACCTGAGTTACCCACCAATGTAGTCATGGCACAGTGGTTGCTACCAGCTATTAACAAAGCGGTCCAGACATTTACTTATACTTATTTTCTTTTTCTCTTATTTTCACTTTCTCTTATTTTATCTTTCTTCCTGGCTTATTTCTCCTTTTCATCTCTTCTTTCTGTAAGTATTTAAGTCATCTTCTTCCTCCCCTTTTTTTTCCATTTTATCCTTCCCTTTCTCTACCACAATACCCTTATTAGTTGACATTTAAGTTTTACTTCCTTATCCCCTCTTGCATACCAGGCAGTCTGCAAAGTACTTTGAGAAATACAAAGATCACATTACTTATAAAAGAGTTATTTTTTATTTTTATTTTTAACTGTCGCCCCACCATTTTATTTCACTGAATGCTTACAAACAACAGTATAAGTATTTGCCATTCACTATAACCTGGTTACTATTTTATTTTTACAATTTGTTTAGTTCTTTGGAAGTTTTAAAATAGATTCTTAGCCTTTTGACATTTTAAATGTCAATTTAAAAAAAAACATTATATCTCAAATGTTCTATCATGGTTACTTAAATTCCTAAACATTTAAAGTAACTATTTCCCCTAAGAAGGAATATTTTTATTCTATAATTCATCTAGTTTTTAGCTTACCTCTGTTCCATTTATTTTCTGCATACTAAAATGGCTTAGCCTAAACAGTACATAGTATTTCCAGAGTGTAAAATTGACAACTGGATTTCCTTGAGGATCAATTGTCAACTGGTCAATACGACGGAGTTGCGCTAGTGCGTTAAATTGCTGCAGCATTACAAGATTTGTTTCCTTGAACTTAAGGTGCTGCAATGATAAAACACAAATACAGACCAGAATATTGATTTTAACCATATTGAAATATTAACATTAAAGCTTCACTAATCATTCCCCAGGTAAATATGTAAACTTTAGGCTTAGCAAATATATTTTCAATTACATTAAATCAACTGAATGTACTAAACTTACATAACTTTAATTCATCCAATGCACCATTGATGGAATCCATCCAATATTGAATTCTGGGTGACTCCTTCTATAAATGACAGTCTCACTTATAAACAAACATTCTTTAAAGTTACATAAATATCAAATAATGCAGATTCTTTCAGGAATTATTGATTTTATATGCTTTACATTGACATTAAATACATTTTTTTAAAAAGACTGGAAATGAAAATTTCAGAACTTTATAAATACAGGCCCCCACAATTTTCCTGAGAAGAACTAGTTAGTTATTATTACTTGTATCTTGCCAAACACTACGTAGGATAGTTATACTGGCTACAGAAAAATCAAATCACTAAAACTGCAATGTTAACTCAAGCATTCTGTCTGTGAATCTAGATGCTCTTTTCTAAACATACTGTCTCCACCCCTAACTATCTTTTTTAGGGAGAATGAAGTGAAAATAAAAACAAAAACCCACCAAAAAGGCAAGTGAGGGAAGTCTCTTGGCTGACAGAGAAAAACACAACAATAATAAAAACTCAAGAGAGAACTCATTACAGAAATCAGTTTCTACAAATGCATACTAAATAATACAATGACACCATAATTGAGGAAGGCTAACTTCTCAAAGTAATTTTAATGAGCTATTAAAATTATTTTCAACATTGTTAGGGGACAACTGTAAAAATTATACAGTAAATATCTATTTCACCATTACCAGGTACAATAGGTGAATACATAAGGCCATGTGGTAAGGTGAATAATTTATAAAGTAGAAATATATAACTTGAATAAAATTATATCAGTCTTTTTCTACTCCACAAAGGATCATTTTTTTCGAGATAAAATTTCAAATGTTAAGATAAAACTTCAAGGCCATTTATGAATACTAATTTAAATCCTAGCTCAAGAAAATCAACACAAAATTTAAATCTTCCTGCCAGATAGAAACTACATAAATACAAGTTAAAACAGGTCTTTGGCCTGAACACACAAGTCATTGACTAAGAATAATTCAAATATACTACTAAAAGGAAATATTTACCAGAGAATTAGGAAACTTAATCTTCAGTTTAGGAAGCACTTGGACGATTTCATCAAATTCTATGAAAGTGAAGGAGACTGTTGTGATCATTCCTGCTGTTTGAACACTCCAATTCCTATCGAGAGATTCCAGTGCTCCTGAGCCATACAGGGAAAGTGTATCCCCGTCCACTTCAACAAGGTATGTGTCTACGACAGATAAACCTTGTAAAGCATTGTTGAGTCCTGAGTCTAGAGGCCTGGAAAACCCAAAGTATAATTTTAAATGAAAGATAACATGCAGAATACCTAACAGTATAATGACCTGTCAGAAAAGCTCTTCACAATTTTATATTCTTTTTTCATTTCAGTAATTAAACCTAGAGTCTTAAAGACTAATTTTCAATAGACTATCTGGCAGTTTTGTATTATTCTAATCATATATTTTAATTTAAAAAGAGGCACATTACGAACAAAAAAGATCACCTCTAAACCCAAATTATTTCTATCCATGAAAGATAACTAATATTCCCTTTAGTTTTAAAACAAGCCGTTTACTACATTATGGTTATCTTTTCATGTCAATACAGATAGGTTTTCCCAATCTATAAACTTTTATGACTAGAAAAAAAGTGCAGTTTACAAATTAGTATTTCTATAGTAAGAACCATACATATAAAAATATGTTTATGAACCAAGTAATAACTGCTAAAAATAGTTTATTTCTCAGAGGTTGTATTAGAGGGTAACTCTAACTTTCTACTTTTGGATACTTCAATGGTTTTTGAAATTTTTAAAGTGTATACTACAGTTATAATCAGTCAAATCAGTGTAGATTTCCTCCTCACTTTGAAATAAGAAATAGTGAAAACGAATCATTATTTATATTATATATACACACACACTATATATATATACATGCTTCTCATACTGCACTGAATTTGGTAATTATTATTTCCAAGGTAGAAGCCACCTTTTTTATATAAGGCTATCTAAATGATAGCTACAGAATAAATGAAATATCTTAATCCAACTCATATTATCTGCTTTGTTAATAGA
Organism: Pongo abelii; assembly: GCF_028885655.2. Classification (NCBI taxonomy): domain Eukaryota; kingdom Metazoa; phylum Chordata; class Mammalia; order Primates; family Hominidae; genus Pongo; species Pongo abelii. The sequence goes on along the minus strand of NC_072001.2, from coordinate 74,212,281 downwards.
GACATAACTGTTGGTTTTACCCAACCTCAAAACTTAAAGCATGGTTTTTGTTTCTGCATCTTCCTTCTGGGATTTCTGCTTTCATCCAGAATTTATTTGCCCCTACTAAAATTAGTGTCTCACTCTTACTTGTGCTCCCATGGTCTTTGGTACACTCCTGGAACACACTTCTCATAACTATATTACAATTTTATGCTTACAATTTTGCCTGTTATTCCAGATAGTGAGTGAGGCTAGAGATTATATATTTTTTCATCTTTGGGGACCCAAAATCTAGTACTTAGCTTTTAACAATGTATACTGAATGAATTATTAAAGATCTTCAAACGTTTACAATGATGTTAAGGGATAAAACTAAGAAAGCGCTGCCCTGTTGTTTATCATACTTATTTCAGAGGTAACAGTTAACCTTCTACACATTTTTTTATTCAATAACAAGATGAGTAATAACATCAGTCTACTTTAAGTGAATATGCAACCAAGAAAATACAAAAAGGCTCGATTTCTACCAGACTAGCACTTAAGACAATGATTATTATGTGACAAAAATCAAATATCCAATGAGTAGTAGTACATGAATGGTCTTAGATGATAATCTTAGAAAGGTGAAGGCTGATAATAGGAAAAACTAACTTAACAATTAGTTCCATACATTGTGCTTTGTGTGATACATTGAGTTAGATTATATCTCATTGAGGTTGCTTATATAATCAATACTGGAACAGAACAAAGGACAGCTTCACTGCCACTAAAACAAAGAAGATGAAAAGAGTGCATATTGCTATTACAATACTTGCCACATTGTACTGCAATCACTTGTTGCCTTATCTATCTCTCTTACTAAACACAGTGATCCTTGAGGGCTTGATTTTTGTCACAATTACTATAGTAGATCCAACATCTAGTACAGCTCCTAGCCTATGCTCTGCTCAATACGTATTTCTTGGATGAATTAATGAAGTGGGACAATGATGAAGTTTTTAATGAGTATGTATTATATCTTAAGAAGGATGTTTGAACCATAAGCTATAGTTTCAGTAAAGGGGCAGAATCAGTGATATAGACACAGAATAGGGGTTAGCAAGAAGGTTTACCCACATAGGGATGCCTGATGGCCACAGTAACCAGCAAAAAAGTTTAATGTAAAAATGATGGGGAATCAGAGTTATGTATCAAAAACATCAACAAATCCTTTGGGAAATGATGTTGCTCCACATCATATATTTAAAAGTGTCTTGCCTTTCTTTTTCCACATAATTAAAAGTTTAAGAATATAAGCTCCACAATAAAAAGTCTGTCATCAGAAAGGGAATATTTATTTTGTGTAAAGGGCTTGTCAAGTAAACTCTTCAGGAAATAAGTGACATAATAAACAAGGCTACATTCAGCAAAACAGTGACATGGTTACAAAACAAAGCAGAAGTAATTTCCAATTTATATAGCTATCACATGCCCATTTGGTAAAAACAAATGGCAAGTCTCCTGGGCTGCAGACAGGCTCATCCTTTTCACTAGCACCTAGTAAACAGGCCATATAACACCTAACCCATTTCAGTTATTTTCTGAAGGAAGCTTTTGAGTTTAGCCTTAAACTCTGGCCAATGTTTACAAATTTGCTCCTCTGGGAAAGTGTGTTCTGAGCTCCATTAAAAAATGACTTAGCTTGCCAAACAATGTTTATATTTTGGGGATTGTTCTTCTAGTTTTCCTTGTATCCTTAGCAGATATGGGTACATCTTTTTAGTTATACATACACACATATTAATTAATTAACTAATTAATTCTTTCTTTCTTTCATTCACCTAACATGTCCTGAAAGCCCACTATCTACAAAACACTGTGCTAAGAATTCTGGCACATGCCACTAAATCATCTGTATTGATAAGAACAATCAACATTGAGATCATACAAAGGTTTCTGGATATAGCAAAATTATTGCTCACTTTTACTGGGTGATAGTTTCAGAAATATAGCTGCTCTAATCCTACTCTGCAATCAACCTAATAAACACATGGGATATAATTTCTAAACTAAAATGACCTCAGTATCTCATTAAACAAATAGGTTTTTGTGGAGAACTTATTATGTGTCAGATATTGTGTTAAGCATTGGGGATATAATAATAAATCAAGATATATTTGCCCTCAAAGAGCTCTCAATCTGGATGGGTGGGGTGGAGAGGAAGATGAATATATATATTAAATATAATAAAATGTGCTTATTGTGATATAATGAATATTTAAACCATATGCTAAGGGAACACAGAGAAAGGAATGACTAATTCTTCCAGAGGGGGAAAGTCAAGTTTAAAAAGGAAGGTTGCATTTGAACTGATCCTTGAGAGATAAATAGCAGATTTTTATCAGGAGCAGAAGTTGGGAAAACAGAATGAAGAAGGGCGCAGGAATAACTACTTTAAGTTCAGGGGCACATGTGCAAACCTGACACAGATTTTATTTTGTATGGAAAATAAAACCTGATTATGTATAATATATTTATGTAAGAATAATTTCTTTTTTTAACTCTTAAGTTCAGAGGTATATGTACAGGTTTGTAACATAGGCAAACTGTGTCATGGCGGTTTATTTTACAGATTATTTCATCACCCAGATATTAAGCCTAGTACCCGTTAGTTATTTTTCCTCCTCCTCCCACCTTTTACCATCCAATAGGCCCTGGTGTGTCTTTCCCTTCAGTGTGTTCCTGTATTCTCATCATTTAGCTCCCACTTATAAGTAAGAACATGCGGTATTTGATTTTCTGTTGTGTTAGTTTGCTAACGATAATGGCCTCCAGCTCCATCCATGTCCCTGCAAATAACATGATCTCATTCTTTTTTATGGCTGCATAGTATTCCTTGGTGTATATGTACCACATTTTCTCTCTTTTTTTTTTTTTACACAGTTTCACTCTGTCACCCAGGCTGGAGTGCAGTGGCACAATCTCAGCCCACTGCAACCTCTGCCTCCCGGATTCAAGAGATTCTTGTGTCTCAGCCTCCCGAGTAGCTGGGATTACAGGCACATGCCACCATGCCCAGCTAATTTTTGTATTTTTAGTAGAGACGGGGTTTCACCATGTTGGCCAGGCTGGTCTCGAACTCCTGACCTCAAGTGATCTGCCTGCCTCGGCCTCCCACATTTTCTTTATCCAGTATATCACTGATGGGCATTTAGATCGATTCCACATCTTTGCTATTGTGAATAGTGCTGCAATGAACATATATGTGCATGTGTCTTTATACTAGAGTAATTTATATTCCTTTGGGTATACACTCAATAATGGGATTGCTGGGTTGAACAATATTTCTATGGCTGGAACACTAAAATACAGGGCAGGAACACTGAAACATGGAGGGGAGTAAGAGCTGGAGATGAGCCTGAAAAGTCAGATTTTATCCTGCATGGTTCAGAAGCAGAAAAAGGTTTTTTAATTTAAAAAGTGATGAGATTATATTCAATGCAAGTTTTTAAGCACCTCCAAAGTATCATGCACGGATCAGGTACTGGTGTTAGGGATACAAAGATGAATAAGATATGCTCTCTGCTCTCAAAGACCCACTTCAGACAAATAAGTCAATCAACTTTGTGGAGGACATAGTAGGGAGAGGCGGAATGTAGGGGATGAGTAAGACCATTGCAAAAGTGTCAACTAGACCATATGCTGGCATAACAAAAAATGGTATGGTGTAGTCAAAATGGCAATGGCAAGAAAGTGAGATAGACTTTAGTTCAAATTCCAGATCTGCCATTGGTAACTGATGACTTCTGGGGCAAGCTATTTAATTCTTTGAGTTTCAGTTTCCTTGTATGTAAATTATTATCATAATACATATATTTTCAGAGTTGTTGTGAAGATTAGAAAAAAATATTCTAAGCTATGCCTCATACTTAGCTCAGTACATTTTCATGATTATTATTAATAAAAGAGAACACAGATTTATCAGACATTCAAGAATAAATAAAAGTAGGACTTCGTGGTTGACTGGAGAATGAAGGAAAGGGTGGGATTAAGTGTGAGTCAGATTTCTAGAGTGGGTAACTGGTCATCCGACCCAGTTTCCTACCTCTGTCTAGTCTAAATCTGTACTCTAAGAAAGCTGGTATTCTTCTCTGGAGGATCTGTTTAAAATGTGTTTTCCCATAAAGTCCAACACATTTCCAATTATATTCTCCAACTGAAATATTAATTATATAACAGCAGGCAGAATGACATCAAATATGAATTCTCTTCAAGATTTTTAGTGGTTAATTTAAGTCCAAAGTTTCATCTATTCAACTTGATCTTTACATAAGAATAAGTCAGGAGGCCGGGCACAGTGGCTTATGCCTGTAATCCCAGCACTCTGGGAGGCCGAGGTGGGTGGATCACAAGGTCAGGAGTTAGAGATCAGCCTGGTCAGTATGATGAAACCCCGTCTCTACTAAAAATGCAAAATTAGCTGGGCATGGTGGTGCATGCCTGTAATCCCAGCTATTCAGGAGGCTGAGGCAGGAGAATCGCTTGAACCTGGGAGGCAGAGGTTGCGGTGGGCCGAGATTGCACCATTGTGCTCCAGCCTCAAAAATTCCATCTCAAAAAAAAAAAAAAAAAAAAAGTCACGAAAATATCCTATGCCTTTTCAATAAAGGACCCTAAGAAAAGACAGGGTGACTAGCTCAATGCAATAAAGTAATGACTCTGAAAGCCCAGCTAAATGTAGAACATACTCTTAAATGTCTAGATGAAAAGAGACATTATTTAGGAGGATTATTATTGTTTTCTTAACATTTAGGCTTTTCGTAACAGGCCTGAACAGAAAGACTTAAAATATTTCGGAAGATTCTTTTCCCAGTGAATAAGTGGTGCTGATTCCTATAATAATTTATTTTATGAATTTCTATTACAACATTCATAGGTGTGAAAATTCATTGTATGCATTATATTTTATTATAGTAGTGTTGGCTAAAATACCACAGTGTTCATAGACAGGAAATGACCAAAAATAACCCAGCTTCCCTGCATGAATCCAATGTAAGCAAAAAAAACATTACACCAAGTACTTTCCAATTTCTGCCAGAGAAAAGAAACCTGCAATATGTCATTTTACTGTAGAGCTGTCCCAAGTACAGTGAATAGTGAAATCATTAGTGGGATATAGCAAAGTTTTAGAGAATTTCTTCCCTTTTTGTGTCTATAATTTTTTCATGGAGACTTGTTTCCAAGCATTTAGTTACACACCCATAAGCCAAAGGTTACAGACATTGTAACCCAAGAATTATCCACTTTTTTGGCATTATGAAATACTAAAGACTATAAATATAAATTATTATTAAAAATGGAAAACCCTATGCAGTATTAAAAAATGAATTGAAACACTAGATAAGAAACTTTGCGGCCCTCTGACTAGCTTTGTATGTTCAGAAATAGTTAAATTGTATCATTCAAGGTCCCAAATGATAAAATTTAATTATCTTTTTGAAGACTTACAGAAAATGTAGAAATATAACCTCTAATGTTTAAAATTCTTCACTTTGTACTTTCAGATAAAAATAGCAGATAGACGGCCGGGTGCGGTGGCTCACACCTGTAATCCCAGCACTTTGGGAGGCCGAGGTGGGTGGATCACGAGGTCGGGAGATCGAGACCATCCTGGCTAACACGGTGAAACCCTGTCTCTACTAAAAATACAAAAAATTAGCCGGGCTTGGTGGCGGGCACCTGTAGTCCCAGCTACTCGGGAGGCTGAGGCAGGAGAATGGCGTGAACCCGGGAGGCAGAGGTTGCAGTGAGCCAAGATTGTGCCAATGCACTCCAGCCTGGGGGACAGAGCGTGAGACTCCGTCTCAAAAAAAAATAGCAGATAGACTAAGCACATGTGTTTAAAAGCTCTCCCTCCAAGACCCCATTGAAGAATAGTAAAGTAACGAAAAAGACATAAACCCGCAACAACAACAAGCGCAGTAGGGGAAGACTATTGGCAGCAGGAGATTTCAGAAAATTTCTGGAAGCTAGAAAGAAAAAGTGTTAAGTGATGAAGAAGGATAAAAAAGCGCTGTATTCTCAAATATGCACTGGAAATAAGAAAAAGATGGCAGCCAAATTGCTCAGCGGAACTCTGGAAAGCAACTAACAGTAAGTATGATGGAGGATGGGAATGAGAAGTGAGACTGAACACAGGGGCATTAATCGAAGATCTGTAAAAGGTCTCTCCCACCTACTTCTCTCACTGCCAACAAAAGTCTCACAGAGTGGCATTGCAGTTCAATGAGAAAGGAAAGAACAGTCAATAAATAGCACTAGGGTAACTGATTATTCCTATGGAAGGAGAACCCCTCCCCACCCAAATCAGAACTTAACCTCAAATATAAAAATCAATTACAGGTATAATAAAAATTTAAATAAAAAAGGCCAAATGTTAAACCTTTAGGAAGACAAAATAGGAGAATGTTTTTAAAATCTCAATGTGGTAAAGGACTTGTTTTCCTAAACACAATCTAAGTGGGTAAACCATAAAGGAACAGGTATATATTTTTGTGTCTTCAGTATATAAATGGTATTTAAAGTCAAAGGCATGTACAAGACTGCCTAGGGGGAAAGCAGAGAGTGTGAAGAGAGCCCAGGACCAAAATCCGAAGAACTCTACCATCGAGAGGTTGAGAGGACAGAAATACTTGAAGATATGAGAAAGACACATAACACAAGAAAAAAATCAAAGGCTACTAATAATATGATATAAAATAATAAACTATAAAGAATGGCCCAAAAGCAAATGATGAGTCTAAATTAGATCACGGAGACAGGCTTCAAAAAGAGTAGATTCTAGAAGTCAGAAATGTAGAAACAGCAGTAAATTTCTTTGTTCAATTTTTTAAAAAGGCAATCAGAAACTCCAGAAAAAAACAAACTATATATGAAAGGCATGGCTCAAATATGGGGCAAACTAAAATGTGGCATGGGTTTGGACAACTTTTAAGGTCTAATGAAGAGCGGTCCATTTGAATTTGATGCTATGACTATTCTTAGAGTGGCTTAGGAAGCGGAAAAGGAGACATAATCATAGCTTAATCCTTTACTGTAAAGTAAAAAATTGTTATATTATAGTGACTTAAATACTGTTTACCAGTTTTCAAGTTTTAAGTGCTACCAACTGACAAAATTTTATGATTATAGAACAGATATAAATGACATTAATCTTGAAATTTAAAAGTATAACTCATAGAATAAAGCCAAATTGGAATCCCAAAGAGAGAGCAAAAATGCTAGAGTAGGGAACTGCGAAACACTCCATCCCTCCACAAAAGCAACAAATATGCTAGCAACAAAAAAACCCCAAAAACAAAATCAACTTTTTCAGAAATCTGGAATCTAATAAATTACAAAACCAGGGAAACACTTAATGAAGAAAAGAAAAACTGTTGAATTTCAATAAGAGAGTTCTGAAGCATCTTAACTTACCCTGTTACCATTCCCCACTCCCCAGCTTCGTGGTGGCCTTGAAGTTGAACAGCCCACATTCCTGGTGCAGGTTGCTGGCAACAGAGGAAGCAATGCGGACCATATTCTCAAAAAGTGGTAGTTGTGTGTTTTGACATGTTTGGTGGCTCTCTGAAGGATTAGCTCAAGGGCTTGCCTTTGTATCACTTGCCTTGGAGCTTCCCTAGGGCCGAGGTGGCTTCTAAGTGGCATTTGTTGAAAGTATTTAAAGGCAAAAATGTATTAGCTGCCACTACATTGGACAAGGGATAGTAGCTGCAGCAAGCAACAGACAGACCAAAAAGGCTGAGAAGGAAGAGGCTAGGGAAAGAGATGTCTGGGAGAATAGAGTTTTGAGAAGCTCCTGTGAGTCCAGGGAATCTAAAAGGCCACATATATGTCCAGGGCCAGACACATGTTTGGAAAAGACCTGAGAAGACACTAACCTTAACCCTAACCCTAATCCCTGGCTGATCTTCAGGTTCCACACAAGCAGGAATGAAGGTTAAGGCAGAGTGGTAAACTGCCTAGATAAGCAGTGAAAGAGTGCCTCAAAACAGAACCAATCTATAGAGTCTGGGAGAGGTTTATTTTTTCCTTTTTTCTCCAGGCATTTAAGAAAATCTCTGAAAATCACTAACTGACCACTAAGCTAAAAGAACAGAGATTTCAGTGGGTACACATGATAAATAATATAGTCTTCACAGAAATAATTAGGAAAGTCATTAAACAAATAGAAGGCAACAATCAAAACAAGCAGCAACAACAAACCCTAAGGAGGAGGAATGATCTGATCTCCGGAGTTGTCACATGAATGTCCAGTTTCAACAAAAAATATGATGCATACAAAGAAACAAGAAAGACTAACCCACTCACAGGAAAAAGAGAAATGAACAGAAACTGTCCCTGAGGAAGCCCAGGCATTGGACTTGCTAGACAAAAACTTTTAAGTCAACTATTTTAAATATGCTGAAATAACTAAGGAAAACCAGGAATGATGTCTCACCAAATAAAGAATATCAATAAAGAAATGGAAATTAAAAAGGAATCAAATAGAAATTCTGGAGTTGAAAAGTACAATGACTGAAAAGCTCTCTAGAGGGCTTCAACAGCAGATTTTAGCAGGCAGGAGAAAGAATCAGTAAACTTAGGTCAATTAAATTATGTAGTCTGAGGAGTGAGGTTAAATAAAGAATAAAGATAAATGAACAGAACCAGGAAAACTGTGGGACACTATTCAGCATACCAACATAAACATAATGGGAGTTTCAGAAGCACAGACATGAGAGAAAAAAAAGCAGAAAGAATATTTGAAAAAACAATGGCCAGAAACTTTCCAAATTTGATAAAAGACATAAAACAACATATCCAAGAGGCTCAAGGAATTCTGACTAGGATAAACTCATAGATCCACATCTATGACACATTATAACCAAACTACTGAAAGACAAAAATAAAGAGACAATCTTGAAAGTAGTGAGAGACAAGTGACTCATAATGGACAAGGGATAATCAATAAGAAAAACAGCTGATTTCTCATCAGAAATCATGGAGACCAGAAAGTAGTGGGTGATATATTTAAAGTGCTGAAAGAAAAAAAAAAATCTGTCAACCCAGAATTATATATGGCAAAACTGGACTTCACAAATAAGAGAGAAATTAAGACATTCCCTGATAAACAAAAGCTGAGGGAGTTTATTACTAGTATACCTGACCTACAGGAAATGCTAAAGGAAGTTCTCTGGAAATTAAAGAACATTAGTTGGTAACTTGAAGTCATATGAAGAAATAACACCAAGAAAGGTGATTACACAGGTTCATAATAAAAGCCAGTATTACTGAATTTTTAAGGTGGTAATTCCTCTTTTTAAAATATGATTTAGAAGAAAAATGCATAAAAATAATTATAAATCTATAATGTGCATACAATGTTTAAAGATGTAATTTCTGAAAATAGTAACAGAAAAGGGAGTAGAGCTAAACAGAAGCAAAGTTCTTATATACTATTACAACTAGATTGGTATTAATTCTAACTAGCTAAATTAAAATGTTAATTGTAATCCCCAGAGTAACAACTAAAAAAATAGCTAGAAAATGTATAGTAAAAGGAACAAGAAAGGGATCAAAAATGGTACACTAAGAAAATCAGTTAAATACAAAAGAAGAAAGCAATGAAAGAATTGAGGAACCAAAAAAGGATATACAACAGATAGAAAGCAAGTAACAAAATGGTAGATGTGTGTCCTTCCTTATCAGGACTTCAAAGATTAAACTACCCAAATTAAAAGGCAGAAATTAGCAGAAAGGATTTTCTTTTTTTCAAAATGGAGTCATGCTCTGTCGCCCAGGCTGGAGTGCAATGGCGCAATCTTGGCTCACTGCAACCTCCACCTCCTGGGTTCAAGTGATTCTCCTGCCTCAGCCTCCTGAGTAGCTGGCATTACAGGCATGCACCACCACACTTGGCTAATTTTCATATTTTTAGTAGAGACGGGGTTTCGCCATGTTGGCCAGGCTGGTCTCGAACTCCTGACCTCAGGTTATCCACCCGCCTCAGCCTCCCAAAGTGCTAGGATTACAGGTGTGAACCACCACTCCCAGCCAGGATTTTTTTTTTTAAAGCTCCAAGTATATGCTTTCTACAGGATTAAAAGACACAAATAGGATGAAATGGAAAGAATAGAAACAGATATTCCATGCAAACAGTAACCAAAAGAGAGCCAGAGTAGCTACTAATATTATGTTAAATAGATTTTATATCAAATATTTTTATGAGAGTCACGGAAGAACATTTTATATTGAAAAATTGGTTAATCCATAAGGAAGGTATAACAATTATAAAGGTATATGCACTTAACATCTAAAATATATGAAGCAAAATGGACAAAGTTGAAAGAAGAAACAGTTCTACAATAATAGTTGGAGACTTCAATACCCTACCTTCAATAATGGATAGAACAACCAGACAGAAGATCAGCAAGTAAAGAGGACTTGAAGTACACTATAAAACCAACTAACAGACATATATAGAAAACCCCACCCAACAACAGCAGAATACATATTCTTCTCAAGTACGCATGGAAAATTCTCTGGGATAGACCGTATGTTCAGCCATAAAGCAAGTCTCAATCAATCTAAAAAGATTAAATTCTACAAAATGTCTTCTCTGACCACAATGAACAAATCTGGTAAATTCACAAATTAAACACTGCAGTCTTAAACAACCACTGGAAAAAGAAGAAATCACAAGGGAAATTACAAAAGTATAGCTGATAGAAGTTGCAATGTACAAAGTGGGAAAAATAAAAAGGATAGACTCATCTTGCAAATGCAGACTTGAGGCCTATTGCCTATAGTGGATGAAACAAAAAAAATAGAGATTTAGATACATATTACAAAAGCTACCAATAAAGCAACTATAGATATATAGTTTTGGGAGGAAAAGAGGTGAGGGAGCTGAATCTTCATCTATTTTAGCAAGTAGTGTATCTAAATCTTACAAATTTAAAAAACTGCATAATATACATTTAAAGATTTGGTAGAGAATGAGCCAGTAAAATACCACTTAAAAAAAAGAGAGTAGCCACATACATAAAAGGAAAATCAGGTGAATGAGGAGTTTCAACTATGTCAAATGCTGTAAGGAGGTCAAGTAAAATAAGGACTTACGATTCAAAAAGCCAAACTGAATGCACTGGTTAAGAGTTCCTTGTTTAGACAAAATGCAAGGTATAATAAGTTCTTTTAGAAATATCTCTAAATTTCAGTTCTAGGAGATTTTAAAGGAATCAGATAACTACAAACTAAACTGAAGAAAAATCTACAACCAGTAGAAGTTATAAGTAACTGATTTTGCATTATAATCCCTACCAGTTATATACTATCTATCCCTAAAATTTTATTTTTCTACCTTCATATATAAATATCTTCTGTGGCTACTCAACTTGCTAGTTTTCCGGTCATTAAAAAAAGAATCAAACTAAGAGAATGTAATAGTGTTTCCATGACACTTTAAACATACATTTGTAGAAAGTAAATCTTTTGCCAGAAATTGTGGATCCCTTTCCTAATTATTCATCATTACTCTTTACATCCTCTCCATTGAGTCCCCCACATCACTTCTCCCATCTCTCCCAAACTCTTTCTCTGTGCTCCCTTCTTAAAAGCTAACGACTTTGTGGAACTCCTAATAAAAATTCTGAAACTCTTGGCAGTAAGCATAAGGCACAACAATTTTCACTAACAGATACTTCCTCTTTCTCTTGGAACAGCTTGCTTGTTTTTGAGACCATAAAGACCCTATGATTTCAAATTATTTTAGAGGGTCATAAAATGTTTGGCCATATGCCACTTTAAAAGTTCAAAATGTCACGAAAGTCACGTTAATAGTTTGCAATCCACTGATCAGAGATAGTTTTGCCAGATAAAAGAGTCACTTAATAAAAAAGATACTCTTGCATTTGCTGAAGCTGCCAAAACTAGTAAAACTTAAACAGTGAATAGCCCTGTTACAAGAGAACAGGATGTACGGCCTCTGGTACCATACCTTGTCCTACCATCAGTAACTTCAATATCTACAATGGCTTCAATGGATCTTCTCTCTTCTGGTGACCTTTGCTTTTACTCTTTTCCAACAATCCATTCTGATAACCACAACAATGGCTTCCATATTGCTTAGATTTCATTACTTAAATGTGTTCTACTTCTAAAATATTTAACCTCAAAAACTTACTTTGACCATAAATTCCCACTATTCCAGTTCATTATTAATGCTCTTACTTTATATGCTCCTCATCTGCAACTTTAATTAGACTTACAGTCCCAGAAACAAAATTTTCTTCTAATCTGTTGCAAATCTTCTGGTTTTTAATTCCTTAAAAATCTCACCTAGACTATCTGACCCATCATTTCTATCTTTTCCTTTGTCATCATACTTGAATTTTTTAATTCCTTGCCTTTGATCCCTTGTCTCTTTGTTCTTTTTCAGACATTTAGCTTCTCTTTTGTTATACTTAGCTACTCTGCGATCTTGGAATAAACTCACTCAACCATTCAGGCTAAAGTTGCTATACTTTCATGGTCTCTAACCTCATTTAGTTCCTCAGAATTTTCCTTCAATCTTTCAACATTTTCCCAGTTAGCTCCCTCTGGATATCAAACAAGACCTGTTTCTTTTCTTTTTTTTTTTATTATTATTAAACTTTAAGTTTTAGGGTACATGTGCACAATGTGCAGGTTACATATGTATACATGTGCCATGCCGGTGTGCTGCACCCATTAACTCGTCATTTAGCATTAGGTATATCTCCTAATGCTATCCCTCCCCCCTCCTCCCACCCCACAACAGTCCCCAGAGTGTGATGTTCCCCTTCCTATGTCCATGTGTTCTCATTGTTCAATTCCCACCTATGAGTGAGAACATGCGGTGTTTGGTTTTTTGTCCTTGCGATAGTTTACTGAGAATGATGATTTCCAATTTCATCCATGTCCCTACAAAGGACATTAACTCATCATTTTTTATGGCTGCATAGTATTCCATGGTGTATATATGCCACATTTTCTTAATCCAGTCTATCATTGTTGGACATTTGGGTTGGTTCCAAGTCTCTGCTATTGTGAATAGTGCCGCAATAAACATACGTGTACGTGTGTCTTTATAGCAGCATGATTTATAGTCCTTTGGGTATATACCCAGTAATGGGATGGCTGGGTCAAATGGTATTTCTAGTTCTAGATCCCTGAGGAATCGCCACACTGACTTCCACAATGGTTGAACTAGTTTACAGTCCCACCAACAGTGTAAAAGTGTTCCTATTTCTCCACATCCTCTCCAGCACCTGTTGTTTCCTGACTTTTTAATGATTGCCATTCTAACTGGTGTGAGATGGTATCTCATTATGATTTTGATTTGCATTTCTCTGATGGCCAGTGATGATGAGCATTTTTTCATGTGTCTTTTGGCTGCATAAATGTCTTCTTTTGAGAAGTGTCTGTTCATATCCTTTGCCCACTTTTTGATGGGGTTGTTTGTTTTTCTCTTGTAAATTTGTTGGAATTCATTGTAGATTCTGGATATTAGCCCTCTTCTGAAAGTGACGTTACTATCATAACAATGTTAATTCTTCTGAAATTAATAAGTAAACTTAAATGTGATTTGAACAAGATTCTTACCATTTCTTTTCTATTTAGGTAAACTGATTTTAAAGTTCACATGAGGCTGGGCACAGTGGCTCATGCCTGTAATCCCAGCACTTTGGGAGGTCAAGGCAGGCAAATCACTTGAGCCTAAGAGTTCAAGACCAGCCTGGGCAACATGGCAAAACTCCATCTCTACAAAAAATACAAAAATTAGCTGGACATAGAGGTGTGCACCTATTGTCCCAGCTATTCGGAAGGCTGAGGTGGGAGGACTGTTCAAGCCCGGGAGGTGGAGGTTGCAGTGAGCCGAGATCATGCCACTACACTTCAGCCTGGGAGACAAAATGAGGCCCTGTCTCAATAAATAAATAAATAAATAAATAAATAAAGTTCATATGGAAGAATAGGTGTGTGACAATTGAAACTTGAAAAGAACAGTGGAAACCTATTTCCCCTACAAGTTGTGAAAACTTACTACAAAATTACTATAATCAAAAGAGTCTGGTATTGGCATTAAAACAGATAAGTGAAATGGATAGTCCAGAAATATGTGCACATATTTACAAAATCTTAACATGAGATAAAGATGGCATTCTCATGAAAAAAGAAGTTTAATTTTTAAAAGGTTATTAGCAAATTGACTAGTCAATTGAAATAAAATCAAGTTAGACCCTTATCTAACATTGTGTATAAAAATAAGTTTGAGGCCATGTGTGGTGGCTCATGCCTGTAATCCTAGCACTTTGGGAAGCCGAGGCAGGAGGATCACTTGAGATCAGGAGTTCGAGACCAGCCTGGCCAACATGGTGAAACCCTGTCTCTATTAAAAATACAAAAATTAGCCAGGTGTGGTGGTGGGCACCTGGAAAATCTCAGCTACTCAGGAGGCTGAGGCAGGAGAATCGCTTGAACCTGGGAGGCAAAGGTTGCCGTGAGCCAACATCGCGCCACTGCCCTCCAGCCTGGGAGACACAGCAAGACTCCATCTCCAAAAAAAAAAAAACAAAAAAAAAAAAACAAACAAAGAAAAAAGAAAAAAATTTGATGGATTGAAGGACTAACTTTTAAAACCTTATTACAATTTTAGAGTATTAAATTCCATATTACTTGGATAAACTTGAAACTGAAAAATAATTTTTAAAAAAGAAATTAGAAATAGAACTGACATGTATTATTTCATAAATCTAAAGCCCAATGCTATAAAGTTTTAACATTATAAAGTATTACAGTTCTAACCAAGTAAAATTATATTTTGCCTTTTAAATAATATTAAATATAGCTCTAGGGCTATATAAGAGTGGTATATTAGTTATATAAATTGTCACTTCATTAGAATTTTTATTCTTGACACTAGGCCAGGCAGTTCCAAGATGGCCGAATAGGAACAGCTCCAGTCTACAGCTCCCAGCGTGAGCACAGAAGACAGGTGATTTCTGCATTTCCAACTGAGGTACTGGGTTCATCTTACTGGGGCTTGTTGGACAGTGGGTGCAGGACAGTCAGTGCAGCCCACCGAGCATGAGCCAAAGCAGGGTGAGGCATCACCTCACCTGGGAAGGGCAAGGGGTCAGGGAATTCCCTTTCCTAGCCAAGGGAAGCTGTGACAGACGGCACCTGGAAAATCGGGTCACTCCCACCCTAATACTGCGCTTTTCCAATGGTATTAGCAAATGGCACACCAGGAGATTATATCCCGCGCCTGGCTAGGAGGGTTCCTACGTCCACGGAGCCTCGCTCATTGCTAGCACAGCAGTCTGAGATCTAACTGCAAGGCGGCAGCGAGGCTGGGGGAAGGGCACCCGCCATTGCTGAGGCTTGAGTAGGTAAACAAAGCAGCCAGGAAGCTCAAACTGGGTGAAACCCACCGCAGCTCAAGAAGACCTGCCTGCCTCTGTAGACTCCACCTCTGCAGGCAGGGTATAGCTGAACAAAAGGCGGCAGAAACCTCTGCAGACTTAAACGTCCCTGTCTGACAGCTTTGAAGAGTAGAGGTTCTCCCAGTACAGAGTTTGAGATCTGAGAATAGACAGACTGCCTCCTCAAGTGGGTCCCTGACCCCCGAGTAGCCTAACAGGGAGGCACCCCCCAGTAGGGGCAGACTGACACCTCACACAGCCAGGCACCCCTCTGAGACGAAACCTCCAGAGGAATGATCAGACATCAACATTTGCTGTTCAGCAATATTCGCTGTTCTGCAGCCTCTGCTGCTGATACCCGGGCAAACAGAGTCTGGAGTGGACCTCCAACAAACTCCAACAGACCTGCAGCTGAGGGTCCTGACTGTTAGAAGGAAAACTAACAAACAGAAAGGACATCCACACCAAAACCCCATCTGTACGTCACCATCATCAAAGACCAAAGTTAGATAAAACCACAAAGATGGGGAAAAAACAGAGCAGAAAAGCTGAAAATTCTAAAAGTCAGAGCGCCTCTCCCCCTCCAAAGGAACTCAGCTCTTCGCCAGCAACGGAACAAAGCTGGATGGAGAATGACTGACAAGTTGAGAGAAGAAGGCTTCAGATGATCAAACTTCTCTGAGCTAAAGCAGGAAGTTCGAACCCATTGCAAACAAGCTAAAAACCTTGAGAAAAGATTAGACAAATGGCTAACTAGAATAACCAGTGTAGAGAAGTCCTTAAATGACCTGATGGAGCTGAAAACCATGGCACGGGAACTATGTGATGAATGCACAAGCTTCAGCAGCCGATTTGATCAACTGGAAGAAAGGGTATTAGTGACTGAATTTTTATTCTTGCTTTATTTTTGTAGCTGAAAGAGCTGACGAGATCTACATGTGGATCCCAAGTGAGCTGAAGGAAATACACTGATATAAGTTAATTCTATAACTAAAATTTAAAAAGCATATTTGCCTAAATATATGTTAGACTCTAACTCCAGACAATTTCCAAAACATTATTCTCATGTCACTCAAATTACTTCTTTTACTATATATTTTTTGCATATGAAAGGCTTAAAGAATTCCAGCTAAAAACCTGAAGTAAAAGCTATATTATATTTAGTTTTAAAAGGTGTTTCAGAGTTTAGTTAAGGTAATAAGACACATATGCTTCATCAAATTAAACAAAATTAAAATGTATTCTATCTTTGATTTTTAGGCTTTATTTTAAAATTATGTAAATATAGTCAGCCCTCAGTATCAGTGGGTTCTGCACCCATAGATTAAACCAAATGGATCAAAAATATCCGAAAAAAATTCCACAAAGTTCCAAAAGCAAAACTTGAACTTGCCACATGCTGAGTACTATACCAAATCCACGCAAATGTAGTGATGTGTAGGCACTGTATTAAATACTATTTAAGTAATCCAGAGATGATTTCAAGTATATGGCAGGAAGAGTATAGGTTATATGCAAATACTATCCCATTTTATATAAGGGAATTGAGTATCTGCAGATTTGGGTATTTGCAGGGGTCCTGGAACCAATCCCCCGTGGTTACTGAGGGACAGATGTACAAATATATATTTAAATTATACATGCACTATAAAGATATAAATGCTTTATGTCCCTCTGAATTTACTTGATTCCAATATGCTTTTCTGAGAGGAAGAGAAACATGTGGAGTCTAGATAATGCACTCAGCATTGCTCATAAACCTAGGGATATATTATCATGTGATAAATGTATCATAGAAGAAAAGAGGTTGTGAGCCACTGGAATAGATAGATAGTATAGAACACAGCTGGAGTAACTTTCAGATTATATGTCCAATTGCTTACTACTAGTAGTTAAAGAGTAAGGTTTTGTGCTGGCTGCTGAGGACACAGCAGGAGTCAAGTCAATCAAGCAGGATTCCTTTCCTCATGAAGCTTACATTCTAATGGGGAAGACACACGTGAAACAACTACCTACCAACTTGGAGTTAGGGAAGGCTTTTTTGGAAGATGTGAAGTTTAAACTTCAGACCTCTATGGGTTTGCTGAAGTTAGCTAGGGCGGGATCAGAGAAATAGTGCAGGGAAGTGATTGGTGTCAGGGCAGAAAAACACTATTCCTATAAGAAAGGTTCTGAAGTAGGAAGTAACTGAACTGAAAGACAGACAGTGATGCTGCAATAGCAGAAGAACATGGTTGATGGCATGAGATAAAAGAGATGAAGTGGGCAAAAGACATCATAGACTATATTAAGCAATCTAGACTTTTCCCTATAAAAAATATGAAATGCCCTATGAAGCATGTTTTAATTTGGAGAATGTTATAGTAAGATTTATATTTTCAACTTTTCCATCTTAATTTCTAATTTCAGCAAGTTTTCTTAAGAAAACTCTTTTAAAATAATTATATGTAAAATGGTTTCTAATTCCCACTCCAAATTCAATTATCCAAAGATGCTCGTATCTTGAAAAAATACCATTGCATACCCTGTTTCCTCTGGGAATGCAGAGAGGGTGCTTCCATCAATCTGACAGGGGTCCTGAGGAGAGTCAGAATCTTTTCTATCTTCATTTGTAGCAATATTGGCTACTCGTTGTTGTTGCAAGTCCCACTGTCGAGCTACGTTGTTAATTGTTAACCTTTTCTTCTCCTATGAAAAAGTTAATTGTGACAAAAGTTATATAACGCAATTTTTGTAGCAGAAGTGACATCTAAGGGGCATATTGTTTGTACCTTCTTATAATACTTTTAAAAGGAACCTATTCCTTATAAGTAGATACCCAATACATTCTAAAACAAGATTCAAGAGGCCTGTATTTACTCTCTGCATCCAAAATCTCAATAATTATCTAACACTCTAAAGGAAAAAAATATGCAAACAATTATTGCTCTTTAGGAATTTAATTTTATTAAAAATAAATATACAACCAACTAGAGATTAAAAATTCAAAATCTGAAGTTTTAAGTTCACATAAATTTTTACATACTTAATGTTATCTGAAGTTTTAAACAGAAATTTATATGCCTCTAACACAGTAAGAAAAAACTAATGATATTTTAGTTTTTCTACTCAATAATTAAGACTGGTAAGGTGAAATAATCTTGGAGGGGGGAAGGGAAGGAGTTGATCAATGTTCCAAGTTTCTCAGAATAAATTATAATGTCTGAAATTTAAAAATTATTCTCTAGACTATTAAAATAAATTGTACTAGGTTGAAATGTCTCTAGATAACTAGTACCATTCCAGATGAGCAGGAAAGAAATTAATTCATTATAAGCAATGGATGCCTTAAGGTAGTGGTTCTCAAATTTCAGGGTACCTCAAATCACCTGGAGCTTACAACAGATTGCTGATTTAGAGTTTTTGGAGTAGGGTTTGAGAATTTGAATTTCTAACAAGCTCCTAAGTATTCTAATATTGCTAGTTCATGGACCTCACTTTGAGAACCACTGACTTACAGCATTGGAGTTCAGTCCTCTCATAGAAACCCTGTTGTGAAAAAGCAGATCTAGACTACTGAAAGAAATTGTGCTAAATTGAAAGGTTTCTATTCAATTTATATATTAATATATTAATCTATATATTAATAGAAAAAAACAATCCCTATTCTGGTAAAGTTTCCATTATCAAAAGATAATATTTAATTACAGCTTGTCAATTAGATCAGAATGCTGAAAATAGACACTTTCCTTTTCCTCTTTACTAAGACTACAATCCTGCATTGAAAAATCAGCTGAGTGTGATACTGACCCCTCCTCACCTGCTGGCCCTGGAGCCACAGAAGGCTAGTAGGAAGATTCTCTGTCCACTCCTTCAGTACATGTAGAATAATTCTTTTTAGTTGTACCTCTTTGCATATGTTTGCATAATTTTTGGTTATCTAAGATTTTAGCATGTATGCATGGCATTAGATAGGCATAAAAAGTGATATGGCTTGCTTAATTAAAACTAAAGTTTTAAAAGTTCTATTTCTGTTTTAAACATGTTTTCTGGGGGAGTGCAGTGGTGCATACTTGAAATCTCAACTACTTGGGAGGCTAATGCAGGAGGGCTGCTTGAACCCAGGAGTTGAAGGCTGTAGTGTGCTACAGTCACACCTGTGAACTGCATTCCAGCCTGGGCAACACAGCAAGACCCCATCTCTAAAAAAAATGTTTTGGGCCTGACTTTCTTTTTTTCTGTTGTTTGGTGTTTCAAATTTGTGTGTACAATTCAGTGGGTTATATTTAATATGTATATACTTTGAAGACTTTCTGACATTCTATGTATGTGCTCCTTACGTAAAGCAAGTAGAAATCTGCAATTCCTATTGTAAAAACATTTTTTCCCCATTCTATAATAAAAATGCTTCTTACCTTAAGGAATTCTATTTAAGTTACTTGCTGATGACTATGCCAACCCAATTTTTAATCTAAGCAACTCTGTTTTTTTTACTCAGTATCAAGGCCACTTTGAAAGAGGCCAGGGCAGTGAGTTAATGGGTGATGATTCTCATGTTGGCTTCATGCTTTTGGATTTCTGGCTGGCAGGGGTAGGCGAAAGAAATACTCAGAATGAGATAGATATAGTAGTGCTTAGAAAAAGGGCATAAAATATCTTTAGACCACTGAGTATGTTAAATTTATAATAAGATAATCTTTGAAAATGCAAACATTTTCCTATATTAGTGCAAAAGTTAAGCTTCTTTAATTTGGGTTATTAAAATCAGATCATTACCAGGTTGACTAAGAGAATGATTAATTTTACTGGGGCCAGGAAAAGGGAAGACATATTTTAAGACAGGAGTATAGCCTGTCTTAATGTCAGGTAGGGATTAATGGCTGGCCAGGAAGACACATAAGGGCTCTGTGCATCTGTGGAGGGAAAAAAAAAAAAAAAAAAAAAAGCAGCAGCAAAAGAAAGGTTAGAGAATGCTAGAGATTCTGCAAGGCAGAAGGGGGTACCCAAAGTAAAGTGTAAAGATCACAGAGGCATTTGGGATATCAGCAACAATTTTATGTTTCTAATAGCTAGGTGCCAATAAATGGCCAAGTCTGTGCTAAAGTGACAAATATTTTAGAAGGTGCCAAATTCCAGTTTCTGCCATTTGAGTCTATTTTTCATAGTCCAGGCAAGACCATACCAGTATATGCCATAAGTTTCACTTTCCTTCACTTCTAAGGTTACAAGGAAAATAAAAAAATAGAAAAGCAACAAGGCAGAAGACAGTATCTATACACTCTTCCTGTAATCAATCCATCCCATTTTCTTTTTTTTATTTTTTAGCATTCTTTTTTTTTAAATTATACTTTAAGTTCTGGGATACATGTGCAGAACGTGCAGGTTTGTTACATAGGTATACATGTGCCATGGTGGTTTGCTGCACCCATCAACCCGTCACCTATATTTCTCCTAATGCTATCCGTCCCCTAGCCCCCCCACCCTCCAACAGGCCCTGGTGTGTGATGTTCCCCTCCCTGTGTCCATGTGTTCTCATTGTTCAACTCCCACTTATGAGTGAGAACAAGCAGTGTTTGGTTTTCTGTTCCTGTGTTAGTTTGCTGAGAATGCCCATTCCATTTTCTTAATGATCAATATGTAGAGTTGCAAGAGCAATCCTCAGCAAATGCTGAGCGTCTGTTGTATCATGATTCCAAATCTGAGCTAGGGCTAGAACCTGGGTCTCCTGATTCCCCATGCTTTTCCTCTTACTAAAAATAAAAATACTAAGTAAACCTCGTAACTAAAGAGTCCTATTTAGTGACATTTTGTTTTGTCTCACTATATTTTCCAGGCTGGACTTCATTCCTGGGCTCAAGCAATCCTCTGCCTTAGCCTCCCAAGTAGTTAAGACTTCAGGTACATACCACCTTGCCTGGCTAGTCATTTTTTTGACTTCTGAGTGCCACTTTAATTTTAAAAAGAAAAGCATCTATATAGAGCATGAATGAGTAATGATAATCAGGGTGATGTCCTTAATTTTAGAACATAGCATGATGCATATTATGAACTATAAACTTAAAGCTGTCTTTACTTATACTTTGCAATGTTAATATAAAATATTTAAAAGAGAATATTTAAGGAAATTAATATCTGCTAAATCATTTAAAACCAGTTTAAAACAAATTTACATTCCTAAGTTCCACAAAATCTTTATCACTTCTATATCATAAACTTTTTAAATTTAAAAAGCTATCATTAAAAAAAACATGTAGCAGAGCTCATTAAAATATATCAGTAAAGATGACAGTCAATTACAGTACGTTCCAAAATGAAGTGAATAGGCCATGGGATACACAAGCTGATGCACTGGTATGAAATAAAAGTGTTATAACTTCAATTATATTTATTTATCATCTCTTCCTTTTAAAACTAGCCTTTGCATTATTTTATAATGTATATCATATTTTATTTCTTAAGTACAGGTTTATTTATAGGTAATAACTTGTAAAAGTTTTAGGGGTACATACATTCTGTTGATAGGAATAAAAAACTTACAAAGTTTAGAAACCACTTTTCCAGTAGACTAGCTAGCTGGCTTTCGGGTATGTGTGTCTACGTGTGCACACACATCCATGTAGACATCAGAGAAAATACCTTAAGCAAAGATTGTTTATGACTTTCCCGCTTCTTCTCTTCCTCTTTTTTGGCTAAAACAGATGCCATACGCCTTTCTTCTTCCTAAAAGACATTTTCCAAAAAGTATTATGAAGAGTTTAACCATTTTTTAATACTAAATATCATTGGTCCTATTAAGTACAGTTTTCTTCTTGAGAGGCATAGTATTTACTAGCAGAAAATATACTCTCAAAGAAAAATTTAGTATGTTTCTCTTTATTTTCTTCTTTCCTCCTAATGCTAAAAATCTGTGCATTCCTAACTCTATTCCCAACTCTGGAGGTGACGTGAACCTAGCTCATACAAGAAAGAAAAAAGAATGAGAAGAAAAGGAGAAGTATGTTTGCATCATTTTCCTTTTGTACACTGTGCATCATGGTTCCACATAGGTTTAAACTTTCTATCATCAAGGTAAGAAGGATAAAAGTGATACATCTAACAATGTTGACTGGATCTGTGATAGAAAATCAGAACTTTTTGATGAAAAAACCAGGGTAAATATCTTTTAAAACTCCAATTATATTAATAAATTATTCCCCATTAATATAATTACTTTTGGTTTGTTTTTAAGTTGTGTTGCCCAGTCTCATTTTTTAAATTCTAAAAGCTATGAAATATAGCATGATGACCGTAGTTAATAATCCTGTATTGTAATCTTGGCATTTGCTAAGAGAATAGATCTTATATGTTCTAACTACAAAAAAAAAAAAAAGATAATTAGGTGAAGTGATAGAAATGTTAACTAACTTGATTGTGGTAATCATTTTATAATATATATCAAATCACCACACTGTACACCTTAATTTTATATAGTTTCATCAATCATACCTCAACAAAGCTGGAAAAGTAGAAATGACAAAATAACATTATAGACAGTTTAGAAAAATGCTTAAAAATCAGTCATAATCCCAAACACCTAACTCAAATCTTACAATTTCTGTGTATCAGTTTATAATATTCACTATGAGCAATTTTTTTAAAGGTTATAATCTATATACACAATCTGGACCATTTTTCCCCTGAAGACTGTCAGATTTTAATAAATTATAACCACGTAACTTTTAATTTTCATTACCAAAAGATTTGTAGATACTCAAAATGATACAATAATTTGAGACAAGCTTGAAAACATCTTCAGAGATAGGAAACCATAACAAGTAACTTAGCAGATTTGAAGAATGACTCTTTTAGAAACAAAAAATTATAAGAATTGAAATTTAAAATTCAACAAAGGGAGATTTAATAGCAGATTATACACAGCTGAAGAGAGAATCAGTCAACTGGAAAATAGAGGATGAGAATGTTTCTATATGTTTTAGTATCACCCTACATACTTCTCTATCATAGCACTTAACCTGTTTCATTTTAATTATTTCTGGTGCTATCCCTCTTGCCTCCCATGCCATAAAATAAGCTCTATGAATGTATGAACCATGTCTGTTCAGTAATTTATTAAAACTGAAACTGCTGTATCAAATGGTAGACATATTTCTATCCTTTTGATATGTCTGCAAACTGCCCTCCATAAATGCAGTTCTAATTTATACTCCTGCCAGATTTCAACATTTGATTTAAAACCTGATGGTTATTCATAAAAGCTGTTCACCAAATATTCTTGTGTCTTTGCATATCCAAGACACATTGTGAGATAGCACTTCTAGCCCCCTTGAGGTTAGATGTGGCCATGTGACTTGCTTTGGCCAATGTCATATGGACAAAAGTGACATGTATTTACTTCTGGTTGAAAACTTTCAAAGACAATGTATGATACAACTATTCTCTCTCTCACCTTGCTACAGCACCTGCAAAACTCCACAGGTGGGTACTTTGAAAGCCTGAGTACTAGAATGAGGACAACACAGAGCAAAGATCCCAAATCACACATCATAGGCAGACAGGTATTAGAAGCCTGAAATAAACTTTGTTGTTTTAATTCACTGAAGTTAGAGAAGCTGTTACTGCAGCACAATCTAGCCTATGCTGACCAGTATATATATGTTATATTAGAATTAAAGAAGGTCAAAGAGACTATGAAAATGTGTTCTAGAGGATGGGCCATTATACATGCTCCTGAAAACAAAGAAAAAACCTAGATTAAATAATTATATTTAAAAATGCACAAACAGAAACCAACACAGAGTTTAAAAGGAAAACTAAGAAAACATATACTAGACAACTCTAATTTTAGAAATAACGAAACAAATGCTCCAGGACATTAGTAACTTGTGTGAGGTCACATAGCTAGTGATAAGGCCAGGATCAGGACCAGAAGCCATGGCCTGCTAGAAACAAAATTCATATTTTTTTATAATAAAGATGTATTTAAATTAATTTTACTGATTTTAGATAGATAAAGAAGAGTTTAGAACTCAGAAGTGATCTGCCATATGATTTAGTTGTTTTAAAGGAAATGGAAATGGAAATGTAATGTAATTTTAGTGAATTTAAAGTGTCTTTTACAATATGGAAAATAATAATAATTATTATTTTTTAAAGACAGAGTCTTGCGTCTTGCTTGTTGCCCAGGCTTGGAGTGCCGTGGTGCAGTGTCGGCTCACTGCAACCTCCGCCTCCTGGGTTCAAGCAATTCTCATGTCTTCGCCTCCCAAGAAGCTGGGATTACAGGCATGTGCCACCATGCCAGGCTAATTTTTGTATCTTTAGTAGAGACAGGGTTTTACCATGTTGGCCAGGCTGGTCTCAAACTCCTAGCCTCATGTGATCTGCCCACTTCAGCCTCCCAAAGTGCTGCAATTACAGGCGTGAGCCACCAATGCCCAGCTGGAAAATAATTATTCTTAACTTTTAAAAACTAAATAGAGGTAATGAGGAGAAATAAACTAAATTAAAAATGCAGAACTTTGAATCCTAGCTTCACAAAATATCTGGTTTAATAATTCTGTTAAATTCTTTTATTCAGTAAATACTGATTTGGTATCTACAGAGTACAATCTATTTCAGAATAAAGTGTTTAAAAGAGCAAAATACACTGATGTTCAATTGTTGACTCATCTATAAAATGTGAACTAGAAACAGATTGTTTTTTCAAAGAGCCAATTTCAAACAGTACTGGAAACTGTATGGATCACGTACTACACATACTTACGAGATGATTTCATCAGATTTTTGAAAAGAATTTGAGCTTCTATTAAAGGCAGTAGGGCTTAAAAGGAAAGCTAAACCTTGGAAAATTGGATTTACACCAAATCAATTCAAATATTGAATGTTTTAAGGAATTTATATATCTGAGAGCTATATTTCAGCCCAAATAATTACAGAGTAACTAAACTTAGAAAAAAAAAAACCTCTAATTGTGAAGATAAGTTATAAATCTGTTGGTAAGAAAGAAAAACTAAAATTCTGGCATCTTCTTGATAATAGTCCAATTTCTGGGACAAAAGCCATATCCTTTATATAGCAAAAAATAAAAATAAAAAAATTAAATAAGTCGGGGGGGGATCTGGGATCTGGGACAAAAAACTACTTTTTTCCTCACTTTGTTTTGGCCATGAAGACCCAATATAGAAATGATTTCAAGTCAATTAAGCCATGCAGTGATTTAATAGGTGTTTGATAACCTAGATTATACTTTGTTAGCAGATATTAAGGCCTAAAACAATGCATGTATTACACAAGAAAAATACTGATCCAAAATAAATAATAGTAGTCCTAATATAGGCAGCAATTTATTTTATGAAATTTTAAAAATCAAATGGCAAGGTGTGTTTTAACCATACACTTTAGTTATAAACATTATTTTCTTTGAACATATAAAATATTAAAACAGACTTTAAAATCACAGGGTTTTTTCCCTCAAAGAGATGGTCAATAATTTTTACTCAAACAATCACTTTTGGCAAACAAAACTGATTTTTTTGCAGGGTCACACCTAGTGTTAGAGTGAAGATTAGAAACCATGTCACCTGACTTCTGGTCCAGGGATATTAGCTGTTAAATACTGGGGGGGGGGAAATAGTCAGAACAGGGTAGGTTATGTTGCTGTAACAACTTCAAAACTTTCACTGGCTTATGATTTTAAAAAAGTTTATTTCTTGATCACGCAAAGAACACTGCAACTGTCTTCAATGTAGTGGCTAAGTATTCCTGAGTGCTATGATCTGATGGCATCCTCAACTTTATATAGGCATCCACAGTGACTACCACATGGGAAGGAAGCATAAGAATCATGCTTTTAAATGCTTCTGCCTGGAAATGATATATATTATTTCTGCTCACATTTCATTGGCCAAACATCTTCCCACATGTCAAAAAGGAGGAGAACCAGAGCATATTGGTGAACATTAGTAATGTCTACCGAAACAGAAAACGTACACATGAGATGAGCTCCTTTTTTTTTTGGAGAGCAAATTGTAAACAAGTTCACACTAAGCCAATTAAACGTGAGCTTGAGGTGAAAACTTTAGACATTGTTTGTTTCTGAATTGTGTTGTTGTTTTTTTTTGAGACAGGGTCTCATTCTGTCCCCCAGGCTTGAGTGCAGTGGCGAGATCTTGGCTCACTGCAGCTTTGACCTCCTGGGTTCAAGCGATCCTCCTGCCTCAGCCCCCCAAGTCTCTGGGACTACAGGCGCGTGCCTCCACACTTGGCTAAATTTTTTGTATTTTTTGTAGAGACAGGGTTTTGCCATGTTGGCCAGGCTGGTCTCAAACTCCTGACTCAAGTGATCTGCCCACCTTGGCCTCCCAAAGTGCTAGGATTACAGGCATGAGCCACCACGCCCAGCCCTGTTTCAGAATTGTGAGAATACTGCCTGCATTCACAAAATGCTGCCTTAGAAATAAAAAGGAAAATTCTGCCTCCCAGAATTTTCTATATAAGGGTCCTTGTTCTAGCCCCTCAACATGTGTCTGTTCTCTCTTTTTTTGAATAGTTGTGAAAACAGTTGAAGATCACTGGGATATCTTCCTTATGTCTTCTCCTTTGTCAACTAATCATGTCAGATTCTTTGGAAATGCTCTAGTTCGTTCTGCCCTCTAAAACTAGTAATAGTTCAGGTATAATCTGACCATTGTAGAAAAAAATGGGATGGGACTGTCTCCATTTTCTGAATTCTCTTTTTCTATAAATGAATATTGTTTTAAGCCATATTAACTTTTAATAATCACATCTCATAATTAATTGAACTTGAATTTAGCAATTCCAAGTCACTTTAACACACTCTGCTAAGTATAATCTTGTATAATACTGAATTTGTGCTAAGAATTGTTTTGCTTGATTGTTGTTATGGAATAAAGTCCAGGATTTTCAATTCATCTATTTTTTTATGTTGTTAAATTCTGCTTACTTTTCTAGACTAGGCATAAACAAACTTTTTCTGTAGAGGGTCAGATAGTAGAGTAAATATTTTAGGCTTTGTGAGCTGTATGTGATCTCTATCTCATATCCTTCTTTGTTGTTCCTTTTTTTTTTTTTTTTTACAATGCTTTGAAAATATAAAAATCATTATTAGCTTGAGAGCTGTACAAAAAGCAGGCTGCCAGATGGATCTAGCCCATAGGCTGTAGTTTGCCAAACCCTGTTCTAGACTATGGAGATAACTTTTGGATTCTCATTTGATCAACCAATATATCAAGAACTCTAATTTCTCTAGTTTCTGTCATTCACATACTTTACCAGAATAACAAATATTTTCTCCTAGACATTAATAAAAATGTGAATAGAATGGGCTGGAGGAAAAAAGCCTCATGGCATGCCAGTACAGATTTCTCTAAAGGCTGGCATTGATCTATTACTTCATGTTCTGTAAGTATACTTGAATCAAAAATCTATATAACCATGTCATACAATTTACTCAAAATGATGCCATAAAAGACTTTGTCAAATGCTTTGCTTAAATACCAAAACACCGTCTATAGCACTCCTCTAACAAGGTCTATTTGTAATTTCTAGGGCAGGAAACTAATTTTTTTCTGGCATGAATTGTTTTTTAGTGAGCTAATGCTGCCTCCTAGTGACCAATTCCTAAGTACTCACAAACCATCTTTTTATTTATTTTTATTTTTTTATTTTTTTGAGACAGAGTCTCCTGTTGCCAGGCTGGAGTGCAGTGGCGCGATCTCGGCTCACTGCAACCTCCAACTCCCTGGTTCAAGTGATTCTCCAGCCTCAGCCTCCCGAGTAGCTGGGATTACAGGCATGCACCACCATGCCGAGCTAATTTTTGTATTTTTAGTACAGACAGGATTTCACCATGTTGGCCAGGATGGTCTCAATCTCCTGACCTTGTGATCCGCCCACCTCGACCTCCCAAAGTACTGGGATTACAGGAGTAAGCCACTGCACTGGGCCACAAACCATCTTTTAATAATGCAATTTAAATTTATTTCAGAATCAACATCAAGTTGACTGTCACAATTTGTGGAATTTATATTCTTTACTTTTGAGATAAAAAAACCACAGTGCCACAAAGTCACGGTAGCCAGACTGCCTCTCTAGATTCCTCCTCTCTAAGCTCAGCATCTCTGAAAGAAAGGCAGCAGCCTCACTCAGAGCTTATAGATAAAACTCCCATCTCCCTGGGACAGAGCACCTGGAGGAAGTGGCAGTTGTGGGCACAGCTTCAGCAGACATAAATATTCCTGCCTGCCAGCTCTGAAGAGAGTAGCGGATCTCTCAGCAGAATGCTCAAGCTCTGCTAAGGGACAGACTGCCTCCTCAAGTGGGTCCCTGACCCCCATGCCTCCTGATGGCGAGACACCTCCCAGCAGGTGTTGACAGACACTTCATACAGGAGAGCTCCGACTGCCATCTGGCAGGTGCCCCTCTGGGATGAAGCTTCCAGAGGTA
Organism: Pongo abelii; assembly: GCF_028885655.2. NCBI lineage: Eukaryota > Metazoa > Chordata > Mammalia > Primates > Hominidae > Pongo > Pongo abelii. The sequence continues at coordinate 74,183,389 of NC_072001.2, read as the reverse complement.
AGAGCGGGCAGCAATGTTTTGCTGTTCTGCAACATCCGCTGGTGATACCCAGGCAAACAGGGTCTGGAGTGGACCCCCAGCAAACTCCAGCAGACCTGCAGAAGAGGGGCCTGACTGTTAGAAGGAAAACTAACAAACAGAAAGCAATAGCATCAACATCAACAAAAAGGATAACAATGCAAAAACTCCATCCAAAGGTCACCAACAGCAAAGACCAAAGGTGGATAAATCCACGAAGATGAGGAAAAACCAGCACAAAAAGGCTGAAAATTCCAAAAACCAGAATGCCACTTCTCCAAAGGATCACAACTCCTCACCAGCAAGGGAACAAAACTGGATGGAGAATGAGTTTGACGAATTGACAGAAGTAGGCTTCAGAAGGTGGGTAGTAACAAACTCCTCCAGGCTAAAGGAGCATGTTCTAACCCAATGGAATGAAGCTAAGAACCTTGCAAAAAGGTTACAGGAACTGCTAACAAGAATAACTAGTTTAGAGAAGAACATAAATGACCTGATGGAGCTGAAAAACACAGTATAAGAATTTCGTGAAGCATACACAAGTATCAATAGCTCAATCAATCAAGCAGAAGAAAGGATATCAGAGACTGAAGATCAACTTAACGAAATGAAGCGTGAAGACAAGATTAGAGAACAAAGAATGAAAAGGAATGAACGAAGCAGCCAGGAAATATGGGACTATGTGAAAAGACCAAACCTACATTTGATTGCTGTACCTGAAAGTGACGGGGAGAATGGAAGCAAGTTGGAAAACACACTTCAGGATATTATCCAGGAGAACTTCCCCAACCTAGCAAGAGAGGCCAACATTCAAATTCAGGATATACAGAGAACACCACAAAGATACTCCTCAAGAAAATCAACCTCAAGACACATAATCGTCAGATACACCAAGGTTGAAATGAAGGAAAAAATGTTAAGCGCAGCCAAAGAGAAAGGTTGTGTTATCTACAAAGGGGAGCCCATCAGACTAACATTGGATCTCTCTGCAGAAACCCTACAAGCCAGAAGAGAGTGGGGGCCAATATTCAGCATTCTTAAAGAAAAGAATTTTCAACCCAGAATTTCATATCCAGCCAAACTAAGCTTCATAAGTGAAGGAGAAATAAAATCCTTTACAGACAAGCAAATGCTGAGGTATTTTGTCACCACCAGGCCTGCCTTACAAGAGCTCCTGAAGGAAGCACTAAACATGGAAAGGAAAAAACAATACCAGCCACTACAAAAACAAACCAAAATGTAAAGACCATCAACACTATGAAGAAACTGCATCAACTAATGGGCAAAAAACACCAGCTAGCATCATAATTACAGGATCAATTTCGCACATAACAATATTAACCTTAAATGTAAATGGGCTAAATGCCCCAATTAAAAGAAACAGACTGGATAAAGACAAATTGGATAAAGACTGTTTATCCAACAAATTGGATAAAGAGTCAAGACCCATTGGTGTGCTATATTCAGGAGATCCATCTCACGTGCAAAGACACACATAGACTCAAAATACAGCGATAGAGGAAGATTTACCAAGGAAATGGAAAGCAAAAAAAAAAAAAAGGAGGGGCTGCAATCCTAGTCTCTGACAAAACAGACTTTAAACCAACAAAGATCAAAAAAGACAAAGAAGGGCATTGCATAATAATAAAGGGATCTAATGGAATAAGAAGAGCTAACCATCCTAAATACATATGCACCCAATATAGGAGCACCCAGATTCATAAAACAACTTCTTAGAGACCCACAAGGAGACTTAGACTCCCACACAATAATAATGGGAGATTTTAACACCCCACTGTCAATATTAGACAGATTAACAAGACAGAAAATTAACAAGGATATTCAGGACTTGAACTCAGCTCTGGACCATGCGGACCTAATAGACATCTACAGAACTCTCCACCCCAAATCAACAGAATATACAGTCTTCTCAGCACCACATCATACTTATTCTAAAATCGACCACATAATTGGAAGTAAAACATTCCTCAGCAAATGCAAAAGAATGGAAATCATAACAAACAGTCTCTCATACCACAGTGCAATCAAATTAGAACTCAGGATTAAGAAACGCAGTCAAAACCGCAAAACTACATGGAAACTGAACAACCTGCTCCTGAATGACTACTGGGTAAATAACGAATTTAAGGGAGAAATAAAGAAGTTCTTTGAAACCAATGAGAACAAAGACACAACGTACCAGAATCTCTGGATGCTAAAGCAGTGTTTAGAGGGAAATTTATAGCACTAAATGGCCACAGGAGAAAGTGGGAAAGATCTAAAATTGACACCCTAACATCACAATTGAAAGAATTAGAGAAGCAAGAGCGAACAAATTCAAAAGGTAGTAGAAGACAAGAAATAACTAAGATCAGAGCAGAACTGAAGGGGATAGAGAACGAATGACCCTTCAAAAAATCAATGAATCCAGGAGTTGGTTTTTTGAAAAGATCAACAAAATAGGTAGACTGCTAGCCAGACTAATAAAGAAGAAAAGAAAGAAGAATCAAATACACACAATAAAAAATGATAAAGGGGAGATCACCACTGATCCCACAGAAATACAAACTACCATCAGAGAATACTATAAACACCTCTATGCAAATAAACTAGAAAATCTAGAAGAAACAGATAAATTCCTGGACACATACACCCTCCCAAGACTAAACCACAAAGAAGTTGAATCCCTGAATAGACCAATAACAAATTCTGTAATTGAGGCAGTAATTAGTAGCCTACCAACCAAAAAAAGCCCAGGACCAGATGGACTCACAGCTGATTTCTACCAGAGGTACAAAGAGGAGCAGGTACCATCCCTTCTGAAACTATTCCAAACAATAGAAAAAGAGGGACTCCTCCCTAACTCATTTTATGAGGCCAGCATCATCCTGATACTAAAACCTGGCAGAGACACAACAACAAAAAAAGAAAATTTCAGGCCAGTATCCCTGATGAACATCGATGCGAAAATCCTCAGTAAAATACTGGCAAACCGAATCCAGCAGCACATTAAAAAGCTTATCCACCACAATCAACCCAGCTTCATCCCTGGGATGCAAGGCTGGTTTAACATACACAAATAAACAAATGTAATCCATCACATAAACAGAACCAATGACAAAAACCATATGATTATCTCAATAGATGCAGAAAAGGCCTTTGATAAAAATTCAATACCGCTTAATGCTAAAAACACTCAACAAACTAGGTATTGATGGAATATATCTCAAAATAATAAGAGCTATTTATGACAAACCCATAGCCAATATCATACTGAATGTACAAAAGCTGGACGCATTCCCTTTGAAAACTGGCACAAGACAAGGATGCCCTCTCTCACCACTCCTATTCAACATAGTATTGGAAGTTCTGGCCAGGGCAATCAGGCAAGAGAAAGAAATAAAGGGTATTCAGATAGGAAGAGAGGAGTCAAATTATCTCTGTTTGCAGATGACATGACTGTATATTTAGAAAACCCCATCGTCTCAGCCCCAAAACTCCTTAAGCTGATAAGCAACTTCAGCAAAGTCTCAGGATACAAAATCAATATCCAAAAATCACAAGCATTCCTATACACCAATAATAGACAGAGAGCCAAATCATGAGCAAACTCCCATTCACAATTGCTACAAACAGAAGAAAATGTCTAGGCATACAACTTACAAGGGATGTGAAGGATCTCTTCAAGGAGAACTAAAAACCACTGCTCAAGGAAATAAGAGAGGACACAAACAAATGGAAAAACATTCTATGCTCGTGGATAGGAAGAATCAATATCGTGAAAATGGCCATACTGCCCAAAGTAATTTATATATTTAATGCTATTCCCATCAAGCTACCATTGACTTTCTTCACAGAATTAGGAAAAACTACTTTAAATTCATATAGAACCAAAAAAGAGCCCATATAGCCAAGACAATCCTAAGAAAATGAACAAAGCTGGAGGCATCATGCTACCTGACTTCAAACTATACTACAAGGCTACAGTAACCAAAACAACAAGGTACTGGTACCAAAACAGATATATAGACCAACGGAACAGAACAGAGGCCTCAGAAATAATGCCACACATCTACAACCATCTGATCTTTGACAAACCTAACAAAAACAAGCAATGGGTAAAGGATTCCCTATTTAATGAATGGTGTTGGGAAAACTGGCTAGCCATATGCAGAAAACTGAAACTGGACCCCTTCCTTACACCTTACACAAAAATTAACTCAAAATAGATTAAAGACTTAAACTTAAGACCTAAAACCATGAAAACCCTAGAAGAAAACCTAGGCAATACCATTCAGGACATAGGCATGGGCAAAGACTTCATGACTAAAACACCAAAAGCAATGGCAACAAAAGCCAAAATTGACAAATGGGACCTAATCAAACTAAAGAGCTTCTGCACAGCAAAAGAAACTATCATCAGAGTCAACAGGCAACCTACAGAACGGAAAAAAATTTTTGCAATCTATCCATCCAACAAAGGACTAATATCCAGAATCTACAAGGAATGTAAACAAATTTACAAGAAATAAACAAACAACCCCATCAGAAAGTGGGGGAAGGATATGAACAGACACTTCTCAAAAGAAGACATTTATGCGGCCATCAAACATGAAAAAAAGCTCATCATCACTGGTCATTAGAGAAATGCAAATCAAACCACATCAGAGAAATGCAAATCATGCCAGTTAGAATGGTGTTCATTAAAAAGTCAGGAAACAACAGACGCTGGAGAGAATGTGGACAAATAGGAATGCTTTTACACTGTTGGTGGGAGTGTAAATTAGTTCAACCATTGTGGAAGACAGTGCAGCAATTCCTCAAGGATCTAGAACTAGAAATACCATTTGACCCAGCAATCCCATTACTGTGTATATACCCAAAGGATTATAAGTTATTCTACTATAAAGACACATGCATACGTATGTTTATTGCAGCACTATTCACGATAGCAAAGACTTGGAACCAAAATGCCCATCAATCTTAGGCTGGATAAAGAAAATGTGGCACATATACACCATGGAATACTATGCAGCCACAAAAAAGAATGAGTTCATGTCCTTTGCAGGGACATTGATGAAGCTGGAAACCGTCATTCTCAGCAAACTAACACAGGAACAGAAAACCAAACACTGCATGTTCTCATTCATAAGTGGGAGTTTAACAATGAGAACACATGGGCACAGGGAGGGGAACATCACACACCAGGGCCTGTTGGGGTGTGGAGGCAAGGAGAGGGATAGCATTAGGAGAAATATCTAATGCAGATTACGGGTTGATAGGTGCAGCAAACCACCATGGCACCTGTATACCTATGTAACAAACCTGCACATTCTGCACATGTATCCCAGAACTTAAAGTATAACCAAAAATAAACAAATAAATAAATAAATAAAGCAATATTGCAAAAAAAAAAAAAAAGGTTAGTTCATCTTACCTTTCAGCTGCTCCATTATCCTATACCCCTACCTAGACACAACTCTCAGTGGTTCAGCGATTTATTCAGTGCTCTAGATTAAGGACTGCCAAACTCTAGGCCACAGGCCAAAGTCAGCCACCTGTTTTTCTAAATAACATTCTCTTGGAACAGAGTCATGCTTATTCATAATGTATTGTGCATGCCTTTTTTCATACTACAATGGGCAAACTGAGTAGTTTCAACAGACAATATGCAGGCCCCAAAGCCTAAAATATTTACTATCAGGTCCTTTATAGATAAAATTTGCCAACCCTTGCTCTAGATGTGGGCCTGAGTTCCAACTTATTTATTCACCTATCCTAAGCTTCACTTTTATCTTATTAATCTTTATGCTAATCTTTACAAACTAAAACCCATTCTTCTTAAGAAAGATAAAGCAAAATAGGAGTTGAGGCCAGTGATAGATGGCATCATATTATCTCTTGCCATTCCTCTGGATCAGATGCCCAGACTCTTACTCTGATTAATCTCCTTGCTTCTCATCTCATCACCCATCACATCCTCTCCGATCCATCTTCAAGGCTGAACCCAGAAAGACAGTCTTCTTAATAGGCAAATCCAATTTAACTACCTTAAACTCTTCAAGGGTTTCTCCTATTATATCCAAGACAAATCTAAACTCCTTATTATGATATAAAATGCCCTAGCCCTTGCCTGTCCTTGCCTGTCAGACATACTTGTCTCCCTCTATGTCCCTCAGCCATGTACACTCAATGCTTAGCCATGTTGAACTCCTGTCAGCTGCTATATTCTCTCAGCTTCCTTCTGCATTTTGCATGCCTTTATTCTCCACAAATACATCCTCCTTCTTCTTTACCACTCTTAAAGTCTTGAGTCAATTATTTTCTCCTTTGGAACTTTTCTGTTTTTCAGGTAGACTTGGGATTGCTTTGCTCTTTGATATCATTTTGCCCTGGGTGTAAGTGTGTTGACACAAACATATATCTCTATTGATCCATCTAGCAATCTTATCTCTCTAGATTGTCATTTTGCATTGTAATCCAGCTGCATGGTTGCCTCTGCAGACAACTGCAAGTAACTTTAGGGCATGAACTGTGATTTTGATCTTTTCATCTCTACTGTCTAATATATATCCTAGTACAGAAACTCGTGAGTTCGATACCTAATAGTCTCAGGGATTTTTTTCACAGTGCCTCTAGGCCAAAAGAAATATGTGACAACTCTGTTTACTAAGTAGTTTGGTCCAAACAATTTAATAAGTATTCATGGTCTAGCACTTCAGTAGCAATTAAAAAATAATATATGTAAATAGAAAGAAAAAATATTTTATATCATTTTTAAATAACCACAACTACTTATCAATGGAATGTGTAGAACCAGGAGGACGTTATACAATTTCTCAAACAGAGAATCACATTGGACACTGCCATCCTCATTTCCTGTTCGATACTGATTTTGGCAAGGTATTTATTTTTATTACAACAACTGCTGAAAATTCAGCTTTTCAAAGATAGGAAGTGACTGAAAGAAATATAGTGTGAGGTCATGTTGAAATGGTAAACTATTTGAGCTACTAATTTGCTCACAGTCTCAGAGATGTCAAATCTCACTGTGTTTCCCCTGGAAGTTAAAAATCACTCCCTATGAGTTCACTGCAGCATCCTCTGCATGCAGTTTAGGAACCACTGCCCCAGTGCACAGAAGTTCATTAAATATTTGTGTAATCCACCATAGTGAGAATGTTTATATGGTAATTTACACAAAAATTCAATCAAGATATTGTTTCTTAAAGAGAAAAAATAGTTACTGGCATCAGCAAACTTTTTCAGCCAGATAATAAATATTTTGGGCTTGTAGGCCACATAGTATCCATAGCAACTACTTGACTCTGCCATTGCAGCATCAAAGCAAACATAGATAATACATAAATGAATGGGCATCACTGTGTTCCAATACAACTTTATTTACAAAAACAGGTAGCTAGCTCATAGGCTGTTTGCTGACATTTGTTATAAAAAGTCCTTAAAAAAGGTACAGCTTCCACACTAAAGTTACTAAAAAGTTATAAATAATTGATTGCCATTCTAACTGGTGTGAGATGGTATCTCATTGTGCAATCATCATGGCAATCATTAAAAAGTCAGGAAACAACAGGTGCTGGAGAGGATGTGGAGAAATAGGAACACTTTTACACTGTTGGTGGGACTGTAAACTAGTTCAACCATTGTGGAAGTCAGTGTGGCGATTCCTCAGGGATCTAGAACTAGAAATACCATTTGACCCAGCCATCCCATTACTGGGTATATACCCAAAGGACTATAAATCATGCTGCTATAAAGACACACGTACACGTATGTTTATTGTGGCACTATTCACAATAGCAAAGACTTGGAACCAACCCAAATGTCCAACAATGATAGACTGCATTAAGAAAATGTGGCATATATACACCATGGAATACCATGCAGCCATAAAAAAATGATGAGTTAATGTCCTTTGTAGGGACATGGATGAAATTGGAAATCATCATTCTCAGTAAACTATCGCAAGGACAAAAAACCAAACACCGCATGTTCTCACTCATAGATAGGAATTGAACAATGAGAACACATGGACACAGGAAGGGAAACATCACACTCTGGGGACTGTTGTGGGGTGGGGGGAGGGGGGAGGGATAGCATTAGGGGATATACCTAATGCTAAATGACGAGTTAATGGGTGCAGCACACCAGCATGGCACATGTATACATATGTAACTAACCTGCACATTGTGCACATGTACCCTAAAACTTAAAGTATAATAATAATTAAAAAATAAAATAAAAAAATAAAAAGTGATAAATAAAAGATGAGACTAAATACCATAAGTCCATATATATATGAATGAATAAATAAATTTACATTTTTGTGAGGAATGGGATTACAAAGAGAAAAAGAGAATCTTCACAAAGAAAAGCTTGGCAGAAATCATCCCAAAGTAAGCATCCTCAATAAAGAGATGAATGTGAAGAACATGTTGTAAGACATGCTGGTCTAAGATGCAATGAGAAGAATACAAAATCACTACTATGATATTAATGCCAAAAACCTATAAGTAAAAATTAATCATGAGGAAACATCAAAAAATCTGAATTGAGGGTCATCCTACAAAAAACTAACCTGTAATCTTCATAAATATCAGTCATGAAAATCAAAGAAAGACTGAGAAATAGTTCCAGAAAAATGATGACTTTAGAGACATGATAACAAAATTCATCTATAATGCAATGTATAATTTTAAACTGCATCATTTTGCTATAAAGAACAATATTGATATAACTGGTAAAAGTTCAATGTGGTGTGAGAATTAGATGCTAGTAATCTGTAGGTGCCAGGCAAGAAAGAAGAATGGTTTCTGCCTTTAAAGACTATATATTGTTTGGGTAGAAAAGACTGACAAATAAATTCACTATGAGGAACATACCATATAATTAAGTACTAATTTATATAAATGAGTTAGCTCTAAATCTTATCCCACTCATCTCAACCTCATTAGAAAGAGCAATTTAAGAAGTAGCAAAGATGCTTAACTAAGAAAGACATGGAGATAAGGGTAAAGAGTCACCACAAAAATATGAAACAGTGTTGACACTATAGAGCTGAATTAACTAAGAGAACAAAGAACCATAGCTCCACCATGGAATAGAGAGAGAGGCAGAACCCTAGAAGACCTCTGGTATCCATCAATTCATCCACACTTTTAGCTATTAGCTAGCCACCTTAGAGGTCCACAGTATTGCTGAGGCATAAATGAAAACTGCACACGTTGTGATGCTAATATACAAAGAAATAGGTCAGTTGGCAACTGCATAAACCTAGGTGATCATCAGAATTCACATGAAAATCAGCAGTCCAGAAGAGAGAAAATAGGTAGAGGCTTAGGATATTTTTCTAGGTCAGAGACTATCAAACTGAGATTATTAAAATGTGTTTTCTCATAACAAATAAACCTGGTCAAAGAAACAAAGTTAAACAAGTTTATTTAATTACAGAACTTCTTGGATCCTATAATATGCTAATACAAATTGTACACCTAAAAAGAGGGGGATATTATGCACAGCATTTCACTTAGATCAGAAACCATATTAAAACATCTAAGTGTAGAAAATATCTTAACATGGAGATACGATGAATAAAAAGAGCTACTTTGGGAGATATAACATCAACAATAACAACTATATACAAATGCCTCCTAGGAGCCTCGCAGTCTAAGGTGTAGTACCTTATTTTCTAAGGTGTAGTACTTTATTTTATCTTCGCAACAAACCTATGACATAATTCTGATCCCCATTTTACATTGAGGAAAATGAGGTATACAAAGGTTAAATACATTGCCAAAGGCCTATGGCTAGAAAGCAGTCAAGCCAGAATTCAGACACAGGCAATCTAGCTCCAGTGCCCATGCTCTTAACCACTACGCTATGTAACTTAAAGAAATTCTCACTCATTCATTTCAAAATAAATTATTAGTTGGATATTAAGCAAGAATGAAAAATAAACATGATGATTAAACAGAAGGCTACGAATTTTAAAAGTCTTGCTCAATTAAACTTGGGATGGGGTCAGGCAGTAAAAACTACATAATTGCAATTATGAAGTATACAATCATGATAACCCATAGTTCATTAAAATTAAGAAGCATTTCAAGCAAAGAATATGCATCCCAATTTCCTAATCCACACTAAGGACAACAACATGGTGAACACTTTGGAAGGGTTCTCACCGTGATTCTCTTCATATCTAGCTGGCGCAGCTGCATCATATTCTGAAGGACAGTGTGTTTGTACCATGACTCTTGAGCTATGGGATTGCCATCAAAGGTGATGTCCGAGAGGGAAGAAGAGTCAGCAAGGCAGGAAACACTGTCAAAACTGCAGGAGAGACAAAAACCACTGGATTATTCTGAGGCCTTAAGATAATACTTTCACTTTTAATAGACTTTATTTTTAGCACAGTTTTAGATTTACAGAAAAATTGAGAAGATAGTACAGAGTTCCCATATACCCCATACCCAGTTTCCCCTATTGTTAACATCTTGTGTTAGTATAGTATATTTGTTACAATTAATCAACCAATGTAAACATATTCTTAGTAGCTAAAGCCTGTATTTTATCCAGGTTTCCCTTAGTTTTTACCTAATGTCCTTTTTCTGTTCCAGGATCCCATGGAGGATACCATATTACATTTAGTTGTCATATCTCCTGAGGCTCCTCTTGGCTGTGACAATTTCTCAGACTTGCCTTGTTTTTGATGACTTGACAGTTTCGAGGAATACTCATCAGTTATTTTGTAGGATGACCCCCTATTAGGATTTGTCTGATATTTTTCTCATGATTAGATGGGGGTTAAGATACGTACTTTTTTTTTTTTTTTTTTTTTTTTTTTTTTTTTGAGACCGGGTCTCACTCTGTCATCCAGGCTGGGTTTCAGTGGTGCAATCATAGCTCATTCTAACCTCAAACTCTTGGGCTCGAGCAATCCTCCCACCTGAGCAACCCAAGTAGTTGGAACTACAGGTATGTACCTTCATGCCTGGCTAATGTTTTACTTTTTATTTTGTCTACAAAATAAAGAGGGTCTCACTATGTTGCCCAAGCTGGTCTTGAACTCCTGTTTAAGCGATCCTCCCACCTTGGCCCCCCAAAGTGCTGGAATTAACAGGCATGACCACTATGCCCAGCTGGTATATATTATTAATATGACTTATTACTGTTGATGTTGACCCTGATCAACATGTTCAAGGCTGAGGCTGAGGTTATGTTCTTCAGGTTTCTCCAATGTAAAGTTACCATTGCATCCTCTCCTTTTCATACTCAACTATTTGTAAGGAAGTCACCATGTGCAGCCCACACTCAGGGAGTGGGAAGTTAAGCTCCTCCTCCTTGAGGATACAGAGTCTGAACTCATGGATATTTATTCTATGCTTTGGGTTATTATCCAATACAATTTTACTATTTTGTTGTTCAAATTGTTCCAGCTTTGGCCATTGGAAGCTCTTTCAATTGGCTTCTATGTCCCTTTGGTTCCCATCGACGTGGATTTTTTTTTTCTTTTTCTGAGCACTTTCTTACTTTCTGGCACTACAAGATTTTCTATACTCATGTATTCTCTAGACTAATTCCTGTCCTGGTCCTAGAATCAGCTATTTCTGAGGAGCCATAGTTCCTTTTATTGGAGACTAGTATTAGAAACAAAGATCTGGGGGCTAAGTGTACTTCTTGCTGTTGTCGGGTCATTTCCTTTAGTCCCTCTCAGCTGACACAGCAAGAAAATATATGTGTGTACAGAAACCTGCGTATATGCATATATCTATAAATATTTCTCCAAGTAACCATCTGTCCATCTGTGCCATCTGTGTCTATATTAAGCTAAAGATGAATTTATACTGATGTCTCCAACTCTAATCCATCACCAAATGAATCATTCTAGCCTCCTTCCCTTGCTTATCTGAACATTTCTACTTCAACAAGAAGTTTGGCTCCAAACCATCAACTCTCCATTTACTTAATTATTCAATTCCAATATGTATGTATAGAGGTATCAGAATGTTTAATGTGTACCCCCAATGAGAAACAACTTTATCAACTAAAGTACAATGATTAGGTGCAATTGCTTTTGCATTTAGTTTTACAGGCTCATTTCCAAAGTTTCTTAGATCAGTGCCTTTTCCCCCACCCCTTTAGGGAGGTTGTTTCATACATTTTTAATACAGTTAGATTCTTTTGTCAGTCTGCATTCCTTTCTGAGATCCTCTAAACTCCTAAGTGATTTTTTAAAATTTGCCTATATTAAGGCTTACTTTTTAATTATGTAAATTTCTACAGGCTTAATGTCATGTATCCGCCATTAAAGTATCTTAGAGAACCGTTTCATGACACTAGAAAAATCTGCTGTACTTTAGCCATTTGATCTTCTCTCCTCCTCCCAAATCACTGGCAACCACTGATCTTTCTACTGTCACTATAGTTCTGCCATTTCTAGAATGTCATATAATTGGAATCATGTAATATGTAGCCTTTTCAGATTGACTTCTTTCACTTAGCAATATGCATTTGTTTCATCCATGTCTTTCTGTGGCTTCATAGCTCATTTATTTTTATCACTGAGCAATATTCCATTGTATGGATATACCATAGTTTCTTTATCCATTCACCTACTGAGGACATCTTGGCTGCTTCCAGTTTTTGTTGATTATGAATAAAGCTGCTGTAAATATTCACCTGCAACTTTTTGTGTGGGCATAAGTTTTCAACTCAAATGGATAAATACCTAAGAGTATAACTGCTGTATATTACAGTAAGACTATGTTTATTTTAGTTTTGTAAGAAACTGCCAAACTATCTTCCAAAGTGGCTGTATCATCTTGCAATCTTAACAGCTCACCATCCTCACCAGCATTTGGTATCTGTGTTCTGGGATTTCAGCCACTCCAAGAGGTACATGGTGGTATCTCATTGTTTTAATATGCGATTCCCTAATGACAAAAGATGCTGAGCATCTTTTCATATGCATACTGCCATCCGTGTATCTTCTTTGTGTTTTCAGCTCTTTTGCCCATTTTAAATTGGATTCTTTCTTCTCTTACTGTGGAATTTTAAGATTTTTTTAAAATTTGGATACAAGTCTTTTATTAGATATATGTTTTACAAATATTTATCCCAGTCTGTGGCTTGTCTTTTCATTCTCTTAACAGTATCTTTCACAGAACAGATGTTTCTAATTTTAATGATGCCCAACTTAACAATTTTCTCTTTCATAGATCCTACTTTTGGTCTTGTATCTAAAGACTAATTGCCAAATCCAAGGTTGTCTGGATTTTCTCCTAAGTTTTCCTTAGAAGTTTAATGGTTTTGTGTTTTACATTTAAGTCTATGATCCATTTTGAGTTAATTTAGTGAAAGGTGTAAGGTCCATGTCTATATTCCTTTTTTTTCATATGGACATCCAATTGTTCCATTACCATTTGTTGAAAAGAATATCCTTTCTCTATTGAATTGCTTTTGCTCCTTTATCAAAGATCACCTGACTATATTTGTATGGGTCTATTTCTGGACCTTTTATTTGGTTCCATTGATACATGTGTCTACTCTTTCACCAATATCACACTGTCATGATTACTGTAGTTTTATAAGGGATCTTTATTATATACCTTTGAAATGATTTAAACACTTAGTTTATTTACTACATGAATGACACATGTTTTGCTCTGATAAGAACATGAAGTTTAATTCCTCTCCCTGTAAGAATGTTATATCACTCCTCATCAGACCACATACATGAGTTATTGGGCTCAACTACTGGACTTTAAAAAAACATATAAACCCAAGATTTTGACAGATTGATAACTTAGGCTTTGTCAGGGCTACTCTATGTCAGACACTTCTCCAAAGACCAAAATATCAGACTAGCAGGGTTGCTCTCTGTCAGCCTTTGAACTATCCTCCAAAGCCCAGTAACACTGGCACTGCTTGCTAGTGTTGAGGGACCTTGCACATTGTTATGGATGTACACTGTGGTGATCAAACCATCCCTCCTGAAACCACTTATAGAAAAGTACTCTCCAAACTTTGATTAGACTTTACATCCACAGAGGCAAGCTTCCATTCTAATTTAGCAACTAGACTTTAAAAACTGGACTCTAAACTAAATTGGAACTCATCCAATATGTGGATAATGTACTTTATCTATTCAGTATATTCCCTATGATGTTTGTTCTTGTTATTCTTCCATTCTTTGAGCATTATGAATAAAAATGACAACCTCTTTGTATGGCAATAAACTGTGTGATTTATGAAAATATAATTGATCATCTGTTTATTTTAACCATACAAAACAGTCTTGCAAAAGGTTAGTGTGACTCCTCCAACTTTATTCTTCAGTATTGTGTCACTATTCCAGGTCTGGCCTTTTCATATAAACTTTAGAATTCAATTGTTGATATCTATAAATAACCTATGGGATTTTGATCGGGATTTTCTTTCTTTCTGGCCTTTTCATATAAACTTTAGAATCCAATTGTTGATATCTATAAATAACCTATGGGATTTTGATTGGAATTTCCCTTCCTTCCTTCCTTCTTTCCTTCCTTCCTTCCTTCCTTCCTTCTTTCCTTCCTTCCTTCCCTCCTTTCCTCCCTGCCTCCCTCCCTTCCTCCCTCTTTCCTTCCTTCCTTTCTTTCTTTCATGGAGTTTCGCTCTAGTTGCCCAGAATGGAGCGCAATGGCACAATCTCGGCTCACTGCAACTTCCGCCTCCCGGGTTCAAGCGATTTTCCTGCCTCAGCCTCCCGAGTAGCTGGGATTACAGGCATGCACCACCACGCCCGGCTAATTCTTTGTATTTTTAGTAAAGACAGGGTTTCACCACGGCCAGGCTGGTCTTGAACTCCTGACCTCAGGTGATCCGCCCGCCTCAGCCTCCCAGAGTGCTGGGATTACAGGCGTGAGCCACTGCGCCCAGCCGGGATTTTCATTTTTTAAAGAAATAATCACTTTTCTAAATAATACCACAGGGCACCTTGGTAAAACTCATTTATATTAGAGTCATTCTCACTCAGTACACAAATACTTTACAAATACTTTATTTATTCAGGCACTAAATTACCAGTACTTTGTAGTACTATAAATACTTTATTTATTCAGGCACTAAATTAAATATATCTTCTCACTGTGTCAAGAAAAGCTAGATGATATAGAATATTCATGGTATAGAAAATAATGTAAGTACTAACAAGGTTGAGGCACGTTCTACAGCAAGAATAAAGTTCACTGCTTTTATTGTCATATTTAAATATTTCTTCTATGTTTTCCTCACACTCAAGGTAAAAAGATACCCTGCTATTAATTATTTTACCTCAGAGCTTGTCTTTACCAATCTAAAAGGTAAACCTCACAATTTATATGCAATTCATAGTGTTCGAGACATGTTTAGATAAATATTGGAAGGCATTTTTTAACAAACTAGTATATGAAGGTGAAGATGTGAGTTTATAAATTTAAATTTAATCATCACTTAAAGTATAAACAAGCTTGAACAAACATAATTTTTCCCACCTAGCATTGCCAAAATTCATTTTCTTCATCAATATAAAAGTCTCAGAACAGTTTCTGGTATTTGTGATGGCTTTTTCTCTCCTTCCCCCATAATTGTGTACATAAAGCTTGAATCAAATAAAAATGCTTCTGAAGGCAATGTTTTATTTCTTCCACTTTGTTAAAGTGAACTAACTCATCACCTTCCCTCCACAAATCTGCTTTTCTATGTGTATTTTCTATTTGATAAATGATACCACCATCAAAACAATAATTGAGAATGGGAACTGTAAAGAGTCATGAAGGGATTTTAGGCAAGGCAGGTAATATGATCAGAATAGTATTTTAGAAAAATCACAAATTAATAACGTCATGAAGGGTATACGAAAAAGAAAAGAGATAAGAATCAAAAGCTAGTTATAAAGTAGATTGCGGTAATAGAGGTGAAAAACAGGGCTTAACATGTCAAAAACCAAGGTAGTAGTCAGGAGAGTAAAGAGGGGAGAAGTTCTATGGAAGTTTAGAGTGTAGCATGGACAGAAATTAGTAATCATTTGGATGTGATAAAGAAAGGAATCCAGAATAACTCCAAGTTTCTCTCTCAGGTGAACAACTAGAGTTATGGTTACAAGGGTACATACTCTGTCAAAATTCATTGAACTCTACACTCAAAATGTGTGCATTTTATTATATGTAAAATATATCTTTAAAAATTAATTTACAGAGAAATTTTAAATTATAAAAAATATATATTTGACAGATTATCTTTTCATCTATCAAGTCTCCTTTTCCTGGAACACTGTTATGTTGGTGGCCAATGGCTATTAAGATACATTTCAAAAGGGTTTTCTCTAAGTTTTCCTCCAACTACCATAGGATGGGCTCACTAATTTCAACCTTAAGGTGTTAACTAATGTGAAGAGCAGAGGTAACAGAGCCAGTAGATGTTGAAGAGCATTTTTTTTCCAATACTCAACCTAACTCAATAGAATTAAACTCTAAGTTTCTTGAAGACTGGAAAGATACTGTGACCACTGCCCCAACACCTAACTTAAGACCTGTCTTTAGTAAGTGTGCAATAAAGTTTTGGCGAATGAATGAAAAAATGTGATGAACTGAAATAATTCCAAAGGGCTTATCTTTGATTTAAAAAAAATGAATGAGTGAATTTTCTTACACTTTCCTTGGAATTATTATTTAAAGGATAACATGATATTTAAGTATCATTATAACCCAATATATATTACTAATTAGGCAGATGCACTTAAAAGTGAAAATAATATGTACAAAAGCATAGACAAGCTGGAAAACTTAATTTTATTATAGATAGATTCTAATTTTATTGCTATTTACTATTTATCTACAAGCTAGATTGTAGAGTCTATCATTTGTTTCTCATTGCTAAGTATAATTTTAAACTAAAATGATTGTAACTGTTCTCAGCCCTGTCTCTCAAGTATTCCTTTGGGGAATTAAATTGATCTAATAATTGCCAATGGAATTGGTCTAAGAACGGGTGGTGTCACACACAAAACTAAACAGTATCTTCATTTAATTAAATACAAAGCACTTTTTTGTGTATAGGAGAAAACAGTATGCCCAGTATACATTATAAAGAACTTCAGAGATCTAAAAGACCTGTAGATGCCCATATGGCCTATGTCTGTAATTCAAGCACAACAAAAAAGTGGCATCAGGAATGGGAACATCACTGCAATCCTCAACAAGTACTATCCGGGCAACTGCTCCCACATCAGCTACTACTGTTGACACTCAGACTGAAGTCTTTATGCTTTGAATAGTTTTATTAAAGTAAAAATAAATCTGTATTTGATCCAGAAGATTCCTCACAAAATTTCATTTCCATCTGCCAGGCATTTGACCAATAACCATGCCAGACATTCCTAGAAGCTCACTGACAAAGACCATATGATTTTAAAGACATTCTCTAACCAAATAAAACAATACTCTTAAGTACAAATACAGGCTAATGATGGGTTATGTTTTACCTAACCAAAGAAAATCAAAAGCAGACTGTTTAAAAAACAAACAAACAAACCTGGAAATAAAACAGTAAGTATAGTGAAATACTGGCTTTTAAAAACAGTCTCTCTCTCTCTCTCTCTCTCTCGCCACCCCACTTTTTTTTTTTTTTTTTTTTTTTTTTTTGGCAGAGGGTTTAAGAACACTCAATTGCTCTCATCTCTTTAGAGTACCAAGAATGAAAAAGCTTTGGTCCAAAGGCTGACATTTAACTTATAATTGACTTTAATCTTTTTCCAGATTACTCATACATTTGTTCTTCCCCTAGTAGTCTCCTCACATTGCCACATCTGCTTCCTATCTGCTAAAGAACCTATAGAGAAACAGTCTGTCCCTACTGACCAAAATTCATATCCCAAAAGGAAAAGAAAATATTTTAGTCCATTTTATGCTTACTTAATAAAATACAGAGAAAGAAATAAAATTCCCATATATGCATGTATCACACAGCATAGATATTTAACTAACAATTCCTAAATATCAGTCAAATTTCTCCAATTAGAAATTTTCCTCCCCTAAGTAAGCTAAGAACTTTAGAAAAAGGGGTTTTACTCTTTTATACCAGCAAGGTACCATGATCTCTGAAATAATCTTAATGAAAAGCCACTGATTTTATATTGATCGGTGAGGATTTTTCTGAATAGTTACTATTTGCCTAGAGGGCTGAAGTGAAATGGAACAATAGAATAAATTATCAAGTGTGCTCACAAGGACTGAAATATACACAACTGACAAACATAAAATAACTAGAAAGATGTATAATATATGATCAAATATTAAAGAGTAATGCACAGTTAAAGAAAAGTGCACATAACACAGGTGTTTGTATTCTGAGAGAATGATGAACTAAAACTACTGGTCTCAAATGCATTCATGATCTGCTAAAAAAAAATGAGGACTACATAGAAAACTAAATCAATAAATAAACGTAGGAACCAAGACAGGTAAACAGAATGTAGAAACTGACCTTTATGCTGTGATGGCATTTTGCTAAACCTAATGAAATTGAGATTTGGTTTACATGATCTTCAAGGCTGAGAGACAGAAGACAACCCTAGGAGCCACTCAAGTTGGAGAGTCTAACTAGTAGACACCTGTTGATAAA
Source organism: Pongo abelii (assembly GCF_028885655.2). Classification (NCBI taxonomy): domain Eukaryota; kingdom Metazoa; phylum Chordata; class Mammalia; order Primates; family Hominidae; genus Pongo; species Pongo abelii. The sequence continues at coordinate 74,164,714 of NC_072001.2, read as the reverse complement.
TCTGGGACCCCAAGAGCAAGACCCTCAAAATTGGATTAGTTATAAACTTTCTTACTGACAGCCCCTGAAATATTGCCTATCTCAAAGCTTGGGGCTAAGACTAGAAAGGGTAGAAAATTCTTCCCTGATTACTTATAACCACAGACCACAGCTGTCCCAGGGAAAAGTCTTCAGGGGCTTTAACATCCATGGAGCTGTCATCTCCTAAGATAACAATGCCTTATTTGGGAATACTTCTTGAAGGACATGCCTGAGGCTGTTTTACAGTTAACTTTTTTTTGATAAGTAGGAATACACTCTAAAATGACAGTAAAAAGTATGGTCCAGTTGGCCTTCCATATCCATGTGTTCTACATCTATGAATTCAATCAAGCTCAGATTTAAAAAAAAAGAAAATTCCAGGCCTCCTGCCTGCAGCATTTCCAGCCAGAGCAACCCACCCACCCATGGTTTCCCCTTGCAGAAGCGACCCTACCCACGGCCACAACGCCTCCACCACTTCTGCTGGAGCATACCTCCCAAGCCCACAGTGTCCCCTACCAGAGCACCTCCCACCCTCAGTGCCCCTGCCACAGTGCCTTTCGCCCACAGCACCGCCCACTGGAGCACATCCTGCCCACAGTGCCCCTGCTGCCCCTGCTGGAGCACCTACACCCATGCCCCATTCGCTGTCCCCTATGGAGTGCTGTTGTCAATGGTCTGGGAGCACCTCAGCCTCCCTATCCCAGCCAAAGCTCAACCGTGAGAGACCAGAGGACAAAGCTGCTGACCCAGTCCCAGTCCCACAGGGTTAGAGCATGCATCCCAACAGTATGGAGCTGAGTCTTGGCTCCTAAAAGCATCCAGAAATGAAGTGATTCAACTATACCCAACTTACACCACAGTCAAAAAACCCTAAGGGCAATAAAGATCATAAAAACAAAAAGCCTCACCCAAAGGACAACAACTTCAAATAATAAAGAATCATCAGCTGTCACAGAAGAATGACCCAGCACAAGAACTCTGGCAACTCTAAAAGCCAGCATGTCTTCTTACCTCCAGATGATCACACTAGCTCCGCAGTAGTGGATCCTAACCAGAATGAAATGGCTGAAATGCCAGGCAGAGTATTCAGAATCTGGATGATAAGGAAGCACACTGAGACACAAGAAAATGTTGAAACCCAACCCAGGAAAAACAGTAAAACAACCCAATAGTTGAAAGATGACATAACCATTTAAAAAAAGACCAAACTGAACTTCTGGAAATGAAAAATTCCAGGAATTTCAAAATACAATTGGATGCATTAAAAGCAGAATAGACCAAGTTGAGAAAAGAATCTCGCAGCTTGGCCAGGCATGGTGGCTCACACCTGTAATCCCAGCACTTTGGGAAGCCAAGGCAGGTGGATCATCTGAGGTCAGGAGTTTGAGACCAGCCTGTCCAACATGGCAAAACCCTGTCTCTATTAAAAATACAAAAGTTAGCTAGGCATGGTGGCACATGCTTGTAGAGTCAAGTACTCGGGAGACTGAGGCTGGAGAATCGCTTGAACCCAGGAGGTGGAGGTTGCAGTGAGCCAAGATCACGCCACTGCACTACAGTCTGGGCGACAGAGCAAGACTCTGTCTCAAAAAAAAAATAAATAAATAAAAATGAAAAATAAAAACCTCACAGCTTGAAGGCCACTCCTTTGAAGCAACACAGGCAGACAAAAATAAAGAAAAAATAATTTAAAAAAATAACAGAATAGCTGAGAAATAGGGGATTACACAGAGACCAAACCTGTAACTCATTTGCATTCCAGAAAGAGGAGAAACAACAAGCAACTTGGAAAACGTATTTGAGGATATAGTCCATGAAAATTTTCCCAGTCTTGCTTGAGAGGGTGACATACAAATTCAAGAAATTCAGAGAACACCTGTGAGATACTATGCAAGATGATCATCCCCAAAGCACAGTGATCAGATTCTCCAAGGTCAATGCAAAAGAAAAAATCTTAAATGCAGCTAGAGAAAAACTTACAAAGAGAACCCCATCAGGTTAACAATGGACCTTTTAGTAGAAATCTTATAAGCCAGAAGAGATTTGGGGTCTGTTTTCAATATCCTTGAAGAAAAGAAATTCCAACCAAGAATTCCATATCATTCCAAACCAAACCTCATAAGCAAAGGAGAAATGAAATCCTTTTCAAACAAGCAAAGCTAAGGGTATTCATTACCCCTAGACCTGCCTTACAAGAGCTTCTAAAGGAAGTGCTAAACATGGAAATTAATGAATGATACCTGCCACCATAAAGACATACTTAAGCACATACTTCATTGATATTATAAAGCAACTATATGATCAAGTCTACATAATAGCCAGCTAATAGCATGATGACAGGATCAAATCCTCACAGTCCGATACTGACCCTGAATGTAAATGGGCTAAATGCCCCCACTTAAAAGGGATAGAGTGCCCGGTTAGAAAAAGAAGCACAAACCAACTGACTACGGTCTTCAAGAGACATATCTCACAAGTAACAACATATATAGGCTCAAAGTAAAGAAATGGAGAAAGATCTATCAGGCTAATAGGAAACAAAAAACAGGGGTAGCTATTCATACATCAGATAAAACAGGCTTTAAACCAACAATGATCAAAAAGGACAAAGAAAGGACATTACATAATGATAAAGGGCTCAATCCAACAAGAACACTTAATTATTTTAAATATATACACACCCAACCCAACAGTGGAGCACCCAGATTAAAAAAAAAAGTTCTTAGCGATCTGTGAAGAGATTCAGACAACCAAACAATACTACTCAGGACTTCAACCCCCACTAATAGCATTAGACAGATCATCAAGGCAGTAAACCAGCAAAGATATTCCGGACTTAAACTTGACACTTGACTAATTGGACCTAATAGACATCTACAGAACACTCCAACCATCAACAAGAAAATACACATTCTTCTCATCTGCACATGGCACATAATCTAAGACTGACTACATGGTTCAGTTATAAGGCAAGTCTCAGCAAATTCAAAAATCAAAATAAAATCAACCACACACTTGGACAACAGCACAATAAAAATAGCAATCAATATTGAACAGTACAATAATGAGTTCAGAAATTAAATCAATAATAAAAAGTCTACCAACCAAAAAAAGCCCTAGACCAGATGGATTCACAGTTAAATTCTACCAGATATACAAAGAAGAGCTAGTGCCAATCCTACTAAATTTATTTCAAAAAATTGAGAAGGAGGGACTACTCCCTAATTCAGACTACAAAGCCAGCATCATTCTGATACCAAAGCCCAGCAGAGACACAGAAAAAAAAAAAAAAAGCTTCATGCCAACATCCCTGATGAATACAGATGCAAAAATCCTCAACAAAATACAAGCAAATTCAGAAGCACATCAAAAAGCTAATTCACCATGATCAAGTAGACTTTATTCCTGGGATGCAAAGTTGGTTCAACATACACAAGTCAATAAATGTGATTCACCACATAAACTGAATTAATAACAAAAACCATATGACCATCTCAATAGACACAGAAAAGGCCTTCAAAAAAATTCAACATCCCTTCATGTTAAAAACCATCAACAAATTAGGCATCAAAGGAAAACACTTCAAAATAATAAGACCCATATAACATAAACCTATAGCCAATGTCATCTTACTGAATGGGCAAAAGCTGGAAGCCTTCCCCTTGAGAACTGGAAAAAGACAAGGATGCCCATTTTCACTGCTCCTATTCAACATAGTACTAGAAGTCCTAACCAGAGCTATCAGGCAAGAAAAAGAAATAAAAGGCATCTAAATTAGGGAGACAGGAAGCTAAACTGTCTATCTGCATGGACAATATAATTCTATACCTACGAAAACCCACAGACTACATCACAAGGCTTCTAGAACTGATAAACAACCTTAGTAAACTTTCAGGATACAAAATCAATGTAAGAAAATCAGTAGCATTTCTATACACCAATAATGTCTAGGCTCAGCAAAATCAAGAACACAATCCCACTTATAGTAGCCAGAAAAAGAATAAAATACCTAAGGATACAGCTTACTAAGGAGGGGAAAGATGTCTACAATGAGCAATACAATGCATTGCTGAAAGAAATCAGAGGCAACATAAACAAATGGAAACACATTCCATGCTCATGGATAAAAAGAATCAACATTGATAAAATGACCATACTACCCAAAGCAATTTACAGATTCAGTGCCATTCCTATCATACTACCAGTGTCATTTTTCACAGAATTAGAAAAAAAATTCTAAAAATCTACATGGAGGAACCAAAAGAGAGCTGGAATAGCCACAGCAATCCTAATAAAAAGAATGAATCCAGAGGCATAACATTACCTAACCTCAAACTATATTACAAAGCTACAGTACCTGAAACAGCATGGTACTGGTACGAAAACAGAAACATGGACCAATGGAACAGGATAGAGAACCCAGAAATAAAGCCACACACCTACAACTACCTGATCATTGACAAAGTCAACAATAATGAACAATGGGGAAAGTATTCCCTATTCAATAAATGGTGTTGAGATAACTTGCTAGCCACATGCAGAAGATTGAAACTAGACCCCTTCCTCTCACCATATACAAAAATTAACTCAACATGGATTAAAGACTTAAATCTAAGACCTAAACCAATAAAAACCCTAGGAGAAAACCAAGGAAATACCATTCTGGACATTGGCCTTGGCAAAGAATTTATGACGAAGTCTTCAAAAACAATGCAACAAAACAAAAAATTGACAAGTAGGACCCAATTAAACAGCTTCTGCACTGCAAAAGAAACTACCAACAGAGTAAATAGACAACCTACAGAATGGGAGAAAATATTTGCAAACTATGCATCTGACAAAGGTCTAATATCCAGAATTTATAAAAAAACTTGAATCAGTAAGCAAAAAACAAATAACCCCATTATAAAATGGTCAAAGAACATGAACAGACATTTCTTAAAAGAAGACATACATGTGGCCAACAAATATATGAAGAAATGCTCATATCATCACTAATCATTAGATAAATGCAAATCAAAACCACAATGATATGCTGGTGAAAAGGGAGAACACTTATACATTGGAGAAAAGGGAACACTTATATACTGCTGGTGGGAGTGTAAATTAGTTCATCCATTGTGGAAAGCAGTGTGGAGATTTCTCAAAGAACTTAAAACAGAATTACCATTTGACCCAGCAATACTACTATTGGGTATATATCCAAATGAAAATAAATCATTCTACCAAAAAGACACATGTTAATCACAGCACTATTTACAACAGCGGACACGGAATCAACCAAGATGTCCATCATCGATGGACTGGATAAAGAAAATGTGGTACATATACACCATAGAATACTACACAGCCATAAAAAATAATGAAATGTCTTTTGCAGCAACATGGATACAGCTGAAGGCCATTATCCTAAGCAAACTAACATAAGAACAGAAAACCAAATATTGCGTGTTCTCACTTATAAGTGGGAGCCAAACAATGAATACACATGAACACAAAGAAGGGAACAAAGACACTGGGGACCACTTGATGGGGGAGGGTGGGGGGAAGGCATACCTTGGAAGTCCACCTATCTGGTACTGTGCTCACTACCCTGGTAATGGGATCATTCATATACCAAGCCTCAGCGACCCATAATTTACCCATGTAACAAACCTGCATATGTAGCCCCAAACTTAAAATTTTAAAAATAAATAAAAATAAAATATAAAATTTCAAAAAGTTCCAAAAAGTAAAACTTGAATTTACTGTGTGCCAAGTACTACACTGTATTCACACAAATGAAGTGATGTGTAGGTATTGTGATAGGTATTGTAAGTAATCTAGAGATGATTTAAAGTATACAGAAGGATGTGCATAGGTTATACACAAATATTATGCCATTTTACATTGGGGAGCATTGGTGGATTTTGGTATCCACGAGAGGGGGCGAGTGGGTTCCTAGAAGGAATCCCACAAAGATATGGAGGGAAAACTATATAGTACCTCATAAACCAAAAACGGGTCACTTATTATAATTAACAAGTACTGTGTGCCATACATAACTGTATGTGCTGTGCTTTGATATGACTGGCAGCTCAGTAGGTTTGTTTACATCAGCATCACCAAAAACACATATGTAATGAGTTGCGGTATGATGTTATAATGGCTATGATATCACTAGACAACAGGAGCTTTTCAGCTCCTTTATAGTCTAGGTAACCACCATTGTAAATGTGGTCCATCGTTGACCAAAATGTTGTTACTCAGTGTATGACTATATAGGTATGTGTGTTGTATGTAAACTGAAAGTGTTTCGGAAAGACCAGGGCTTGGCAAACTACAGCCCACAGGCCAAATATGCTCTATCACCTGTTTTTGTATGGCCCACAAGTTAATAATGGCCTCTATGTTTTAAAATGGTTAGAAAAAATGTCAAAAGAAGAATATGTCATATGTGAAAATGATATGAAATACAAATTTCAGGGTCCATAAATAAGTTTTATTGAAACACAGCTCTGCCCATTCATTTACATATTATTTATGGCTGCTTTTGTGTTACAAAGGGAAAGTTAAGTACTTGAAACAGAGACCAACTGGCCTGCAAAGAATCATGTACATGATACCAATTTAAGTTATCTAAATACACACATACACACATACATATACACATGCATATTTCCTAATTCTATTCACTGAAACGGCCCAGAAACAATGATAACTCAAAAAGGATAAGCACACCTTGCACTCAAATCTTAGTTTCTAAACAGCATTCTCCACTAAAAGTCATTAGAACTCCTTGGAGAAATGGCTGATTCCAGAGCTAAGGCTGCAAAAGTATAAGATGAACCTGGAACATCTTGTTGGGCCAGAAAAGAAGGAAGTACTTAAAGAATGAGGACACATCAAAAGACTACAGGAGCCTTCTTGAGAAATCAGAGAAAATATGAACATCAAAATAAATAATAATAGTAAAGGATTACACCCCTCTTTTGTTCCCTGTATGCAAAAAAAAAAAAAAACTTTGCTAATGGAATCAGAATTCCTGAGGGCTAAAAGTATGACCCCCTGTAATATTAATACAAGTACATTTTAACAGATATTCACAGCTTTAAAAGGCATGACTCCAAGGGTTAATGCCTCAGTGGTAGAATGAAAAGCAGTAGGTGAAGCACACATGCTCTATCAGGAGTGCAATGAAGTAAAGTTAGACTTAGGCAGAGGTATGTGTGTGCTTATCCATAACGTGTTAATATATATTTGAGAGATATGAACTCTCTGAGAGGGACAGGAGAACCATGCTGTGGAATAAGGAAGAACCTCTGATATCTAGGTCAGGCAGACAGATGGCAATGAGGGGTGGGGGAGACTGAAAGTAGAACACACACGAACACACACACGTGTGCACACACATACACACACACAGGAAATGGGATGAAATGACCCAAAGTAAAGGAGTTAGCTAGTTCTAACATTAATGTGAGCAAAGGCATGAAAGAGGAAATAAGTTTATTGGACATCTATTGTTATTATCTTCTTTCCCAACTTCCCTTCCCTTGGTAACAAAACACACCTTTCCTGTAGTAAACCCATTCCACAAACTGATCCCACACCCATTGTCCTAGGGGATAAGGACCATATGTCCCAGGATTGAGCATTCAGTATGTCCTGTATGTCCCTGGCTTTGTGATTCATTCCAAGTGGGCACCTGACCTAAATGAACACAATCAGAATCCTCTGCAGCAGTGCTTCCCAGACTGTAATGTGCATTTAAATCACCAGGAGACCTTTTTAAAATGACAGTTCTCACCCAGAAGGTCTAGGGTAGGGCTTGAGATCCTGGGCTTCCAATAAGCTTCCCAGTGATGCTAATACTGCTGGTTCAATGGCCCAATTTTGAACATTAAGGCTCTTCAGAACCTTCTGCCAGAGCAATCAGCGATGAAGCGCTCTTTATACTAGAACTGCTAAGTGACAGACTGTGATTCTCAAGCTGTTGGCTTTTCCAAAAGCTGCAAGGTTTTTTTTTTATGTTTCTGTCACTCATGTCTTTGTGTGTTCTCTGTCATTAGGTTATATACTCATGGAAAACAAAAGTCATATGTTTAACTTCTGTTACTCTCCACAATGCCTTTTTTGGTATTTTAAACATAAAGATACATAATCAATGTTCTTCAACAACCAACTTGGAAAAAAACTTGACTTCTTTAGATGAAAGAGATGGAGAAGGTATTTTAATGAAATTGTAAAGGACAGGAAGGAGGAGGATCAGCTACTAGCTATCACTGTTGAGGTAAAAATAACACATCCTCAGGATATCCCTAAGATAATCTTAGATCCTAAACCCACCCAGCTATGAAAAACTGGCATCACTCATAATCCCTGAAGTAGGTCATTTTGAAGAATAAAAAGCCAATACCCATGAAATGCCAAAAAGCAAGCCCCAAAAACAAGTTTGAAGAAACTGGCAGAAAAATATTATTAATCTTATTTCACATTTACTCAGTGCTTCCCAGGATATTCCTAAACTAAAAACTATGGTCTCTAACCTGGGGATCTATAATTGACATTGTCTATTTCTTTTTAAGCCATAAAAAGGAAGTTTTATGAAAAAAAAGGGACTACAATAGACATTTCCCAAAAGAGGATTACAAATGGCCAAAATGTAGATGAAAAAAATCATCAAGGAAATTCATTAAATTAAAACCGCAATGAGATATCATCTCACACCTGTTAGGATGGGTATTTTATAAAAAAGACAAGAGATAAGTGTGGGTGAGAATGTGGAGAGAAGAAAACCCTGTACATTGTTGCTGGCAATATAAATTAGTACAATCATTATAAAAAAGAGTATGGAGGTTCCTAAAAAAATTAAAATTAGAGCTACCATATGAACCACCAATCCCATTTCTGGGTATATTCCAAAGGAAATAAAATTAGTATGTTGAAAACGTATCTATACTCCCATGTTCATTGCAGCATTATTCACAATAACCAAGATATGGAATCAACCTAAGCATCCTTAAATAGATGAATGGATAAAGAAAATGTGGTATATATATGCACAGTGGAATACGATTTAGCCTCAAACAGAAGTAAATCCTGTAATTTTTGACAACATGGACAAACCCGGAGGATATTATGCTAAGTGAAATAAGCCAGGCACAGAAAGACAAATACAACATGATCTCACTCATATGAGAAATCTAAAAAAGTTGAACTCATAGAAGCTGAGAGTAGAATGGTAGTTATCAGAGGCTATGGTCATGTAGGGTGATTGGGGAGATGTTGGTCAAAGGATACAAAATTTCAGTTAGACAGGAGGAATTAGTTCAACATGGTGATTATATTTAATAACAATGTATTGGATACTTGAAAACTGCTAAGACTTTAAATGTTCTTTAATAAAATCTTTAAATAAGACATTAAATGTTCTTATTACAAAAAAAGATAAGTATGTGAGGTAACATATATGTTAATTGGTTTTAGTCATTCTATAATGTGTATATATATATATCAAAACATTATCTTGTACACCACAAATATATACAACTTTTATTTGTTGATTTAAAAAATGTTTAAAACAAAACCAAACAATGCCCAGAGACTAGTTGACAGTTCTAAACTACTTTTTAAGATATTTTGGGGTGTATAATTAAGTCACTGTGATACCTTCCTGTGCATCCAGGATAAACAAGCCTGTTTCACTTCCAGAAGTATCCTCCTTTTGGAGAATCCCAACTTCCTTACTTGCATGCAAACAACATTTTTTAAAGAAGAAAATACCCTCCTCTTTTAAACAAGCCCAATGCCCTTAATGGTCGGGCAATTATTTTCCTTCCTGAGCAAGCTGAGTTTCAGTCCTACAAAAAAAAAACATCATCTTTAATACTAAAAACAAACATAAAGGAAACAAATTCAACCCGTCTAATAACCTGGACAGACAGACAGATACACACATACACACACACACACACACACACACACACAGGTTGTTAAATACAGAAATAATGTATTGTTGATTTAAAGGGAATTCCATATTCTTTAAGTACCAGACAGGTAAATGGCAGAGATGATATACAATCATGACAATTTGAAAATCTGGTAGATAGAGCTTGCAGTTTTTGCCATGACAGCATCAGACTCACCTTCCCAATGTAAACAACTATGAAACTGGACAAAATATATGAAGCAGATGTTGAATAGCTCAGGGCTGTGATCCTTGTGAGAAGACAGACATATAAAAGCCACATTCATCTTGGCTTTCTGCCTGAGGGTACTTTCCAGATCATAGCACAGGGAAGGGTGAAGAGGAATGGAGAGGAGGGAACCTTGTAGAGAAGGAACTCCAGAAGTCTGCATAGGGGTCTCTTGAGTATTTGGCTAAATATTAGGATGTGGGTACACAGGGTATAATTCCACAAAGCCTAGCAAAATATAACTATTGAGGGGCTGTGAGATGAAGAGTATCTATGGGTCACATGGAACTGGGAGACATTGCAATTCCAACCAAATAGAGTGAAGAGACCTCAATGAACACCCAGATTATATATCTGAAGTCCAAGAACAGCCATGCCTTAGGTGTGAGGCGACTCTGTGTCAAGAAACAATGTGAATATTTTCACATTTCTGCATGGTAATGGCTTTCTGAGCAAAGAAAATTGGCACTTTGATTAAAGGGTGACTGAATAGATAGAAATGATAAGAGCAATATGGACATTTAGGCCAGGCGCAGTGGCTCACGCCTGTAATCACAGCACGTTGGGAGGCCAAGGCAGGCAGATCATCTGAGGTCAGGAGTTTGAGACCAGCATGGCCAACATGGTAAAACCCTGACTCTACTAAAAGTAAGAAAACAAGTCGGGCATGGTGGCACACACCTGTAGTCCCAGCTACTTGGGAGGCTGAGGCAGGAGAATTGCTTGAACCCTGGAGGCGGAGGTTGCGGTGAACGGAGATCGCGCCAGTGCACTACAGCCTGGGCGACAGAGCAGTGAGACTGGGTCTCAAAGAAAAAAAAAAGAGTAATATGGAAACTTATCTCTAAGAACTATGTGTCTACATTTCAAAGGGTATCAAAATGTGGAGCCATTTGTTTACATTCCAAAAGATTATTGGCCAAAACACCTTTGACTTTTCTCTTCCTAGAGGATTTGTTTACGTTAGGAAGATAAGGTCTCAGTTTCTCTCCGTGTTCTCTCTTTCTGTCCTGGAGGGGAGAAGGTGCAGTTATGTAAGCAGCTTCTATATAAGCTTCAAGATTAATAATTTGGGGTTTCTCTCATGTACTAGAGGCCCCTCCTCATACATGCAGGTGACATCTGCATTTATCACAGCACCATGGGAAAAAAATGGAGCATGGGAAACTAACACAAGATATTCTGCAGGTAAATAATCAGTCTGCCTCGGATACACATATCTTATGTTTACTGTCGTAACAAAAAAAATATGGATGTGTTACAGTAAGTAGCTAGCCAGGCTCCAGTGGGGCTAGAGAGGGCTCCCCAGCAACCAGGAATGTCAGGCGACCCTCAGGTGATGGTCAGGCAGTTGTTACACTGTTTCTCTAAAATAAGAATTGGTTGCAGCAGGCACCAGGGAAAGGCAGTCTCCCAATAGATAGAAAAAAACCTGAAACTGATACTCAGTAGTTTCCCAATAAGATCTACTGATAATTAGTGGCTTCGCAATGGAGTTGGGCAAGTGGGCTCAAGCATGTGCATTAAGAGGCAAAATGTCAGAGTTTAACTGGCATATGACCTTCTAGGAACAGTTGACTGGTAAGGGAAGAATGCCTCAAGTGAGCATGTGTGCAACTCCAGTAAACACACTGTGCATGCAGCCTCTCCCAAATGCCGGCAGGCCATTGCGCATGTGGACAGCCCACTGCAAGGGAAGAATCAGGGGAGAAGGGATGCAAGACCTGGGAAGTATGCCAATGTATAAAACTCTAAATCAAAGGCCTAACTGGGCACTTGATATCTCATGTTGCCCACTTGGCCCTCTTCCAAGTGTAATTTACTCCCTTTCATTCCTGCCCTAAAGCTTTTTAATAAACTTTCACTCCTGCTCTAAAACTTGTGTTGGTCTCTCCTTTTGCCTTATGCCCCTCAGTCAAATTCTTTCTTCTGAGGAGGCAAGAATTGAGGTTGCTGCAGACCCATACAGATTTGCCGCTGGTAACAGATATAAAAATATACTACTCTAGTTCTATAATAAGTATCACTTTAGATCTTCCTTAAAAAAAAAAAAAAAAAACTAAACTAAAAATAAACCTCAACAGGATCAACCTGATTCTCTAGTAGTTATCAAAACAAAACTCAATAATCCTTAAATCTCTCAACAGAAGATCCACAATGCCCAGAATACAATAAAAACAATTGCCAGATGAGGAAGAAGCAATAAAAATTGAAACATATATTAACGAGAAAAAAAGTCACTATAACAGTACCAGAGATGACACAAATGTTGGAATTAGTAGAAAAGAACTTTAAAACAGCTATTTATATAGATTTTTAGAATCTATACAATCATGTAGTTATTTTTGCTTCTGACAGAGGGCTATCTTACCTTTTCATCAAATGAGTTAGGAAACAGCTGAAGCAAGATCTCTGTTTTTCTCCCCCCACTTCGAGTTGTCCCGCCTTTCTGGACCAAACCAATGTATTTCTTAAATGTATTTGATTGATGTCTCGTGCCTCCCTAAAGTGTATAAAACCAAGCTGCACCCCGACCACCTTGTGCACATGTTCTTGGGACGTCCTGAGGGCTGTGTCACGGTCCATGGTCACTCACATTTGGCTTAGAATAAATCTCTTCAAATATTTTACAGAGTTTGACTCTCTTCATTGATACTACCTCAAATCCCTTTTGGAAGTATTTCTATAATATAAGTACAAGAAATGCACTAGGGGAAACTAGTTATATATCTTAAGTTTGTTTCTAAGTGGATTTTGAATTTAACATACTTATACTTTGTTTCTGAATATTCTTTGAATTTCCATGCCTTTGTAAAACAAAATACAAAGGAAATCATAAAACGTATGTTGGTCTCAATTTATCATACTTGTTTGTTTCTGAACACCACCCAGTATGTAATCATGAGTAATTAATTTTAAGGCCTTTATGCACCAAAATTTTTCCTGCAACTTTTAGAACCTTCACGTGAATAAAATCCAAAGGGACCTTTGGTACATCAGTGTTTTCAAAACTGCTAACTCACTGCTATGAATAGCTATCAGCCTCTCAAATATGTATGTGTGAACTCAGACTGACACAAGGTATGCAAGCAGCCTGCTCCCAGGCGTTACTTTAACTTTAGTTCAAGAAGCCTTCTTTTTAGAAAAACTCTCTCTCTCGCTTACACACACACACACACACACACACGCACACACAAATAACCTTTACAGTAATAAAAATGGAGTCTTACAATTATAGAAGATTATCTGGAAAATTTCCTGTGAGTTTGCAATCATATATATATTTATAAGTTGGTTGAGAAAGTACAGGTAAAAAACCCTCCAACTGACTCATAATTTCCATTAAAGAAAGGCAATCTTTTAATAGAAAACGATTACAATTTTGCAAAGATTAATTTCAACAAAATTTTATAAAATGAAGTTGGAGAGCATACATGGTAGCACTCTCCACTTTATAATGTTATAAATAAAATCCATGAGAGTATCTGTATGTCTTTCTGTACTTACAGAATTAATGCTTTGAATGGTTATAGATGCTGATATAAGGAGGATAATAAAAGAAGCTATGTAATAATAATTTAAAAAGTGACTGCTATCCATTAGATTTTTTTGCTTTTTGCTGCTTCAAAGGTAATGCAAAAGGAATACAACAAATGTAATAGAGGGTCCCCAGTTTCCCCATTACGTTGTACATTGGCCCCCTATTCTTTTTTTCTTTTCTTCTTTTTTTTTTTTTTTACTGTCTACTACCCCTGCCCCATGAACTCTGACTCTTCAGTAAATTGCAAGGCTTGCGGAAAATCGCCCTCAGAAACTATCATTCTATAGCATTTTAGAATAATTTTTGCTTTTGATCTCTAAAAGGAAAAACAGCACTTTAATAAAGTAGTATTGAAATAAGATATACAATGAAAAACCATAGAAAAATTATTTTAGTATAAGTGCTGTGTTTCAAATAAAATAAATTTAGACCCAATAATTACATCAGCCCTGAGGATGATCAAACAAATTGATCTTACCTCAAAGTCTATTTTTCTGAAGTGGTAGAACATATCTATCATTAGTTGTGAATATCTATTTTCACCTATTTTCTGACTAAAAGAATTCAAAAGCTGGAGCTAGGCTTTACAGTCAGACCTACTAAGGCACTATATGCCACCTTACCATACTCAGAGGGGTTTACTCACAAAGAAGGAATAAAGCAGCATGGATGAAAACAAATGCCCCTATTTTTAAATCTTGTTTTTGTGGGTCCTCCTTACATTATGCCCATCACATTTAGAAAAATGCAATTAAATGTTTGTCTGAAGGCGAATCACGTGTCAACCATTTGGTAAACCCCTCAAGAGGAGTTCAGTAGATAAATGGGTACCGATAATGAAATTTCCTTGACAAGCATGTAGTCATTTCTCAAATGTAAAACTTAGCAGATGGTCAGAAAAGATCTGTCAATAGTTGATTTCCTCTGTTTAACTCAGTAAGAAGATTTGCATATCATTGGTTATCTGCTAACAAAGGAAAAGTAAAGGCATTCTAACAGTATGCTGCATACTAGAACCAAGGGAAATGAATTTCCTTTAAGCCAAAATAACATAAGTGACACTTGCAATCCTGGAAGGTACAAGAATAAAACCTTGTATCTCAACTACAGGAATACTATCTAACAACCTGAGCTCATAAAAAATATCCATATAGGCCGGCGCAGTGGCTCACGCCTGTAATCCCAGCACTTTGGGAGGCCGAGGCGGGAGGATCACGAGGTCAGGAGATCGAGACCATCCTGGCTAACACAGTGAAACGCCGTCTCTACTAAAAATACAACAAAAAAAAAAATTAGCCGGGTGTGGTGGCGGGCGCCTGTGGTCCCAGCTACTCAGGAGGCTGAGGCAGGAGAATGTCATGAACCCAGGAGGCGAAGCTTGCAGTGAGCTGAGATTGCGCTACTGCACTCCAGCCTGGGCGACAGAGCGAGACTCCGTCTCAAAAAAAAAAAAAAAAATCCATATATTCTAAAGGTCAGTGAAATAATTTCCTCCTTAAAATACCAACTAGTACTAAATTAGACAACTGCAGGGCAGTTTAAGGTTTCCTAAATAGAAATAGATTCTTTTCTAGAAATATAATTGATATAGGGTGACTTATCAAGTTAAAATATAACTTGAGAAAAATGCAAGGAGAATGATTTCCTGATAAAGGTAAAATTATAAACCATTTTCAGTAAAATTTTGAAAATAGCCTGGAGGATTATCTTGTCTTGGAGAAGAGTGATGAAGGAAAAGTCACACCCCAAAGCGTGTGCTTCAGTGACCTTTAACCATACTATATGTACTAACAAAGGTCATTAGAGAACTTAAAATAGCATTCCTTCCTCAAAAAAAAAAAAAAAGAAAGAAACCTAGTTTAAAATTTTCAGTGATATCGTAAAGAAAAAGCTGAGTCCAAATAACATTGTCTTACTAAAGTAAAAGAGGTATGAGAGGTCACCCTGGCAGAGAAGAGTATTTTATCAGTGATGTCGGTTAGAAATTCCAATGCAAAGTGACAATAAAAAGCAACATTATTTTTGTCAGTTTTATTGTTTTTAAATGCCTTACAGACAATGCACCTCCTTATTGTCTGTACCCTGGGACACACCACACCCACCACCCTAACCCTGATATACCCCACTGCATAAATAAAAGGTTTAGTTTCTCTAGAAATTATGGGCAAGATCCTTACTGACAAATCAGTAAATTAACCTGGAAGCCCAAAACAACTGCCAAGAGAACTTTGATTTGCTTATGGCTTTAAACCTCACAGGTCCACACATTAAACACAGACTAAATGACCTAGTAATAACAAAAAAGGACACACCAAAAAGAGTTCTTAGATCACATAGAAAAATATTTCTGTTTGAGGAATTAAGTTCTCCTTATAAATCTTTTCAATACAACTAGTAATACCTGTACTAAGAACACATACATGCTAGATGGAAGAGGCTGTAGTAAGCAGTACAGACATATTCCTCTGCCTTTGTCAAGTTTACAGTCTAACAGAAGGGACAACATAAAATGAAAGTACAATAAACTCTAACACTGCAATAATAGTGGAAATATAAGAAGCTATTAATGCATGTAGCAAGATCTCACAGAATTTTTCAAATTTTTTCATCTAACCCATAGTAAGAAACATATTTACATTGTAACCCAGTTTCCATGTTGTCTATAGTAAAATAACATACATACATATGCATACATAGACATATCCATATATAATTAAAACTGGAAAATTTTTATGAAACAGTATATGCTCTTAAAATGTGTGACAAACTCTGATATTTTCCATTCCATTTTAATTTGCCTGGTTTTAAATCACTAAATTGATCTTAGGATCCCTATATGGGTTTTGACCTGAAGTTTGAATAACACAGACCACTGGTATTTTTAAGTCAATTGCATTTTTTAAATAAAGGTACAAATTCCTGAGCCCTACCTAAAACTATTGAATTAGAGTCCATGGAAGATAGGTCCCAGAAAGCTGGCACTGTAAAACCCGGCAACTCTATTATGCCAGGATATAGAAGAATTGTGCCCTGAATATATACTGTAGCTATCACTACAGGTTATCTGACAGCCCAGCTATCTGAGATATCTGTATCTTGAGTAAAGTTCACAGAAATGTTTTCAAAGTTGTTCTCTCTGATTTTTCCCTCCTCAGACTCAATATATTCGCTATACCACCTCCTGGACCACAAGCATCAACAAAAACAGAGCAGGAAAATTACTGTGCCTCAAAAGCAGATCTGCTGGAAACACTAGAGGAAGGTATACTGTGAAAGCTATATAAAAACACAGAGAAAGCAATCACAGAGAGAATAAAAGCCTCAAAATTGTCAGCTGACTTCTATCTTTATTTTCTTGATACAACTAGTTATCAAGAAAGTTATAAATATTAAACTTTTTAAAGAAAGTTATAAATATTAATCTCATTAATCTTAACTTTGTTTTGCTGGGTGAGCGGAACTCCTTTCCAGGTTGGGAAGAAAACTTCCCAGATATAGGCAACCAAAACCAACTTCCTACAGAGCTAGGAATTTAGGAGTTTAGAAATTCAGATATCCTGGGGACCTGGGAACATCATAACCCCTATATAACCAAATTTATATTTCTCTTTAAATTACTCCCCATAAACAAGAAGCAAAAGAAGTAATGAGTTCCACCACAGGTTGGGGGAATCTAAAAGTTTGTATCTTAAACAGAGAATATTTCACATATTGTAAAAATGAGAGACTATCTTCTCTAAAGAGTTGTTAATGATTTTTAGGAAGAAATTCCCTTAAAAAAATGAGTGAACCTTCCATTGCCATTGAAAAGAAATTCTACCTCCCCAACAAGATAGAATAATGGCACCTGGAATGTTGCATTCAAAATATACTAAGAGGAATATGAAAAGTCTATCAAAAAAACTTTAATATTTTTTCCCACAGAAGGGAAAAAAGAGAAAGAGTAAGAGTATTTTCTTCAAAATAATGTCTATTTGCAAAGCTCACTGTCTTTAGATAATTTCTGTCTTTTAGAGACATAGTAGAGGATGATTGGGTTAAAACAAGTCTGATGGCAGACATGCAAAAAACATGCCAACAGACAACACACAAAAATTAAACTGGTTTTTAATACAGAAGCATAGACCTGGAGTTCAGAAAAAGATATGCTCTAAATATTTATATATATATATTTTACCCTCTTATAAAAGCAGATTCAAAGAACAGCTTTGAAGTGAAACTAAAGAACTGAGGGCATGAAAAAGCCCAGTTCAAACTAAGTGGCTCCTGGGAAAGAGGAGAAGGAAAGAATTAGGGAAAAAGCAGGGGCCCTTTTGCATTGAAAAGTCTTACTGTATGTCTCAGCTCCAATTCTAAATGAGACATCATCACAATATAAAGGATAATATGCTTCAAATAGTTAGAAAACTAAATTTATACATTTCTATATTCTAATCCACTGTCTCTTAGCAGCATTAATTCTAAGTAGAGATACTAAGTTAGAAGGCAGTTTGGCCTAATTAGCAAGTGGCTCAGTGACAAATATAGCCTGCTGTATTAAAATTGCTTAGTAGCTATACAAATTGTAGCTGACAATTTATGAAAGAAATTCTAATTCAACTGACCAGTGCCGTGAATGTCAAACAAAGGACAGCAAAATATACGCTGAAATTTCCATTTATTCATGTTTTACAAAAGAGGAACTCTAAAGCATAATTAAATCAAAAGCACATGCTATATTAATTTCATCATGTTAGCATTACAGGCAAGAATACACACAAGAGCTTTGCTTTTCCACAAAGAACTTTGTCTTATCATTTTCTAATTTAAAATCTTCCATGCTAGTAAAATTCTCCAAGGTATTTACAATCTTAATCTAAAGCACTAGAACCCACACAATCAAGTTATAATGAATAACAACTTGGGAGTTTCCACTTACCTAGATATATTGTTGAAGCTGAGAAAGAGATGTTGGAGACAGGGCAAATTATCCACATCTCTCTGGAAGAAAACAGAAAGCAAAACTTAATCAGATGAAAGAAAAAAATATTATAAATGTCTTCTTGCTAAGCTATTGAAATATATAATCATTTCTATTTACTGCAACATTGCTACATCATTGATTTCTACTGGACAGTGAGCTCCATTCTCCTCCACTGCAGATTAAATGGGAGGGTTTCAGTACATCCGCAGAACAAGCTGCACCACTCGCAAGGTAAAAAGCACTGAGGAGACAGGGAGAGATGCTGCCGCTAGCCTCTTTAAGCATGCTTTTGGGAAAGATGCCAAAATGCTACTTCAGCACTTCAACTGTAGCACAAATACAGTATGATCAAACATTTGTTAAAAATCACTGTTAAAAAGAAGCCATTCAAAAGCTTTAACATTTAAATTTATACAATTAGCCTTCTAAACAATAGTGAGAATTTTAAAGCTATTTAACTCACTAGTCTCAAAACCTTGGAAATAAACCATCAGTTACAAATGAACCAATACACTAATGATTCCCCCATAAAACTAAAAGCAAATCATGGTAACTGTAAGGGCAATTACAGTTTGTAATTGTAGGTACTGTAAGGGCAATTTCTCATCTAAGCTCATATCAGAGATTCTTACAATAGGAAATCTACCCTGTTATATTTATGTACACCACCCCAAAAACATACCACTGCTGTTTAAATACAGTTAACCTTAACAAATATTGAATTGTTTAGGACCAAATTATTTAAAAAACAAAAAACAAAAAATAAAGTAAAAGCTACCTAATTCATTTCATGAAAAGACATAAACCTTCTGAGAAGATTTATATATAATGGAGTAACAGAATCTTACAGATGCTTAGTAATTACCAAGTCTACAACCTTATTATTCACCTAGAAAAGTGACCAGTCGAGGTTACTACAGGGGGAGAATAAGGGTGTGGTGGGAAAGTGGCCCAGGAGTACATACAGTCAGTCCCTAGAGGCAGAGACAGGGAAAGATTCCAGTTATCCTGACTTCCAGTGCTCTGATCCTCAAAGTGTTACATACTGCCATGTCTCATATAAAATGTTTTTCATTTTTAAGGGCAGTATAATTTGCAGTAATTCTCAGTTATATTAATTTGAATAATACAAAAATAAGTATATTTTATATGTTATTGTGACCAATATTTAATCCTAAATCAAAACTTGTTTTACTGTTTCCATAAATCATCGTCTTTCTTCCTCCCTCCTTTTCTTCCCTCCATTTGAAAACTACCATTTCTAAGACCTGAGTAAGAGTTTAGGCAAGTGCATTAAAATTATTGACAAACCTAGCTTTTCCCAAAATGCTGTATTTATTTTTTTCAAGTTTGTTATTCAAAGAAAATACAAAAGTGATAGAATTAGGACAGAACCACTTTTTAATGGTTTTTCAGGGAGCAAAGGAAAAATGAAGCTGCCTTGTTTTTCTACCTACCCTATGTACTATTCTCCAAACTTCTCTCAACCCTTTAGACCCTAAACAGTGTAAAATCAATACAATAGCCCATGATCAATACACTGGCTATGTATACCACTCATTTGACATTACCATTCTCAGGCCCACTCCCACGAAGCCTATTCCACAGATGTGAGATAATGATTTTTAGAGCTTTTCATGGCCAAGGAGTAAGTCTGTGGAAACAGGAGGGCAGCCAAATTTCCCTCAGTAGGTGATATACTTCATATGTTGGCAAACTTTTAAAATAATCTTTCAGCTACTTCTCTCTGATATTCCCACAAATGGAGGAGGAGTGATAGACTAGTGGTAGGGCTCATTTCACTCCAGGGCCCTAGTTTCCAAAGGAAATGGCAGCCTACTGCCTATCTGGTCTCTAGAAACATGAAGTCATAGCCAGACTGAAAACTCTCTCTGTATTCCTGGGGAAATCTCTTCTCCCAAATTCTTCCTGGAATCTACCTGAGATATTTCTGGGCACAATCATTGTTACTGGCACTCAACCTGGAGAAACTGAGAGATAGCAGCCTTTAAAAACACATTTTAAATCCTTTGAATCAAGGCATCTCATTTAAAAAACACATTTGTCCCTTTGAGCTCCAGCATGCCATCTTCAGAGATTATAAACACCTTCTAAGACATAACTTTTTTCAATTAAAATAGAAAACTCAAATTCCATCAGGATATAATTTGTGAGAAAAAGTTTTTTATTTGACAAAATTATAATATTATAATTATTTAATCTTTGTTTATGAGACAAAATTTTACAAGTCTTTATCAAATTTTTAAAATCATTAAATGTCATTGCCTAGTAGAGTTATCAAAAATATAAAAATATTCACAAGTTGAAACACTAAAATGCAGAATTCAATTCTATATATCTTCATAATCAGCTACATAGATACCCTTTCCAGAACTTTAAAAAGCAAATAATTATACACAATCATTTTTTGTTGTTCCAAATTTCATTTCTGTAAGAAAATGTTAACATTTCTCCAATTTTTTAGCAATTCTGTGATATACTTTTGTAACGAAATTCTAGCATTATAATAGACAAAAATAAAACACCATATTTACCATATCAATTATCTATGCATGCATTATTTACAGAGGAAAGACCTGTTAAAAACTACTAGGGGATGGCTCCTCTAATATAAGAGAGTAAACAAAAGATGGGATATATATAAGATTCAGGGAGTACAATTCATCATCTAGGAGAGGCAAAGAGAAATCCAAGGATGAAATCTGTATAGCAGGGCTAAATGCAAGCAGACTACATTAGACAGGGGACAGGAGGCTCTAGAAGAGTATCTCCAAGAGGTAAAAATGAAACATAGATCACCTGAAGTCTTTGCCTATACAGAGAGGAATTTTAGGGTTCTGTTGGAGAGTTTGGACATTAATTAATGATAGTTAAACAAGCCCTAAATTGAGACAGCTATCAATCTCAGGGAAAACAAAAGTTTAACATCATGATCCAAGACTCACTTTGAAAACCTCACCTTGCTTTGTCAACCATCCTAATCTATTCTATCATAAATGTATCCATTTTCATTAAGCCCCTGCATTGAAAGACCCACCCTAAACCAGAACCCCAAGAAATTTCAAAGTAAATCTCCTGTCTTTGCCTTTGAAGATACAGCCAAGGCTATGTCAAGGCAGTGTGCTTTTACTTGCCAGTAGTAATTTCTCCTTTGCTTTATCAACTAGTCATTCTGGCGGTACTCTGCAGGAGCCAGCACTCGACAATCTGCTTACCAAAAAATTATTTCGGAATGACAGGGAAAGTGGAAATGGGGGTTAGGGATAATGTAAGAAAGCTAAATTCTCATCTATTTAAGAAAAAGTATTTATTTTACTGTCAAGCATTAAATACCCCTAACATATCTTTTCTGGAGGTAACTATTTCAGCGTCAGAGAAACTATAGCAAAGCAGCCAGAATGTTAACATACCTAAGATGAGAGGAAAAAAATGAAATAAAATGTTTACATGTAGGGGAATATTTATAGCTCATCTGTTATTAATTTCCTCATTATCTTAAATTGATTACTTTTAATAAAATATAATACTGAAAATAATATTCAAAACATTTTTTGAAGTAAAATTCAAAACTATTTTATGTATTTGGAAAATATAATCTTTTAAAAAATAGAAAAAATTATTTACCACAAGATTATTTGAGAGGATTATAATTCTTTATTTTTCAAAAAAATACTGATTTGTTTTCTGAGAAAAATGCTTGTCCTACTCTGCTCAGGCACTGTTGTCCACATCCCTAAACTGCATAAAAGAACTAAATGGCCAGGTGTGGTGGCTCGTGCCTGTAATCCCAGCACTTTGGGAGGCTGAGGTGGGTGGATCACCTGATGTCAGGATTTCGAGACCAGCCTGACCAATATGGTGAAACCCCATCTCTACTAAAAATACAAAAATTAGCCAGGCACGGTGGCGTGTGCCTATCGTCCCAGCTACTTGGGAGGCTGAGACAGGAGAATTGTTTGAACACGGGAGGCGGAGGTTGCAGTTAGCCGAGATTGCGCCTCTGTACTCTAGCCTGGGCAACAGAGCAAGACTCCATCTCAAAAAAAAAAAAAAAGAAAGAAAAAAGAAAAGAAAAGAACGAAATGATTCAGCAATCTGACCACGTGGGGAATATCTATCACTGGAGCTATTTTTAGAGCAGTTTCCTCTAGAGGAATAAGGAAGAAGAAAGGTGAACAGATTTTGACATGCACCAAGGATTTTGACATGCACCAAGTAGGGCAAAGATGACTATAATAAAATCACAGCTACCCTCATTTTTACTATGTAGGCTTTCATACAAAACAAGTTACAGTAAAAATATATAGGGGTAATTATTCTAACTTTGAGAGCTGTAAACAGATTCATTCACAAAGCATGAAACAAGCTTGGAAACAAAAAAGAATGAAGTATTCCTTTTTATAAAAAGACTTATTGAATTAATTCCAAAATAACTACTTGCTTCACCCATCACTTTGTGACACAGATACTTATTTATTATATGAGGACTAATAGCCGCAAGCCATCATATTAAAACTCTAATCATATATATAAATGCCAATGAAAAAAGTCCATTATTTGGCTCTGTTATCCAAAGGCATTAATGTGCTTATCTGGTTTTTGTACTTGTTTACTACCCATTACACAGCAATAGATATCAGTCAATTCACCAGTCTGATTTTCTTCTACACACTGTTTTAATACCCCAGAGCAAAAACTGAAAGGGAACTTAAAACCAGACCAGTAAGAAGGCACTGATATGCTGACTAATTAGGGAAATGTCCAGTCTTTATAATCTAGGAGAGCTAGATTTAACAGCTTTGAGGAAATCAACAAAAAGCCTCAATTTCATAACCATAGGCTTTCCCTCACTGGAATTTACAGTTCAAATTTACATCACAAACATAATCTAAAAAGACCCCTCATAAAAAATGGTACCGGGCATTCATGACCCTAACACTCCTGGCAAAACTGTCTAGAAGGACACAAATTCAACTCAGGCTTTGCAACATCCTGACTATTCCAAACTATTAAACTATAAAGAAAAAATTACCATGAGTAACAGTCAGTAGAACTTTCAGGCAACAGATGTGGAAATGCCAAAAAATTAAGAAAATCTAGTAACTTGATAAAGACTATGGAATATTTATCTTTAAATTTATAAGAGCAATGAAAAAAATTAAAAACAAGAAAAAATAAGGTACATGCATGCCTCGTTTAATCATGCTTTGCAGATATTGTGCTTTTTTAAAAATTTTTACAAATTGAAGGTTTGTGGCAATCCTGTATCAACCAAGTCTATCAGTGCCATTTTTCCAACAGCATGTGCTCACTTCGTCTCTATGTCACATTTTTGTAGTTCTCACAATATTTCAAATTTTATTATTATTGTATTTGTTATGATTATCCATGATCAGTGATCTGTGATATTACTATTGTAATTGTTTTGGGGCATCACAAACTGTGCCCATAGAAGGTGGCGAACTTAATCAACAAATGTGTGTTCTGACTACTCCACTCACTGGCACTTCCCCCATCTCTCTCCCTCTCCTTGGTCCTACCTTTGCCTTGAGGCACAACAATATTAAAACTAGGCCAATTAATAACCCCTACAATGGTCTCTAAGTGCTCAAGTGAAAAAATGAGTCACAAGTCTCTCACTTTAAATCAAAAGCTAGAAATGGTTAAGCTTAGTGAGAAAGGCATGTTGAAGGCTCAGACAGGCTGAAAACCAGGCCTCTTTCACCAGTTAGCCGAGTTGTGAATGCAATGGAAAAGTTCTTGGAGAAAATCAAAAGTGCTACTCCAGTGGAACACACAATTAATAAACAAAAACAATAGGAAGAAAGTTTGAATGGTCTGGAAAGATCAAACCAGCCACAATATACTCTTAAGCCAAAGCCTAATCCAGAACAAGGCCTTAACTCTCAACAATTCTCTGAAGGCTGAGAGAGATGAGGAAGCTGCAGAAGAAAAGCTGGAAGCTAGCAGAGGTTGGTTCATGAGGTTTAAGGACAGAAGCCATCTCCAGAACATAAAAGTGCAAGGTGAAGTAGCAGCAAGTGCTGATGTCAAAGTGCAGCAAGTTACCTAGAAAATCCAGCTAAGATAACTGATGAAGGTGGCTACCCTAAACAATAGATTTTCAATATAGAGAAACAGCCTTCTACTAGAAGAAGATACCATCTAGGACTTTCATAGATGGAGAGGAGAAGTCAATAACTAACTTCAAAGCTTCAAAACACATGCTGACTCTCTCGTTAGGAGCCAACAAAGTTGTTGACATTAAGATGAAGCCAGTGCTCCTCTGCCATTGTGAAAATCCTATGGCCCTTAAGAATTGTGCTAAATCTACTGTGCCTGTGCTCTATAAACAGAATAACAAAGTTGTATGCTGATGACAGTATATCTGTCTGCAGCATGGTTTACTGAATATTTTAAGCCCACCATTGAGATCTGCTCAGGAAAAAATTTTCCTTTCAAAATATTACTGCTCATTAACAATGCACCTGGTCACCCAAGAGCCCAGATGGAGATGTACAAGGAGATTAATGTTGTTTTCATGCCTGCTAACACAACATCCATTCTGCAGTCCATGGAGCAAGGAGTAATATCAACTTTCAAGGATTATTATTTAAGATATACATTTCATAAGGCTTTAGCTGCCTTAAATAGTGATTCCTCTACTGGATCTGGGCAAAGTAGACTGAAAACTTTCTAGAAAGAATTGACTATTCTAGATGCTATTAAGAACATTCATGATTCATGGGAGGAGGTCAAAATATCAACATTAACAGGAGTTTGGAAGAAGTTGATCCCAACCCTCATGGATGACTTTGAGGGGTTTAAGACTTCAGTGAAGGAAGGAACTGCAGATGTGGTAGAAAGGGCAAAAGAACTAGAACTAAAAGTGGAGCCTAAAGATGTGACTGAATCGCTGCAATCTCATGACCAAACTTGAATAGATGAGGAGTCACTTCTTACGGATGAGGAAAGAAAATAGTTTCTTAAGATGGAAACTGCTCCTGTTGAAAAGATGCTATGAACATTGCTGAATGACAACAAACAATGTAGAATATCACATTAACTTAGCTGATAAAGCACCAGCAGGGTTTGAGAGGACAGATTTCAATTCTGAAAGAAGTCTTACTGTAAGTAAAATGCTACAGTATCTCATGCTACAGAGAAATCTTTCATGAAAAGAAGGGTCAATGCAAACTTCATTGTTGTCTGAGTTTTACGCCACAGCCATCCCAACCTTCAGCAACCATCACCTTGATCTGTCAGCAGCCATTAACATCATGGCAAGACCCTCCCTCCACCAGCAAAAAGATTACAACTTGCTGAAAGATCAGATGATCATTAGCATTTTTTATTACTCAAGTATTTTTGAATTAAGGCATGTACATTTTTTTTAGACATAATGCTATAGTACATTTAATAGACTACAGTATAGTGTAAACATAACTTTTATATGCACTGGGAAACTAAAAACTTCATGTAACTCATTCCTACATTTATTCCTACATTTGCTTTATTGTGGTGCTCTGGAACTGAACCCACAGTATCTCTAAGGTATACCTGCATTAGAAATAAAGAAATCTGGGCATTTATGAAAAAAATTCATGTAGAACTTCTACAAAGAAAAAACTACAGTCATTTTTAAAAACTCAATGGATGGACTGAAAATCAAATTAGATAAATTGAGGATAAAGTTAGTGAATTCAAAGGTAGAACCAGATAAGTGATAAGAATGAAGAAATGAAGCAGAGAGAAATAAGAATGATGAAAATTATAGACACAAAGAATAGAACGAAAAGGTCCATACTATATCTAGTAGGTGTTTAAGAAGTAGAAAGAGATAAAATGGAAGTGCAATATTTGAAAATATAAAGACTCAGAATGTTCCCATAATAAATGAATGATACGTGCCAGGCGCGGGGGCTCATGCCTGTAATCCCAATACTTTGGGAGGCCAAGGTGGGTGGATCATTTGAGATCAGGAGTTCGAGACCAGCCTGACCAATGTGGTGAAACCCCATTTCTACTAAAAATACAAAATTAGCTAGGCATGGTAGTGCACATCTGTAATCCCAGCTACTCGAGAGGCTGAGGCAGGAGAATTACTTGAACCCGGGAGGTGGAGCTTGCAGTGAGCCAAGATTGCCCTTGCACTCCAGCATGGGCAACAAAAGTGAAACTCTGTTTCAAAATAAATAAATAAATAAAAGAAAATAAATAAATGAAAGCTATGAATCTGCAGATTTAGTAAACACAAATATTAGGTATGCTAATAAAATTACCACATTTTATTAAATCTAACATTATCTTATAACTATTTTATTCAGCACTTGGGGAAAATAAACTTAAAATTAACTTATAGTAGAATAATATATCACTTAAAATTTGTATTTATTACTGAAAGAGCTCTTTTAGACTTACTTAACCAGATTTTTTTTACTGAATATCATTTTTATGCATACATAAAAAGTAAGTTACACAAAATAAATTTGTTGAACTTCCAAAATATCTCTACTTACTATATAGATGTGGTAGAAAGGGCAAAAGAGCTAGAACTAAAAGTGGAGCCTAAAGATGTGACTGGATCTGGTATATAGTAAGTAGACAAATAAATGGAACAGAATAGAGGGTCCAGAAAAAAGATCCATTTGATTAGTACTCGATTTCAACAAAGACAACAATTTAATTCAGTGGGGAAAGCAAGTTTTTTTAAATAAAAGATAATGAAGAAAATAGATATCCCTATGTGGGAAAAATAAACTATGATCCCCTACCTCACAGCATACACAAACTTAATTAAAAATGGATCACAGGCTGGGCATGGTGGCTCATGCCTGTAAACTCTGACACTGTAGGAGGCCAAGATGGGAGGATCACTTGAGCCCAGGTGTTTGAGACCAGCCTAGGCAACATGGCAAGACCCCATCTCTATAAAAAATAAAAAAATTAGCCAGGTGTGGTGGCATGTGCCTGTAGTCCTAGCTACACGGAAGGCTGAGATGGGAGGATTGCTTCAGCCCAGGAGGTCAAGGCTGCAGTGTGCTATGTTCGAGCCACTGCACTCCAACCTGGGCAACAGAGCAAAACTCTGCCTCAAATAAATAAACAAATAAATGAAAATAAAAATGAATCACATACCTAAATAGAAAGGTAAAACTATAAACCTTCTGGAGGAAAATGTAGGTGAACATAGTCATGATATTGGGACAGGCAAAGATTTCTCAGACAGAACACAAAAGATAATAACAACTAACAAAAACAAATTGATAAACTGAGCTTCACTAAAATTAGAAGTTTCTACACATCAAAAACACTGTTAAGAGAGTAAAAAGGCAAGCCTTTTTACATGGAGAAAATACACTCTATATATATATCAAACAAAGGACCTGCATCTAGAATGATAAAAAGATAACCTAATTTTTTCAAACAGGTAACAGATTTGAACTGATACTTCATAAAAGATGAAAAGATGCTTGAAAAGATGTTCAGCATCATTAGTAATAAAGAAAATGCAAATTAAAAGCATAATGAGAATCATAGAATTGCTAAAATTATAAAGACTGACAAACTTTGGCAAAGATATTGAGCAATGAGAACTCTCTATTGCTGCTGGGAGTATAAAATGGTATAATCACTTCATAAAACTTGTAGTTTCTCCACATCCTCTCCAGCACCTGTTGTTTCCTGACTTTTTAATGATCGCCATTCTAATGGTGTGAGATGGTATCTCATCGTGGTTTTGATTTGCATTTCTCTGATGGCCAGTGATGATGAGCGTTTTTTCATGTGTCTGTTGGCTGCATAAATGTCTTCTTTTGAGAAGTGTCTGTTCATATCCTTTGCCCACTTTTTGATGGGGTTGTTTGTTTTTTTTCTTGTAAATTTGTTTGAGTTCATTGTAGATTCTGGATATTAGCCCTTTGTCAGATGAGTAGATTGCAAAAATTTAAACCATCATTCTCTGCAAACTATCTCAAGGACAAAAAACCAAACACCGCATGTTCTCACTCATAGGTGGGAATTGAGCGATGAGAACACATGGACACAGGAAGGGGAACATCACACACCGGGGCCTGTTGTGGGGTGGGTGGAGGGGGGAGGGATAGCATTAGGAGATATACCTAATATTAAATGACGAGTTAATGGGTGCAGCACACCAACATGGCACATGTATACATATGTAACTAACCTGCACGTTGTGCACAGGTACCCTAAAACTTAAAGTATAATAAAAATAAAAAATAAAAAACAAAAACAAAAAAAACCTCGTAGTTTCTAATAAATTTAGACATCCACCTACCCTATGGCTCAGTAATAACACTCCTACATACTTACCTAAGAGAAATGAGAGCATTTGTCCACCAAAATATATATGTAAACTTAAAACTATGGCCATGTTCGATGGCTCACGCCTGTAATTCCAGAACTTTGGCAGGAGGATCAGTTGAGCCCAGGAGTTCAAAACGAGCCTGGGCAACATAATGAGACCCTATCTCTAAATGAATAAATAATTTTTAAAAACTGCAAGAATATCCACAGCAGCTTTATTTGTAAGAGCCAAAAATTGGAAATAACCAATGTGCCTGTGAACAGAAAAATGAATAAGCAAATTGTATGATATTTCTACAATGGAATACAGCTCAGTAATTTTTTAAACTACTGATAGGCACAACAAAATGGATGAATATCAAGACATAATGTTGAATATACAAAAGAGTACATAATCTTTATATATGTACTTTTCAAAAACAGGCAAAATTAATCCACAGGGATAGAAGTCAGAATACCTGTGGGGCAGGGGAAGATACTGACTAGAAAGAGGCACAAGGAAACTTTCTGAGGTGATAGAAATATCAGTCACATGAAATTACTCAGATTAAATAGAAGTTATTGAACTGTACAGTTGATTGTGTATTTTATTGTACCTAAATTATCCCTCAATAAAGTATGAAGGAAAAGTCTTCATATTTAGATTTAAACTTCTCAATCACTTTTCAACTAATAATGTCCATGCTTTTCACACAATATTGTCTTCTATGCCATTAAGAACACTGATGATGCAGTATATCCTAAAAGTGTGTTCCATTATTGTATACGGGATTTTCTTCCAAATACTGATACCCATTCTGTATGTTTTGATACTATAAGATAAAGAAAACACCAACGTGAATTTCTTCACACAGCTTCTTGTTATTTTGAAATTTCTTTCATCTATTCCAAGGGGTTTCCTGAATTTCTTCTGCCTTCAGTTGCATTGCTTGACACATGAAAGGCAAAATCTCTCTGAATCTATCTCAGTAACAAATGTAATACAGCTTCAATAATACATGGCTATCTTCCTTTTAAAGGATTTGATTGTTTATTAGCAAGAGAAGGTAGAATTGCAGCCATTCTTCCAATGAAAAATAATTTGTCTCACTAATATTAAACTTAATGTCTTTGCTGCCCTATTTCCATAACTTTTTGAATAGACTGTTTCATTTCAATGCCAAATCATGGTGTAATATTTTAAAATGCACTTTGAACAGTGATTAAACTCAAAACATACAGTACCAACTACTAAAATGACAATAGTACAAACAGCATAACCAAGTCCACATATATTTAGGCAATGAAATTGCTGTAGCCTGTATAACATTGATTTAAGCATGCTATAGATTGTAAGACATATCTAGATTTCAGAGTTGTTGGAATATGGAAAATGTCTGTTTCAAATTAATAAAATAATATAGTTCCACACCTAAACATATCATAGTAAATCTGAAGGACTTCAAAAAGAAATCTTACAATCTTAAAGGCAACCAGAGGAAGGAAGATACCCTACACACACACACAAATGATAGTAGACATTTTAATGACAATAACAGAAGCTCAAAGACAATGGAATATGATATTCAAACATCTGGGAAAAAATAACTGTCAATCAAGTCAAACCATCAATCAAGAATAAAAGCAAAATAAACTCATTTTTTGATAAACAAAAACAGAGAGACTTCAGAGTTATCTTAAATAAACTTTTTCTAAATGATATATTTTGGGAAGAAGAATAGACAGAGATGCAGAAAGGAGTGGTGAACCCAAACAAGCATGTGGGCAAATCCAAATAAGCACTGACTGGAAACAAAAGCAATTAAAATGTCTAATTTTGGGGGTAAAAGAATAAAAAGAAAATACTAGGCAACAAAAACATGTAAAATGGAAAGGTTACTGTATTAAATGATTCTAAGGTCCTTACCTGATAAGAGGGTAGAGATGTGTATTAACTGTGATTTAAGTCAAGCGTATATTTTAAAATGCTAAGAGTAACCATTAAAGTGAATAAGAAAGAACAGAGAAAACACTATCAACCCAAAATAAGACAGAAGAAAATAAAAACAGGGAAAACATAACAAATAGGAAGCATGAAATAACATCAAAGTAAAACATCTAAACATATCAGTAATCACAATTAGTACAATAGACTAAAGTCTCTGGTAATAAGACAGATTCTCAGATTATATGTTTAAAAAGGGGGCTATGCATTCTTTGTAAGAAAAAAGGTTGGAAGTTAAAGAATACATACTTGATATACACTGAAAAAAACTCAGCATCTTTTCTCTGACATTCCTGCCATACTCTTCACAAATGTCAATGTCATGAAATACAAAAAAAGACTCTTCTAGATTAAAGAAGACTAAGGAGATATAACAACTGAATGCAATGCATGATCTTGTATTTTCTTTTGCTATAAAGAACATTACTGGGACAAATAGCAAAATCCAAATGAGATCTATAGATTAGATAAATGGCATCATATCAATGTTAATTTCCTGAGTTTGATAGTGGTACTGTTGTTATAAGACAATTCCTTGTTTTTAGGAAATACATACCGAAGTATGTGGCAATAAAGAGGCATTATGCCAGCAACTTACTCTTAAATGGTTGAAAAAAAGTATATATTAACTGACATATGGAGAAGGAAGAAGGGAGAAAGTAAGCAAGAGAGAAGATAAAGCAGATGTAGCAAAATGTTATCATTTAGAGAATCCGGGTGCATTTTATACTGGGAATTCTTTATACTATTATTACAACATTTTCTGAAATTATATCAAATTAAAAATTTTTCTTAAAGGGTTAGGAAATAAAAAAGATATACCAAGGAAAAAATAACCAGAAAAGCCTGGTATTAACATTAAACATTAAGGTAACAAGTATTATTAGTGTCCTGTTATATCCCAACTACCTAGAACAATGCCTGGCATATAGCCCATGCTCATAAAATACTTGCTTAATGAAGGAGTTAGTAATAAAGAGAGTTAATACATAACAATAAAAGGAACAATTACCAAGAAGATATATTAATTTTAAATTTGTATGTTTCTAGAAACATAGCTTCAAAATACTGACAAACACTAGACAAATACATTGATAGTAAGCATCAACTATAGATACTGACCACATACCAGGCAATAAATAAGTAAATAAAAACCTCAGCAAACTTTAAAGTACCAATTACACATAATCTACATTTACTGGTCACAATGCAATTAAATTAGAAAAGAATGGCCATAGAATAAAAAATCCATACATTTCAAAATGTTAAGGTGTACTTCTAAATAACACATGGATCAAAAAAGAAATCACAGTAAAACATGGAACTTAGAAAATGTTTAGAACTAAATAATAAGAAAAATACTAAATTTCAAGACTTACGGGAAGAAGCTGAAGTGATTTTTAGAGGGAAATTTATAGGCTTAAATGCTTTTATGAGAAAATTTAAAAGACTGAAAACTAATATATGAAATATCCAACACAAAACTTGAGACAGAAATAGATAAAAGACATATACAAATGTTGGTAATATTAGTTCCTAGTATTTTGGGGATATCTGAAATGTTTCAGGTTTTTTTGAGTTTTATTAATTTTTTGCTTTAAAATTTTTTATTATTAATTTTAAATTTTTGTGGGTACATAGTAGGTATAGGTATTTATGGGGTACATGAGATGTTTTGATACAGGCATACAATGTGTAATAAGCACATCATGGACAATGGCGTATCCATCCCCTCAAGCATTTATCTTTTGAATTACAATCCACTTACATTATTTTAAAATATACAATTAATTTATTATTGACTTTAGTCACCCTATTGTGCTATCAAATGGTAGGTTTCATTCATTCTTTCTATTTTTTTGTACCCATTAACCATCTCCACCTCCCCTCAACCCCCCACTACGCTTCTCAGCCTCTGATAACCATCCTCCTACTTCTATGTCTATGAGTTCAATTGATTTGATTTTTAGATCCCACAAATAAGTGAGAACATGCGATATGTGTTTTTCCATTCCTGGCTTATTTCGCTTAATGTGATCTCCAGTTAATTCATGTTGTTGCGAATGACTGGATCTCATCCTTTTTTATGGCTGAATACTACTCCACTGTGTATATGTACCACATTTTCTTTATCCATTCATCTGTTGACGGACACTTAGGTTGTTCCCAAATCTTAGCTATTGTAAACAGTGCTGCAACAAACATAGGAATGCAGATATCTCTTCCATGTCCTGACTTCCTTTCTTTTGGAAATATACCCAACAGTAGGACTGCTGGATAGTATGGTAACTCAATTTTTAGTTTTTTTAGGAACCTCCAAACTGTTTTCCACAGTGGTTGTACTAATTTACATTCCCACCAACAGTGTACAAGGGTTCCCTTTTCTCCACATTCCTGCCAGCATTTGTTATTGCCTGTCTTTTGGATATAAGACACTTCATAATTTTTAAAGAGAAAGATGCCATACAAACTAAAAATATTTGGTTTGAAATTTATAAAATTTCAAAAACAAAGATTGGTAAATAAACAAACAAGCAATAACTTTTCTACATCAAAAACATCAGAGAAGATTTCTGTTCAAGATGGTAAGTAGGTTGCATTTGTTTCACCTTCTTTCCAAGATTCAATGGGTGAAGCAATAAAAATACACACAAACGAGTACATTCATGAAAATCCTAACAAAAGAGTTATCATCAACTGACCAACACTTCTGATGAATTTCAAGCAGCTGAAAAGCTGATGGGATCTTACTGAGATAACCCTGAGCAGAGAGAACTGCAGCTCAGAACTGCAAGAGAGATGCTGCACTCAAAGGCAGCAATTCTTTCTGACTGAACGCCATCTTGCATACAATGAGCAAGCATGGACTACGGTGAACTGTGCTGAATCCAATAGTGTATAATTAAAGATCTGTCTACTCAACAGCTATTTTTGGAATACTAACAAACTCACCCACTCCCACTTCCGTCATGAACATAAACATGTACAGAGCAGCTGCCTAAGGAAATCCTCAGCTAGAGCCTAAGGAACTGTTCTCCAAACAAAATAGAGTATTTGTCAAAAAAAGGATGGAAAGTGTGGGTGTTTTATCTATAGAGATGATTAACCACCTCTACATAAGAATCAGAGGGAAAAAAGAAATGGCAGTTTCACCTGGCACAAATGAAAACAAAGTCTTTCTACCCCTGAAAGTAAAGTCTTATTTTGGCAGTCACTGAGTGAGTCTGCCTTTTCCCTTTCACTTACCCTAAAGGGAAGTTCACAAATGTGTGGGATTCAAGAACTTACACAAATCTAATGATCATTCTAGAGTGAGATCTTACGGTTAAAAAGATCTATTCAACTGCACAAGATACCCAGATACTCCTTAACATGGTCCTTCATTTAAAGATTACCAGCTACTGAGGAAAATCAAAACCACGAAAGAAGAAAAAAGCAAAAAGAATAAGTGTGGTGACTGATACTGGAGAAAAAAATGATGGAAGAAAAGTATTCTCAGATTTTAAAGTCCCTTGAATCTTTTAAAAAAGAGATGCTTTGAAAAAGAAATGAGTTGGATGAAGTTTATTTATCCATATATTTCACAATATATGGATATAGTAAATTTGATATATAGCAAATTTCACAATTGACTGTAATTAATACGCATGATGCTTATTGTCTTTTTAACTTTTAGAAATTAATACAATTTCCTCTTCCATAAGTTGTTTACTGCTGCCTAAACTATAACAGTAATGATTAAACATAATACTCAACGGGAAATTCAGTAAGCAATTTCCTGAATATGCATTATGCACTTTCCAAATGAAAGCCAAAATATACGCAGGAATATGCTAGGGCCAATGGATTCCTGTTCCCTACTCTAACAAAGCTTTTTGGAATCTTACCAGACCCAAGGTCCTAAGGACAAACTAAGTCCTGACTGAGCAGTTCTTGGAGATTTAGCAACATAACAGGTTAACCCAATCTGAATGTCTTTTAAATAAACAGTCCAGTTCCAGTATTATATCTAATCTGGGAAGGGCTTGACAGAATTTAGAAGTTCTGGAATAAATCTGTGTCTTGGATAGCATGCTAAAATTATCCTAACCTTCTAGAAGAGATGAGCATTACCTGACTCATATTTTCTGGGAAACCTTCAAAATAAAACCAGTCTGTATGATGAGACCTATAAATAAGGTATCATCTGTCCCCCAGCCTTTTCAAGTGTACCATTTACAGTACACTTAATTCTTTACAAGGGAACTCAAGGTATTGAAACAGTTAAGAGTTATATTGTGTCTTTCAAAGTGCATAAATGATACCAGAGAGAACCTAATGCAGTTTTTCTATAGCATTTAAACAAAGGAAACTTCTTAAAAGAGCAAATAATGTTCCTCATTAGCTGTATCATATCACAAAGCAAAACAGTTATATTTCTAGTGCTCTTTACATGTGTACGAATACAAAATATCTCAGCATCAAGCTTCTATTTAGTTGCTGACCTTCAGCAAAATCATAAATTTGACCAAGTTCATCTCAGAGTTCCAGAATCCCCTTTGCATAGTTTTGCCCCCACAATCGAACTCTTTTTCCTCCTGCTCACATGCCAGTTCTCTACCATCTTCATGTCTTTTTTCAGAGTCAATAAACCAAAAAACACGCTAGAGTCAAACTGGTCCAATGTCCTTGTTTTAGAAAAAGCTAAACTCAGGCCAAGAGAGTTGTGATTTACCCAAGGTCACACAGCTAATGAGAGATGAAGCTAAGACCATAACTAGGCCTCTGATGCCCTGTGCAATGCTTTTCCCACCATACCAAGCTGCCTCTCTAAAGACTGCAAAGCATACAGTATGTATATCTTCACAACTCTCAATCTCTCCTCTCTGTGCCTTTTCCCTCTTGGTACAATAATTTCTCAACTTTCAGTCACAAATAACCCTCTTTCTTATTAATTCTATACCCATGACAAAACAGAAGAGGGTTTACTACTCATTTACACCAAATGATTCATTTAGTGATAACACTTCTATTGTGTTTCTAACATTATACTTATTCTTTAAAATGGAAAATACCTCAATACCTCCCAAATCAACATATTACAGAGCTTAATAATTACATCCACAATTTAAATTCAGAAAAAACCTAAATAACCATAGATTCTTACTTTGCAGAAAGCCATATTACAACATTTGTTTCAATTCCTTGAAAGAAAGCCACAAAGAACATACCAATTCCATTTTAATACTCACCACGAAAGTGATTTGATTGTGTCGCAAGTTAAGTTCAGTTAGTGAATCCAGCCCATTAAGATTATCAACATGACTTAAAAAGTTCCTGGCAAGATTTAAAACTCTCAACTCACACAAATGATTAATATTTTCAATTTTGGTAATCTGTTAAAAAAAAATAGGAGAAGGGTGATTAGCAGGCAAAACCCTGAAATATACATGTTCTAAAAACCCTAAAAATAAAATATTCAAAGTCACTAGATTTAGTGGCAAGTTTATATGTAGACATTTAAAAATCTATTTTCAATTTCCTATGTTGTAGATAACATGAAGTCACGTAACTTGTGAACATTAGCTAAAAGATCATATTTTACAATTTGACCATAGTAAACACTTGACGTAAATGTCATCAAATAGTCAATGAGTCCATTGGGCAACTTTACGTGCCCAATCTGTCCCAGGTTCTGTGAAGGCTACATACTACCTGCCAAATAGAAACATACTGTGATCCCAAGGCATAAGTTCATCATGTTTTAACAAAGCAAGTCTGCCCTCTGACAGAAAAGGCAAGGGAAAGGAATGATATCAAGTTACCCTTATTAATTCTATTTAAATTGCAAGATCTTGAGAGCAGTCGAGTCTGAATGGAAAGAGTCAAGGAACTAGGATTCCCAGGAGAAAATGAGGGTAAATTTTTTTTTAATTAATGGAAAGCTGTTCCATTAATAAGGATGGAAGATGTTTAGTGAGGGTACAAAATGGTGAACGCTGTTTAAAACAAGAGGACTTGAATCATGGAATATGCATGTGCATATAATGTTACGAGATCTTTGGGGTGTCATTTTTCTGACTGGAAACCTCTGTGGCCAGTGGCATCTTTGCCCAAGTTTTGCTCTGGCCCACTGGGCTCATTTCGCCAACCCGCCCTGGCAGGCTGTGCTCGGCTTATGCTACTGGCCTGGGTCCCACGCCTGCTAAGAGCAAGTCAGGTGTGGAACTGCAAAGGGAGCGTGAGTGAGCACAGGGTGTGGCCACTGTGCACAGTCAGACATGCTGGCTGCTGCGGCAGGGCAGGCAGCTCCAGGTGCTGGCACGGGCACCAGCTCTCTGCGAGGCTGTGGCTGGACCAGGAATACTGCAAGCAGCTTCCACAGCTGGCACTGAGAACACAGTGGCACCCAGAAGCTTAGATATGTGAGGAACCTCAGGGTCCCAAAGAGGGAGTCACAGCCCTGGCTTCGGGAGCTCCCAAGTCTAGGTGACCCAAAGGGCCACAGTTTCCTTCTCTTTGCCTGCAACATGGCAAGCAAGGGGCATGTCTCAGTCCTGTTTGTGTTATAGCTCTTTTAGCCTCGCCATTCTGTGGGTCCCAAATTCTGTGGGTCCCAGGTTCTTGTCCTGCAACCAGGAAGAATGAGGTATGCAGACAAGTGGAGGGTGAGCAAGACAAAGAGGAGCTTTCTTAAGTGATAGAACAGCTCAGAGGAAACCCACAGGGAGCAGCTCCTTTCCACAGCCAGGGTGTTCTGACGAGTGTTCAGCTCCTAGCAGAGAGGGTAGCTCCTCTGTACTAGGAAAGTCATCTTGACAAGTGTTCAGCTATCAGCAGAAAGGGCAGCCCCTCTTTGCAACTGGTCATCCCGTCAACTCTGCAGCTCTCAGCAGAGAGGAAGCCCTAGAGTGAGTTGCTCCTCTTTGCAGATGGTCATCCCAATGTCTCTACAGCTGTCAACAGAGAGAGGGCCCTAGAGTACCTTGGTCCTCTCTACAGCTGGTTATCCCAATGTCTGCTCAGCACTGGCTGAGTCCGGGGCTTTTATGGGCTTCAGGGTAGAGGAAGTGCGTGCTGATTGGTCCATGGGCAGCCATGGGCAGGCCCACAAAAGGTACCACAAGTTCCCACTCCAGTCGGTGGGACTGGCAGCCTGGCCTGAAGGTGGGGAGTCACCAGGGACCTGCCCCCTTCTGCTCAGGAAACTGTCTGCCTCGTGCTGCTGTTCATGATGCCCAGGCTATAGGTATGAAGGGGCACCTGCAGACCAGCACCAAGCTGCCCTCAGCCTCCCCTCGGATTCCCTTCTATGCTTGTTGGCACCAAAAGTTCAGAGGGAGCTGAGGTGGCAAGGGGCCAGTGTGTAAGCACTGCCCCAAGCATGTGCACACTTGGCCAGGCTGCCACAGCACCCAGGCTCAACCACAACTTTGCTCTGAGATTGGAGCAGGCACCGACAGCAGGGAGAAGCCAGACAGCAGAAGCAAACACTTCAGAACCTGTCGGGAGAGTCGGGGGTGGTGCCAGGGACTTTCTGGGTTCCCAAGAGTGCAGAGATGCCTGGGTCCACAGCTGCAGTTTGGGAGGCTGCAGCTGTACCCAGGAGGGCAAGGCTCCTGCCTGCTTCCTGGCCCCAACAGCACAGGGATGCCCAGGTCTGCAGCCGTGGCTTGGGTGGCTGCAGCAGCACCCGGGGAGCTCCTGCCCCAACTCGGAAGGGGCGAGGCTCCCACTTGTCCCCAGCTCCCGCTGGGTCCATGGAGCCCACAGCCTTGGCCACGCCTCCCTGCTGCAGCTGGCCTGATGGCAGCAGCCACTCCAAATGGCCTGCTGCTGCCGTTAATAATCAGCACTGAGGCCAGGCACGGTGGCTCACACCTGCAATCCCAGCACTTTGGGAGGCTGAGGTGGTGGATCACTTGAGGTCAGGAGTTTGAGACCAGCCTGACCAACATGGTGAAACCCCGTCTCTACTAAAAATACAAAAATTAGCCAGGTGTGATGGCATGGGCCTGTAATCCCAGCTATTCAGGAGGCTGAGGCAAGAGAATCACTTGAACCCAGGAGGCAGAGGTTGCAGCGAGCCAAGATCACGCCACTGCATTCCAGCCTGGGCGACAGAGCGGAACTCCACCTCAAAAATAATAATAATAATAATAAAAAATAATCAGCACTGAACTGCAGCAGAGAAGTTTGAGCTGCACACTAAGGAGAGGGTAAGTAAAAACTAACACTGTGAAGTGATGAGAGCTCAAAGTGATGTTAAGCCCCACTATTATAATAGAGCAAGTATAGCACAATGGGATGAGTTTCTGCATGACACAAAATAGAAGTCCTTATGGAGGACTTCATCAACCTGATGAACATTAAAATGAATTTCACAATCACTAGAGATTAATTTGTTCATTTGTATTGCCATCACAGTATATTTGAAATTTTTTACTAACACTTCAAAGCAGATGTTAGCTAAAAGAACTTTTCTCAGATGTCTAATCTATATTTCACATTGTTATTTGGACACTCTTATATTCAAGAAGCACCACCTAGATTCCATCCAGTTGCCAGAAAAGAAACATGTTTATTATAAATTCAATAATATATAAAAGTAACCTATAACCACGTTTAAAATGTGTTTTAAGATTTTTGATTTAACTAATGTAAAATAAGATAAAATTATATAAAAGTTGAAAAAGAAACAAGATTATGAATATTTACAGATGATAAAACTGTATAATAAGACATGGAGTAAAACATTTTAAAACTAAACAGGTGATAGAATTTAAAATGCAAAAAGCCAGTAAAAAGCAAAATAGATACTGTAGAAAAAGAAATCAGTAATGTCAGCACAAGCTTAGAAATCCTCCCAAAATGCTAAGGAAAAACAGAGAGGAAGAATAAAAGATAAGATGGAGAGATGGAAGACAAACAATATAGATATAACAAACATAAATGGAAAAGAAGCAGTGTTTAAATATAGAAAACTTTCCTGAGCTCAAGAAATATATAAATATATAGTTATGGGGGACAACTGTATGATCTGCACAGTGTGTTTTCTCCCTTCTGCTGATAGTTCTGGACATTTCTTTTAGAAAACTACCCTTCCACATGGTCCTGGTGGGGCTTACAATTAGAATGCCTGCATTTAGTTACCTTCTAGTTAGAAAAGTCTGAAAAGAAACATGGTTAATTCTTGTATATAGACCCATATTTTTAAAATCACTAAGAATATTATCTGGCTTCTTGGTTTGCAACCCAACAGGCCAGAATCATGTACAATATCTGCTATGGAATAAAGTCAATTACTCGTTACAGCCATGGACAAAGTCACAAGCATAAAGCAGATAATAGAAGCTTCAGGCAAAGGGTTGTATAAAGTGACAGCATAGGTCTTGATTGATTGATATACTTCACAGCAAGAAAAAAGATGATGGGAATGTTGGAAAGCCCATTTATGGGTCATATGGATCACAGAGTGTCCCAATATAGACTGCAAGGCTTCTTAATACATCTAGGAAAGCTGGATACTCCAGTCTTAACCTTTGTGTATGAGAGTAACCTAGATTGCTCTGCCTGGCTAAAGATAACCTTCCTACCTACCAATACAGAAAGGGCAAGTGTTTGCTTTCAGGTAAGCAGCCACAGAAATAGCAGGCTCTCCCTGGAGGAAAAGATATCACTGAAAGAACAGATTCTTCTTGAAGCACATCTGTGTCTATGTTAAAGCAAAAATTCACTGAGAGAAAAAATTGTGGTTAACCAACACAAGTTCTAGGTTAGAAATTGCTAGTCAACCTCCTAGATTCCTCTGTATTCACTACTCACATATAATTAATTGCTAAGTCTTGATGTTTCTACTTTTTAAATATTTATCCAATCTGCCCCCTATCATATCCTTATTGCTACTACTTTAGTTCATGCCACCATCACTTCTCACCAAGATTATTATAATTAGTTTCTCCCAACTATTTTGTCTCCATTTCCCCTCCTTCCATCTCTACTTCCCAATCCATTTCCTGAACACCATCATCATTACTCAGAATGATTTCACATCCATAAACCAATTATGTCTTATTTCACAATGTGCACCAAGCATATTTTTATTACCAATAGAAGTAATTTCAAAAGACAAAAAACATTCACTTAATGTCTTTTAGCTTTTTTACTATAAGATGCTAAATTTTTAGAATTGGACATTAGTTGTTTCATGTAGAATAGTTCCTTCCTGGCTTTTTAGAAACCTAAGGTAACTAAGACTGTATCTTTGCTTTGAAATACTGTGAATTTTTGCTATTTGGATTCATATGTTATGAAACAAGACTCAGATTTTCATTTAAAACTTCCTTCTTCCAGTTATAGAACACTTGTACTGCACAAATTACTTCTCAAGGTTCTTCCAGTTATAGAACCTTGAGAAGTAATTTGTACAGTACAAATGTTTAATTTTAACACACACAATATCACAAACATATGCTGAAATTATAAAATACATAACACAGGTCAGCTAACAAGAAACAGATATTTTTCATCAATATAATGAT
Source organism: Pongo abelii (assembly GCF_028885655.2). Classification (NCBI taxonomy): domain Eukaryota; kingdom Metazoa; phylum Chordata; class Mammalia; order Primates; family Hominidae; genus Pongo; species Pongo abelii. The sequence goes on along the minus strand of NC_072001.2, from coordinate 74,123,154 downwards.
TGGTAAATAATGCCTATACATAAGGTATAGATCAAATGATATGGTATTCATTTATCAGGTGCTCTTGAAGATCTTGGGTAGTACTCACAAATTCTTAAAGATATATTAGAATTTGAAAATCATATGTTTATTATTTCTCATATATACACTTTAAAATAAACAAGAAAAATATTGCTATCATAAAATGTTTCATTTATAGTTATAAACAGTTTTTAAAATAGAGGATAAAACACCAATTCATTTGCCTGGCATACAAAGCCCTCCACAATCTGGCCGTTGCCTACCTTTCTAGTCTCTTCTCTCAGCATCCTTCCACACATGCTCTGTTCTCTGGTGGTAAATACTTATCGTGTTGTTTTCCATCTCAGTGCCTTTGCATATGATATTCTTTTACTGTCAATACTCTTTAATTCCTCTTCCCCTTCCAGCACCATCTAACTGGATAACTTCCCCTCTATTGGACAGACAGTAACTAACCTGCAGAGCCAGACAATTCCCAGGCCACCAAAACTCCTCCCACTTACTACATGCACATACAGACAAACACATCAGGCTGAACTAGATTCGAACCTAATAGATGTGGCCTATTAAATCTATCAAGGTTTTTATTAATTACGTTAGCTTTTCACCAAAACTACTGGAACTAACAGCTGTTAGAAAGCCTAGAGAGATCACACTGAGGTTTTCACCTGCCAACTGTAAGCAGCTGTGAAAGATCTTGTTCATCAACAGGCAGGGATTCCCCGATCATCCCAGGATGTAGGCTTATCACTGCAGAAGAGACTTTACATTCTGCATAAGTATGTAGTTCATGTAACTATTTATAAATATTACATTTCAAAGACAAATATTTAAATGGATGAGCAAAGGACTGAAAAACAGCCAATATGATCTGACAGAGAAGAATAAAGAGAGGGAACATAAAAAAATAGATATAGAGCTGGGCGCGGTGGCTCACACCTGTAATCCCAGCACTTTGGGAGGCCGAGGCAGGCGGATCACGAGGTCAGGAGATCGAGACCATCCTGGCTAACATAGTGAAACCCCGTCTCTACTAAAAATACAAAAAAATTAGCCGGGCATGGTGGCGGGCACCTGTAGTCCCAGCTACTCAGGAGGCTGAGGCAGGAGAATGGCGTGAACCTGGGAGGCGGAGCTTGCAGTGAGCCAAGATTGTACCACTGCACTCCAGCCTGGGCGACAGAGCAAGACTCTGTCTCAAAAAAAATAAAATAAAATAAAATAAATTTAAAAAATAAATATAGAAATTCAGACAGATACAGGAGTAGACAAATTGAACATAATTGGGAGCCTAGATTATATAGTAATCAGGAAAATAGAAATCAAAACCACAAAGTCATACCACTTTATACCAATTCAATCAGAAAAAAATTAAGAAGTCTGACAAGTCCAAATGTTGAAAAGAATAGGAAGCAACATGATTATGTATTAGTGGTACGAGTACAAACTGGTACAATCCCTCTGGAAAGCAATTTGGCATTATCTTTTAAACATTTAAATAGCCTATGCCTCATCAGTTTCACTCCTATATACTCTAGAGTACATATGGAATATGAAGAAGAGGAGACTTGTACAAGAAATTTCTTAGAAGTACTATTCATAATAGCAAAAAACAAGATAAAACAAACAGACAACAACAACAACAAAAAAGGAAACAATCCAAATGTCTATCAATAAGAAACTGGAGCAAAAAGTTTTTGTATAGTCTTACCATGGAACATACAACTATAAATAAAACTATAGCTACTTGAAATAGTTAAATCTCAGTAATATAATGCTGTATTCAAAAAGCAAACACTAGATGACAACATATAGTACACCTTTTTTAAATTAAGAGACAATACTACTAAAGGATATATTATTTAGACACACTTATATGTGATAAAACCAACTGAAAACCCCAAAAAGGAATGAAAAGCATGAAATCTAGAATAGTGGTTACCTGTGATGCAGAAGTAAGAAGATGGAATAAAAAAACAAATACCTAAGTAGAAGAAAGTCAGTAATATTCTAGGTCTTGGATTGGGGTTGCAAAATGTGTACTTTAAAAATAAGTTAATAAAAAACAAAATTGTCATAACTATAAGAATTTCAAATGTTTTATAAGCTGTATCTGTCATGTACTGCTGAGGAGTTACCAAATCTTCTATAAATAAGCTTGATACCTTAGAAATTTCAGTGAATCAATAAAGAAACTCTTGAAAAATTCAATGCAAGTACGATTCTTAAAACTTTTATACCATTTTCCTGGACTGTTTTTCAAAAAAGAAAGAAATGAAAGGGCTTTACAATACCTGATTTCCATGAAGATCCAAGACATCTAAGCTTTTTAGATTCTCCAGATTTGAGATTTTCTTGATTCTGAAAACCAGAATAAGTAGAATAGAAATACGGATGTATCACATCTATCTGTAAATCAAAGTATGCTAAGGCATAAAGGTGTAACTCATTTTAATTTACTCTATCTACATATATAGTTATATATATTCAACAATCTGATTTATTATATTTAAAAAAATGCAATACCACTCAAGAGACGGAGAGTTTAAATGTCACATCATTAGAAAAGAGCAATCCTATGTCTAAGAACCTTAAGTCAAGGCACTTATTCAAGGCAGTTCTTCACATTAGAATATAATCTAAACTCCTTACTTCTGCCTACAAGGCACTAACCTGGCTGCTGACCCTTCAAACCAGCCTTATCTCCTACCACAGGCTTGTTCACTCACTCTGCTCCAGCCACAGAGGCATTCTTGCTGTGTCTCTAACCTGGCAAGTACATTTCCACCTTAGGGTATTTATTCTTGCTGTTCCTACTCCCCTAATGTTCTTCCCTCAAAACTTCACATTATTCAGGTCACAGATCAAACAACTCTTCAAAGCTGCTTCCAGACGACCATATTTAAAATAGCTTTCCCTTCCTGTCCCCATTACTCTTTCCTTTTTCTGCTTTGACTTCACAGAATTGATAATAGCCTAAAATTATATTATTTTCTGTTTACATTTTTAAAAAATCTCTCTTGCCAAATCAAAATGTGAGCTTTAAGAGGACATTCTGACATGTTCTCTACTCTAGCCCCAGCACTCATAACAGTGCCTGGTGCCAAGTAGGTACCTAATAAATATTAGATTAATGAATGAACGAACATACTAACTAAATGAATAAGTTGTATGCACAAGGGTATTCATAATAGGATTCTTTATGACAAAGACAAATTGCATACCACCTAAATGCTTTCTACTGGGACCTGATCAGTTTGTAAAATGCTTATATGTATTTGAAATTTTTTATACGCCAGAAGGGAGCAATGGCAAAAAAAAGAACAAAAAATTAAGTTCATACAACCCATCTTTAACACCATGTATTTATCACCATCTATTTTTGTTGTCCTTGTTTACTGCCTCAAAGAACCATTTCCACCTCTCTAAGTGTTTTCAGAACTTGGATCATCCATTGAATAATATATATGTTATCTATATATAGTGTGTATATATGTGATATATACGTAGTATGTTTGTATATACATACATACTGATCATTACCATGTAAACATAATGCAGACTTAAACTTTATTAATTTCTGTCTCCACTTGATCTCAGTTATATCATTGCCAAATCAATAATTTTATTACCACAAACCAATTCAATCCAATTTAATTTATAAAAATATTTCTCAAATGCCCACCATGTATCATTGCTGTGTAGCTGTAGATCTTCCTCACTCCCTTATCACACACACACACACATCACACTGCCTTATGACCACCACCTCCTCATCAGTCTCCTCTCACATCATCACCCTGACAGAATCTGTACCCTACCCCTACTTCACTTCATCCAAATCATCAGCAATTTTCCAGACTCACTGGACTCTTTCACTAGCCTTCACCTAGTGCCAGGCATTTAATACTATCCTATCTAGAATTTAAATCTCTCAAATAGCTAAATTAATAGCCCAACCAGATGGGAAAACAGCTACAACTTTCTTTTTTTGTTTTGTGTGTGTGTGTGTGTGTGTGTGTGTGTGTGTGTGTGTGTGTGTGTGTGTGTGTGTGTGTGTTTTGAGACGGAGTCTCGCCCTGTCGCCAGGCTGGAGTGCAGTGGCGCAATCTCAGCTCACTGCAACCTCCACCTCCCAGGTTCAAGTGATTCTCCTGCCTCCGCCTCTCGAGTAGCTGAGACCACAGGTGCGAGCCACTACGCCCTGCTAATTGTTGCATTTTTAATAGAGACGGGGTTTCACCATGTTGGCCAGGATGGTCTTGATCTCTTGACGTGGTGATCCGCCCACCTCACCCTCCCAAGGTGCTGGGATTCCAGGCATGAGCCACCGTGCCCAGCCCAGGTACAATTTTCAACACAATTTTTCCTCTGCCTGCTTTGCTCCTGAAATACCTACAACAGTTGCAGAAAATTATAGTACCCTAATCGTACAGCTTAGGACAGAGCTATGCGCTCTAATAGCTATTAGAGAAGCCTTTTATTCCATTCTTTTATACTTCCAAGTTCACATTCCCTAAAACAGTGGTTCTCAAATTTCTGGATTTATCAGAATCACCTGGAGTGCTTGTAAAAACACTGACTATGAGTTTCTCTTACCCTCCTTTGAACCAGCTTTGTCATCCTGCTGGTTCCTATATTATTGAATTAATTAAAATGCTGGCCTGTGATTACTATTTGTCTGAGAATTATATTTTTAACACCTTGAAAATTATACATCAGGGATAATGGAGATTATATCAGCCCAAAGTTCTCTGATTTGAAGAATCAATGTAGTCTGTTTCCGTCTTTATGAGAAATCCTGAGCACCTTTAAGGCCCTTCAATCAGAGAAACCATCATGTGCAGTAGGTATTCCCTCAGAATTCTACCAGGGCCTCACATATTCACTCCCTATCTGTTGTGACTGCAACCACCTTTGCAAAACTGAGAAATCTAACATAACTGACTCCATCTTGCTTCTAATCATACAAGCTAACTGTCTTTGCTCATTCCTGCACATAGGCCAAGCTAACTATGAGAAAAATTTAGTTTACAGTTTAACTTTAAACCAAGGATGATAACAGTCCCTTCCTGAAACTAACCTCATCTTTGTTCAGGAACCAAAAACATCTTCATAAAACTAATGAAAGATGACAAGGTTAGAATTATGTTAGGGGCCTGAATTCTGCTAATACAGAGGCATAATTAAATGATAACCAGTCATTGTTTTCTAACCTACTTTTTTGTAATTGCTTACTGCTCAGGAATCACAGAGCCAATGGTAATAAGATTTGTGACTTCCCCAATTTCCCCTATAAATAACATTGTTAGTGAAACCTAAGACTAGTGTTTGAGATATTTTTCAGATTCTGGTAGACCAACTGACACCACCCAGACTGGTGATTTCTACTCAGGAACTGACTCAGTGCAAGAAGACAGTTTCAACTTCCCTATGATTCCATCCCCAATCCAACCAATAAGCAGAACCCATATTCCCTAGCCTTCTGCCTGCCAAACACCCCTTGACAATCCTAGTCTCCAAATTCTTAGGGAGGCAGATTTGAGAAATATCTCCTCCTCCATCCTCTTCACTTGACTGCCTTGTGATTATTAAACTCTTACTCAGTTGCAACACCTGCTGTCTCAGTGTATTGGCTTTTCTGTGCAGCAGGCAAGAAAAACCCATTGGCTATAACATGACTTCTGGTATTAGTTAGCTTTGACACATAGCTGCTTTATGACTCTCACCTCAGATTCAGATCGCCCAGGTGAACAGGAAGAAAAACAGATTCAATCAGTTAAACCCAAGACCGACCAAACATCTTGCTCTCTTGTTCTCATGAGTTGCCTTTGGTCTAAATTCTCTTTCCACCCCCCAACACCTGAAATGACCTAAAAACTTACCCAATTCTAAAGAATTCAGAGGTAAATGAAGGCATCAGTTGACCTAGAAGGCCCCTACTGGTCAGATTAGGTATTGATGTGAGGAATTTGCAGAATCCTAGCCCGTGCCCCCAAATTTGACCATTTTTACGTTAACACCAATGTGACCTGAAAGATTTATTTAAAAAAGAAGTTCTTCCATTGAATAGAAACTGAAACTAGAAAAAGATGAGGCTCACCCATCACCTGAGACCTCTAGGGATATATCACAGCCTGTCTCTGCAGGCCACACTATGTTACTGATGCCAGGATAAAGACCTCACTACAGGACCTATATGAAGGCTCAGCTTTTCAGGTGTCAGAAACAAATCCTTAAGTGGGAAACTTCAAGGAGTCAAAAGGAAGGAAACAGAGAATCCCAGGTTCTAACAAAGAGTTTTGATCTATAATCCTGGGTGATCAGAAGAAAATGCAGAGAAGTTCTATGCATTAGCCTGTAATGACGAGGGTGGCAGAGGACCTGGAGAGGATAAGCAGGAGATACTGAAGGCAGAACAATTAGAGAACAAGAACTTTGACAGCAATGTGGGGTTGGGAGTTCTTTAGTATCAATGGAAACCTCACATACAGAACCTGAGCAAGGTTCTTTCTTAGCTTTAGAGTAGAAATCTTTGTTGGAGCTGCCTGAACCCAGAGGCAAATGATTGCCCTGGATTTCCGTATATGGTTCCACTGCCTTGGACCAAAAGACAATGCAGAGCTTTGTAATGTGGGAAGGAGAAAGCTTTCTGAACTTGACCAACAGGAAGCAACAAGTCATCTAACACAAATGCGTGAAGAGACAGGGTAGCAGATGTACTTCCCTCTTTACCAGCATCCTCAGCCAGGTTTGCTTAATGTTCACAAAGTACTAACCCAGGACAGATTTCCATCTTCACAGCTCACAGGCCCCTTGCTGTGACAAAGTCAGCTGGCTGGAGAGCACTTGGCATTTGTTTTAGGGATCAGACTTGCATTTCACTGACACTTGAAAAACATGCAATAGGGGAGAATATGGAAAGTTTTCTTCTGACTCATTTTCTTTTTGATTCAAGAACACTAATAGTTCTAGAACTGTTCAACAGCTATTCCTTTATGTCAAAAATAAAATAAGATTAAAACCAAACAAATAACAAATAAAAAAGATGGAGGAGTAGAAAGAGGAAAAAGACACAGCATTAGATTGCTTTTACTTCACTAACATAATGACATAGTAGAAATGCATGAAGTCTCTTAGCATTGAAAGAACAAAAAGACCTTAAATAAAGTCAGAAGCTCAGATAGACTGGTACCTTCAAGGCACAAGTTATCAAAAACAAAAACAACAACTTAAAGAGTAAATTCTAAGAAGCCAGAGAAGCTGAAAAGTACAAATAGGAAAATAGAATAGATGGAAAGATGACTTAAAATGGTAGGAACCAGGAGCAGTGCTTAAATACTAGAGAAAGTGATTTTAAATATCACTAAAAATATTAACTCAAGGACTAAAAGCAGGGAATAATGACAATGGTATTAAAGAATAATTGCAAGCGAGGCAAATAAATCAGTAATTCTGAGGATGGGAAACTAGTAAAGAAATCTCTGGGCAGCTGGGCGTGGTGGCTCACACCTGTAATTCCAGCACTTTGGGAGGCCAAGGCAGGTGGATCACGAGGTCAGGAGATCGAGACCATCCTGGCTAACATGGTGAAACCCCGTCTCTACTAAAAATACAAAAAATTAGCCGGGCATGGTGGCGGGCGCCTGTAGTCCCAGCTACTCAGGAGGCTGAGATAGGAGAATGGCGTGAACCTGGGAGGCGGAGTTTGCAGTGAGCGGGGATCACGCCACTGCACTCCAGCCTGCAGCCTGGGCGACAGAGCGAGACTCTGTCTCAAAAAAAAAAAAAAAAGAAATCTCTGGGCAAGAGAATAGGGAGCACCTAGGCAAGAGAATAGGGAGACTAGGGAATGCCTTAAATGTATGAAAAGTGAACTTCCCTTCTCACCTTACTCAGTGAACGGCTTTGGTGGCATACGCTTATTGTATAGACTTTGTATATATCTAACTTTGCAAAAGTCACTTTGCCTTTCCATTTCTCCATCTGTAAAAAGAGGAAGCTACTCTCTGAGGTCACTTCAAGCTCTAATACTCTATGATTCTCTAATCTCCCTGCTATGGTTTGAATATTTGACCCCACTGAACATCATGTTAAAATTTGATCCCCAATGGGTTGCCTAATAGCAACATAAACAGACTAAGATACTCTCCAAATTTGCTCAGACTACATAACGCTTAGCTTAACACTTGAACTAATTAATAAGCTACACTGATAGGAGCCTTCATAGAAACTATGCAGGACAGACAAGAGCCTAGCACTCTGGGACATGATATTGGGAAAAGTATCTTATATTATCACTGGGTAGTGAGAATAAAGACAGTCAAGGCTCAGTACACAATACCCCAAACTATGGCACATTGGCATACTGAGTAATTTAAGCTGAAGGAAATTGAGAAAATCGTATAAGGAGGAAGCTCAGGCCGGGCGCGGTGGCTCACACCTGTAATCCCAGCACTTTGGTAGGCCAAGGCAGGCGGATCACAAGGTCAAGAAATCGAGACCATCCTGGCCAATATGGTGAAACCCAGTCTCTAAATATACAAAAATCAGCTGGGCGTGGTGGCACGTGCCTATAGTCCCAGCAACTCGGGAGGCTGAGGCAGGACAATCACTTGAACCCAGGAGGCAGAGGTTGCAGTGAGCCGAGATGGCGCCACTGCACTCCAGCCTGGTGACAGTGCAAGACTCCATCTCAAAAACAAAACAAAACAAAAAATGGAGGGAGTTCACTCTCTGACCTTCTCCCACCTTTCTCCCCCAAGGCCATAAAAAGAATTCTCTGATCTACCTACCCTACCTTAAATTTAAGATACTTTTCCTAAGCTCACTGTCTGAGCTTCTCTCACCTTTCTCCCCGAGGCCATAAAAAGAATTCTCTGATCTATCTTCCAGATAGATAGAAGTATCTGATCTATCCCTTCCCTTTTTGGATATAGGGCAGGATTCCTCTGGAATGAGGGTCTTATGACGCTCATGGAAGGAAGCAATGGAAGTAAAATGCGTAATATACCCCAAAAAAGGGAATGAAGACACAGAGACACCAAGAAGAATCTGAACAAATAGGCCTTGCTAAGTTTCCCCAGTTTATTACCATTAGATCATACCTCCTTTTGTCCAATCATACTGTCCACTTGTTATCAAGCCTAAGCCTAAAAATACACAGTTTTCCCTGTTTGGGAGGATATTCATTTATGAGGGCTCTTGTGTCATGTAAAAGTTGTATTAAATAAATTGTTAATGCTTTTCTCTTGTTAATCTGTCTTCATTGTAGAGTGTTGGCCATGAACCTTGAGATGGGTAAGGAAAAGATAATACTTTTTTTCCTGCAAGGAGTAATCCAAGATCCGTGCTAGGGTGGGAGGCAGGGAAAGATGGGGGAGGAGAACCTAGCCTGGTTATAATACTGTATCGAAAGTCTTCATTTGATAATATAAAAATCATTTTTGGATTTTAAGGCATTGCAAAAGCTATTCAGTAAAATAGAACGAAAAGTAATGAACGAATCTCAAAGAAATTAGTCAAGAACTGTATAGTTGCACTACATAATAGAGTTGTATAAAAGGAACTGGGGAAGTTCATATAGGATGTAATGTTAGATACAAACTGAAACTACCGTCTGAAAAAGAATCAATTTGTGAGATAATCACAAAGTATCAAGTGTTTACCCTCAGTCAAACACTGGGAAGAGTCACAAGTGAAATACATAAGCCTAAAGTGAATACACATGTCTAAAGTAAGTTCTAAGAAAACAAAATCAAGGCCAAAGTCTGCTATTTACTTCCCTATAAGATATGGCACTGGAAAGCATTGGAAGTAAAATACATAATAAGTGTTATATGGTGTGACAAATTGTCATACTGAATCTCATGAAACAAATTATGACTGGATCTTAATCCATTCAACTAATTCAAATAATTTTAAAAAATTTTTAGCCTATTAATTTCTGAAGTATTATTCAATTCTAAGTTGTCATCTCCACATTAATCCTATACATAACATTAGGCTACAAAAACTGCTCTACAAAGAATACCTGTTTTTCCCCAACAGAAGGACACGAAGACATCTCAGAGTCGAAAGCCCACTAATTTCTTCAATCTGGTTATCATATAAATCCAAGGATATTAACTTCTGTAGATTAGAAATATTTTGTATCCGAGTTATAAAATTGTGTTGAAAGTTCAACAAACGAAGGTGGTCTTCCCCATTGATGATAGGACATACGGTCAGCTTTTGTCTAGAAAAAATGTTAAAAAGTTAATTAGGTTATGATTCAGCCACCTACCTCCTCTTACAAATAGTAGTAGTCGTATCTTTGTGCTCCCATTCTATGAGGAGAAAAATATAAGTTGGACCACTTCCAACCCCCATGAACTAAGCGACCTATATTTCATTGTAAATCATTCACAAAAAAAAAGCCAATAGACTTTGACAGGGTTTATTATTAAAAGTATGTCTAAGGTCTCATTGTATTAAAAAAAACTCAAATATAAGTTATTTCACGTGAAATTGACTTAACATGAGAAAACATTCAACATAATTGCCTTTTGTGATAGAGGTTTAAATGGCTGAAAGAATCTTGTCACATAACCAGACAAATGCCCTTGGCATCAATCCACTGATGTAACGATTGCCCAGGCAACTAAGTCATCAGAGTTAAAAACATATAAAAGTCTCAGAGAATCATAGACTCTTGAGCCAGATGACATCTTCAAAAGAGCAAAAAATTCAGCCATCTATAGTTCACTTTGATTAAAAAAAAAAATTCATCCTGAGATCCATTAATGGCAAAGTGGTCCTTACTTAACTTTTCCTTAGAAACTAAGATTTTAAGTATATGTTTACATGCTCAACACTTTGAACTTTGCAGAACATTTAGAGTGCTACAGGGTAGGATGAAACCTTAAAAATATATGCTTTGAGCTATATTTAAAACAGTAAGCCTCTATTATACAAAATGTTGTAACATACTACATGTGAAGTAAATAAGTTCAGGGCCCTTTAAGAATTCTAGTAGTAAAATAATAGGGGCAGACAGGAGATCCTGTGTGATTCTACTCTGACAGGTTAAAATACAGCTCAAGGAAAATACAGCTTTATCTGAGTGTGAACAACTCTAATAGGGAAGTTTATTAGAAATATTCTCTTTCAGTAGAAATCAAGTTAATGAAAGCTTTAAAGAAAATATATCAGAGTGTTACTAGCATAAGTGAAACTATGACAGTGATCAGAATCTTCCTGATAAAGAGAAAAAAGATTCACAGAAAAAAAATAACTCAATGTTAATGGCTAACAAATATATGATGTTTAAAAATATAGATTCTGAAGAAACCTGTTTAAGATAGAGGAAAAGAAAAGGAAATTTTGGGCAATAGTTTAATTCTTTTAATGTGTGGTTAATTTTATAATTCATTTCATGTATTCAATTATTTTTTCACAGAATATTTAAAATTCACTTCACATATCCAATTATTTTATCACAATATTTTATCCAACTATTTTATCACAACTGTGATAAATCAATAAATTTAGTATATAAATTATAAACTAATAAATTATAAGTATTCTACCTTAAAATTTGTATCTTTGTGCATCAGCTTAGCAAAAAATTTAAATCGTCTCACTTCTCCTGCTTCAGTCTTTTTCTTTTTCTCTTAGTTAAACTTACTGATACTCCCCAACTTCTATTTCATCCAATTCTTGAATCGGTCATCACTAAGATAGGAAAATAAATAACCTCCATCCTCCCTCTTACCTAAACTACCATAGATTGAAATAAAGTCACTTTCTCTGATTCTAAACACAGTGATTAAGTTCCAGTGCCAAGGCTCACTTGTATACTGCTTAACCCCAAAAACCCCTGTCACTCCAACAAAACAAGCAAGCAAACATACGTAATAACCAGAGACCCACTGCCCTCAAGGGGAGTTTCTAGGCCTGCAAAACTCCTGAGTTGCTACATCCAACCTCATTACTGATACATCTATCGGACTATGCCTTTGCTTCTGTGTTTCCTTCTTGGTGCCGATAGGCTGCCTTCCTGGTACTCCAGGCCTAACCTAACTCCCAAAACAGCCAGAGCCTAGCTCTTCCAAGTAGTTCTTCTCAGGGTTGGATTCTGCCCTTGACCCCTCAGTCTCCTAGCTAAGAAGCTGCACAGCATGGCAGATATGCCTTCGGAAATCACTGACACTACCCACTGGCTCTCAAAAATGATCCCTGAGTTAGTTCCTTGCTGCTAGCCAAACTTACTTGACTGCACATCCTGGTTCTTGTCAAATGGTGCCTAACTTTATGATATCTTTGTGATTCTGCCATTTTACAACCAACTTTTGAAGCGGAGTCAGTTCTCTCAATCCTGACTTTCTTGATAAGCAAGTCTCTGCCTGATCAAAGTTTGCTTCTCCACCCCAGAGGCCCATGCTGTTAAGGATCCATCTTCACAATTGCCTGAGTCATCCCAAGCTACAAAGGAAGTGCCTAACTTGTTATGTCACAGTCTTACAAATACTGGCTCCTGTTAATGTCAAGTAACATGAAACTGAAGGGCTGAGGTACTATTCTTGGCCAGTCTTTTAAAGATCAAGAGAAAAGTTACTAAAAAAATCCCTCAAAACATTAAAATAATATCATTAAAGTTATAAATATTAGACAGCATTCTCAAAAACCACTTATACCGCAAAGATGTCATGAGAGATACTGCCCTTCAGTGTTACTTTTCCTACAAAAGAACATGTTAGAACCTCCAGCAGTTTTTCCCAACTATAAACACAGATAGTTCATTATAATTTGTTGTCAGGTGTGCACTGCTAAGCTAAAGGTATGCAAAACAGAGATGTTTTCTCTGCTGGTTATACCACTGGGGTAGATAGAGATTGGGATCCTTCATCCACCATGCTAGTGTGGATAGTTTCCTAGATGTAAAGATGAGGATCAAGTTCTAAATATATTCATTCATTAAAAAAAATTTTATCAAGAGCGTGTTTTGTACCAGGTTCTGTTCTAAATACCAATAATACAGAACTGGACAAAAATTTCTGTGCTTATGGAACCTATATTCTAGTAGGAGACAGACAATAAACATAATAAGTAAATAGTTATTATGTTATAAGGTAATAAATGCTAAGAAGAAAAATAATGAAAGCAGAGAAGGGGGCTGGAGACTTCAGTGTGGAAGGGGTTGCAATTTTGGAGAGGATGGCCAGAGAAAATCATCCCTGAAATGATGACATTTGAGCAAAGACCTGAAGGCAGTAAGGGAACGAGCCTAGAGATATGAGAAGGAACAGCATTCCAGGCAGAGGGAATAGCAAGTGCCAAATTCCTGAGGTATAATCACTCTTGGTGTATTCAAGGAACAGCAAGGAGGCAGGTATGATTGCAGCAGTGAGTGAAGGAGAGTGTAGGAAGAGATAAGCCAGTGAAGTAACAGGAAACTAGACTGGATAGGGCCCGGGAAGCTCATGTGAGGATTATATTGTAGTTTGTTTCTATACTACAATCCATTTTTCATCAATGTCATATTTTAGAATTGCTGTAGTACTCTTGTGAAGCATAGTCAAGCTCTTTTGTGTTATATAGATATAAAATTCCTCACCATACCTCAGGAAGGAGAAGCAAAAAATTGGTAAAAAAAAAAAAAAAAAAAGATTATATCTAAATAGGAGAATTGAATAACTGGGGAACAGGAGGAAGGAGGGAGACTTGCATCTTTCAAGTCTTGTACCACGTCTATGTATTACCTAGTCAAAAAAAAGAAAAGAAAAGAAATTGTCCTCACCTTTCTAGGCTCAACCTGTCTGAGTAAAGAATTTTCTCTTCAGAAGAACGTTGAAGAATAGGAAATGATGACAATGATGAGCTCACCAAATTAATATGATCACCTATTAAAAATGATATACAAATTACTTAATTAAGAAAAACCTTTGAAGTCTTGAAACTAAAGTCAGTATATTTGGAGAATTTTGGCACCATAAATATCTTATCTAGAAAGCATAGTTTCCATAGCTCTCCATATTTGAAATTAATTACTAAGCTGAATTTGTTTCTTTCCTTCTTAAACCTAAACTATGTGTTCCATGTATGCCAAATAATTTTTCCCTTGCCTTACAGATTGGTTGAAAGTACACAACTATTCCAGTGCTATCTTTATCCCTTTGTAATCCTGACTCCTTGTCTTAAATTCTAACTCTCTATAACTAAAATGATAGTCCCTCATTACCAGATATATTTGGGCCAGCACTATGACAGCCCTGCTGGATTCTGGATTTTGAAGGTGTCTTAATGTAAGAATCTCCAAATGCTGTTAAGGACCTCGTGGCAGTTTTCATTTCCAGCCCATATAGTTCTGTCACATTTGTTGTGGATGAGATGCATAGGAAATACAGAAAAAGTAGTTTTGGATAGCAGATGTAAACCTCGCCTCATCTCTTTCTTTGTATGTTCAGCCACTATTAGCAGAGAATATTGCCAAGATACCAAAGTGGATGTCAGTAAATCTAGCATACCGTAGTTAGGGTCCACAAAGTATATGACACACCTCTAAGGTTTATAGGCTGTTTGTTAGATGGCGTCCTTGCCATTATGCAGCTTTCAATCTAGCAGACTGAAATTAATAAATATACATATGAAATTCATAAATAGAACAACATACATACATGCAGAATAAAAAGAATACCTATTTGTAAGTTTGCACATAAGTATGTCTGGTTATTTTTTACTTAATGAAGGTGGTTACAGACGGGTTTGGGGGGAGGTGAATATTAAGATATTTTCTAAAGAACTAGAAGAATGTAAATGGTCAAGAAGAAACAATGAGAAGTTCCAGAAATGAGGTAAGAATTTGAGTAATGGGTCAAATGTGACAGTTTGAATGCCAGAGGAAATCTACCATATTTTCCTCTATGAAAAGAAAATTTTCTGAAAGCAGCAACTGATGTTGAAATGCTTGAAGGGAGCACTAAGTATAATAGTAAAATAGAACATGATGTTACCACAGAATTCTGCTGTTGAAACTAACAAAAAGATGAAAACCAAATCTAGAAAGCTAACCTACTCTTTGGGAGGTCACCAGACAATATAATGACAACTTAAAATCAAGTTCTATATAAATCATATTAAAAAGCTATAAGGCAATGACATTTGCTAGCTTCCTCAGGTCTGCAAGGCATAAACTGAAGTATCTCACCCCTAGTTTCTTGAACAAAATAATCAGTGCTCACATCCCACTTTTCTGAATATTATGAAATATCAAGATAGTAGATGTTCTAGAGTATAAGCATTCAGAATTGACATCCTATTCACCAATAAACTGATTTTCTGGCATGACCACATGCTAGCAGGATACCTAAAAGCAACCACAAGTCAGTAAATTGATTTGGAAATCAAGTCAAGATGGTTAAAAAAACAAAAACAAAACAAACAAAAACCAGTCTAAAGACTGACTGCAGTCTAAGAATTAACTAATTAAAGATTAATTGGTCAACTAAAGACAAAAGATTGAAAAACTCCAAGCAGCAGACAACCTCAGTTTCTCTTGTTAGCATTAGTTAGGTTTTTTGAACGATTTTGTTAAGGTTTCAAGGCAATCCTCAATTTTTAAGAGGCAAATTTAAACTTTACAAGACTTGAGATACAGAGGCAATAATCAAAGATTAAATTTACACTCAGTGAATAAAGGAATTTTATCCTTAAACTTTCTAGCTTTTTTTATACACAGAAGTCATAATCACTATCAGCACAATGAACTTAATATCAATGTGATATACTGCTTACAATAAATAGAAAGACATAAGAATGATTAGGGTAAAAGGCCTTAAATCTACCATACAACAAGACCTTCTAAATAACTGGGAACCAGAGAGATCCGCAGTTAAAATATCCACATATATGTGTGGGCATATAAATACCCACATAAAAACTACATTACTATGTGGCAAAATTTTCATCGTAACAGTTTGTTACTGTTTATTTCATTTTTCTTTCTTTCTTTTTGAGACAGGGTCTTTCTCTGTCACCCAGGCTGGAATGCAGTATGGCATGATTACTGCTCACTGCAGCCTCAAACTCCCAGGCTCAAGTGATCCTCCTTCCTCAGCCTCTCGAATAGCTGGGACTACAGGCATGTGCCACCACACCCAGCTAATTTTTGTATTTTTTTAACAGATGGGGTTTCATCATATTGCCCATGTTCAAGATGGGGTCTTGAACTCCTGGCTCAACCAATCCACCCACCTTGGCCTCCCAAAGTGCTGGGATTACAGGCATGAGCCACAGAAACTGGCCTGTTATTATTTATTTCTTATATTACTATTTAACTTACCAGATATGTAGCCCTTGTCTTCCCAATTAAATTTACAAGCTCCTTGGGTGATGGACCTCATTTTACATTCTTTATATTCTTGGTAAAATCTAAATTCAGTAGGCAATCAATAGACAAATTAATTGTTTTTCCAGTTTACTAAGATTTAATTGAAAATCTATTTTGTGTATGTTACTTCTGTTAAAAAAATCTCAATATAAATAGCATCTCAAAGTATTAAGAAGTATAATGGTCTAAATTTGGTAAGAATGTTCACTGCACTGTATGCTACATACACAGATGGCTGGATGGCTGGTTGGAAGTATGACTATATAGATGAAGAGATGGATGCATGGATGGATAAATGAACAGATGGGTGGATGGACAGACAGGTGGATGGATGGACGGCATAGTACATATTGCCATATATGTGTGTCCACTCAGTCCTGTTTTTGAGATTGTTTTGGTAACCAAAATGTTAACTGTAGATTTTCTAGTGATTTATCATTATCTTAAGAGCAAAGTATTGCCTCTTCCCTTCTACACACACATTTTAAAATTCCTAATTAAGGGATTTAATCAACAAGGTCAGGTTAACTGAAATTTTATTATATAGTAGTTCCTGCAATATATGGCGCTTATAAAATCTCAAAGACACAGGGGTAAACTCTTAACAATATTCTAAGAAGCCTAAAAGAAATCACATATCAAGTTTTAAACTCACTAGCTTAAATAAAATATCAAGTGTCTTTACTTTTGACTGAGAGTACCATTGGTTAATTTGTGTGGACAGGCTATGATATGTTTGATTAATTTTGAAAAATAAGAAATGGCCGAAATTAATTATAATGATTGGGTATCAAGATACAGTTTATTAGACAGACATCCCTAAACTTTTCCTGATGAGGTGCTACTTATAATTTTTCCAAAATTTTATACCCTTGGAAGTAAAATTTGAGTACAAAAGTCAAGAAAATAACTAAGTTGTGTGGCCTTCTTTGCACGAAACTGCCTGGAACTATGAAGGGTGCACATTGAAAGTAACCAGGTACACATTTAAGGCATTTCAAATGAGTATCCTGTCACAGAACCTAATTTTGAATAAATTTTTTAAATGAAAAACCAATTAGGTTTTTTTCCCTAAAGAGTTAATTCATACTGAATGGGTCATTACTTATGTATAAAACTTTATTCATCTCTCAGGTTCACAAAATTCAGTACATCCATACTATTTCCTCATTAGCAAATATCTAGTAATACTTTACCACTTAAATAAGCTTGCCTGGCCAGCCACCCTGAAATCTGTTTACTAACTCCCTACTCTAACTCAAGAAAAGCTTAGTGAAAGTACTTAATTTTGATTCATGATTTCGGGAAAACTTTTAAGATATTGTTATCAAAAATGTCAAGGAAATTGACAATGCAAGCATAAAAACCCTAGTTGAGGCTTCCCATCTATAATTCTGTACCTAAAACAGTGACCGGAACACAATACTTGCTTTATAAATAAGTATTGAACTGAATCAAAGAAGGCAAAGACAGATGCTTTCCACACTGTGGAACTGTCATGTCCAGCAATTGGCCAAGACAAGAGTGTAGAATGTAGGAAAGAGAAAAGATATGTCAGATTAGATGGGTCCAAGAAGTAGGTCCAGAAATAAAAACAGAGAGAAAATTAACCAATATTTAAAATCGCCATATGTTCCCACAGTAATAACATGAACAACCTAGAAAGGCCTATACTGATCAGCCCTCTCAGATAAACTCCTAAGAGGTAGAGGCAGTTTTGTATATGTGGATTCAGAAGTGTTTAACATGAGCACATTACAGAAAGCTAATGGCTGTCAGCAACAAACCAAGATTCAAACGTGAAGGAACGTTTTCCTTGATTTGAAAAATATATTTCAGAAATATAACCAGATCATACGAGGCAGTATTTGTCAAAGGATGACCCACAAACCATATACCTCAGAATCACTTGTGACATTATTAAAATGCACATTTCCAAATCCCGCTCAAGACCTACAAAATCAGAATGGGGAAGATGGAGGGGGAGCACTAAGAATGTGCATTTTTAACAAGATCCCAAGTGATAGACACTAGAGTTTAAAGCCTTTAATATAAAATCTATAATTATATGTGATAGTAACAGGGAAAGACTGTTTCTTCTGTACTCCTGACTTTACATTCTTTCCTGATTTCCTTAATATTTGTGTTCCCATACTCTTACTCTCACTAATTAGTGACTTCCAAATACTGTTCTAATACGCTATTTGAAACATTCTTTTTCCATTCTCTAGTGTATAGCCCACCCTCAAAGTAAAATAATAACAGCTTTTTTCTGTATTGGAAATAATCTACTATGCTACATATATAAAACCAATGATTTAAAAAAATACCAAACCAATTTGGTCCCAGTGAACCATTTCATTTTAAATTCAAGTTTATTTGGATCTAGTAATTCAACATTATTAAACACTTAATATTATTCAAAGATGATGAACCACATCTGATCTCTACTCACTGACAATACCTTGCCTACTTGAGTAGTTTCTTTCAAGGTCATGTTGTAAAAGTCTACCGGGGAATGACGATGTGTCTTTATTTAGCTTGAATTCAACCTGAAAAACATTATTAAAGAAAAAAATATTTGGAGACGAATTTAACACCAAGCAGTGAAGATAAATTAAAAAATATATAATAACTGATACACATGGTACAATGTGGATGAACCTTGAAAACATCATGCTAAGTGAAAGAAAACTGACACAAAATACCACATTGGCAAATCCATAGAGATGGAAAGCATATTTGTGGCTTCCAGGCATTTAAGGGAAGCAGGGAATGGGAAGTAACTGCTTAATGGGTACAGGGATTCCATTTGGAATGATGAAAAAATTCTGGAACTAGATAGAGATGATGGCTGCACCTCTATCATTGTATTTTACCACCCACAAAATCAGGGTCAATTTTATGAGATCAAATAAAAGATACTCCAAGCTGAGACACTTCCAATCCCTCCATGCTCTCACCACAAATACAATGATTAAAAGAATCATTTGCTACAAAAAAAGCACACAATATAAATAAAATGCTGTTGAAAAACATCACTGTTTTGATCATTATAATCCTTTTAAATGTCCTATTATAATATAATAAAATTGTATATTTAAGCCTTCTAAGAAAGGTTTTCACTTGATCTAAAACTGATATAAAATAATTATCTGGTGGGAGGACTGAGAAAAACAAAACCAGAACAACTTCTTATGATTAGCCACAAAAAACCCCAAATATGTATATCTTGAATAAATTAAGATGCTTCTAATGTATCCATACTATAAACATTATGTTGGCATTTGCATTATATCCTTAGGAATTATATGACCTAAAGGTATTTTCTCAGAATAGATGTCCACACAAGAGAAAGTGAATGGTTTGGAAAAAATATTTAGATGAGACACACTGTTCGTAGAAACATTATAATGGTGGAAAAGGATTTGTCCAGAGAAATCAATTAGGAAAGCTCTGGAGAGAATCCATTATGCTCAATTATAATAAATAATATTTTCAATTAATCTAACTGCTGTTTATTTGAGATGATCAAATTGTCTATTTTCTGAGTGTTTATCATTTTCATATTCATATATAATGTAATCAACAGCTGCCTCCTTGACTAATGATGTCCTTCCATTTACCTTCCTCATGCCTTTTCTTACCCTTCTTCATGCTGTTATGTGTGAACTCTGCCCTTCACTTTAGAGTTCTTCCAGTGACGCCTATTTAATAACTTTTTAGGACACACCTGAATTGTGATGGTTAGAGGTTTCCAACTTGGTCAAAGGAGGAAAAATCATGTTGTGTCTTGAGACACAGTGTGTAGAAAGTAAGTAAGTATAAATGCTGAGGTGAGACAGAAGGGAAAGAAAAACATGTTTATCTCAAAATCTCAAAAATTAAATCAAAAGCCAGAAATTCTAGAAATGCTAGAGACATTATGGGCAAATAGCCTGGGGGAAAAAAATCTCATATTCATATCGTAACTTCTAAATAACATTAAGTCTAATATGTGTCCACTTCTAACCTGTTTTTTTCTTCCCTGATTTTAAATGGGATGTGTGGATATGCCCTCCCAATTACCATTTTATCTAAGGTGTCATCAGTAGTGAGACATACCATTATTTTACCCTCTATTAAGAAAGAAAAAAAAAACCTCCCCAATTAAACTATGACATGCCATCAATTTTAAGAAGGCTCCTGATTTCAGAAATGTGTAAATATCACTGGGTGCGGTGGCTGTTGCCTGTAATCCCAGCTCTTTGAGAGGCCAAGGCAGGCGGATTGCTTCAGTTCATGAGCTCCAGAACAGCCTGGGCAACATGGTGAAACCTATCTCTACAAAAAATACAAAAATATTAACCGGGCGTGGTGGCATGCACCTGTGGTCCCAGCTACGCAGGAGGCTGAGGTGGGAGGATCGCTTGAGCCTGGGAGGCAGAGGTTGCAGTGAGCCAAAATTGCGCCACTGCACCCCAGCGCCCCAGCCTGGGTGATACAGCTAGACCCTGTCTCAAGAAAAAAAAAAAAAAAAAGTGTACATGTCAAAAAAAAAACCCTTACCTTTTGTAATCAATAAAATAACATTAAGTTTTTTAAAGAGGGCTATTTTAGCTTTATGTAGGCAGAAAGTAAGAACTAGCTTTAAACTGGAAATCAAAGCAAATCTACTTAAATTTTTCAGTTTAGAATCTATCTACACTTTAAGTCATGTTGCTATTTGTGTAGAATTTAAAACAATCTTCAATTTAAATGCCAACCTTCTTAAATCTTACTTTGTTTTTTTCAGGAAGGGGTGATGTTTGAATAACCAGATGAAGCCCGCAGTTCACCTGAAATGTAAGAATTAAACCATAAAATTTGCTCTTAATACACAAACACATATTTCCAAAAAAAAGGTACAAAGAAAAATATAACAAAAAATTAGAACACAATGCTCCATTTCTGTTTCTGGTAAATGATCTTGTTCTGAGGATTTGCTGAAAACAATAAAATCACATCTAAGAATTAAAAGGTTTCACTGATCTATTTTCCAAAATGTCGGCAGCAATTTAACCCTCTAGTTAGTACCTCAGGCTTTCGACATTTGCCATTCAGGTCTAAATAAACATCTCAATGAGACAGGTGAAGGAGGTGGGAGTCCCTAATGATAAATTCTCTTCACAGTTAAAAGGAAAATAAAAGAAAAAGGAATTGACTGGCCAAAGGAATTTAAATAAACCCAAGCCTTTCACAGCAGACCAGCTCCACCTTCTGGGGAGCCCAGATCCTGGACAAGACTTTGAGTACCCATCATACAATATTAAATTGTGCCTTGGTCCAGCCCACGAACCTCAAACCCTGGTCAGACAATAGCTTGAGTAGACCCAGCGGTCCCGGTCCCAATAATACAGCCCATCTCCTAGGACAAAGACGCCAGTCAGAAAGAGTACCAATGGGAAGAAAGAGAAAGTAGAAGGCCCAACTTACGTTGTTCGCAGCCCGGCCAGAAACAGAGCGATATTTCCCGGGAATCATGATAGGAGACAGTCCAGGTTCTCTGTTAGATCTGCCTTCGAGGTGACTCTACAGCGGAGATTCAAAGAGACCCGAAAGAGGTCATCTCCTAAGCAACCCGCTCAGGGTTACCATGGAAACGACCATTTCCGGTCTGGACCTCTCCCGAATCGATAGAGCCACACAGTCGTTGCAGCTTCTGGTTGTATTCGTGAGAGCCCAGTGTGTCACCACTTCCTCGTTCTATTTTCCCAGCCTCATAAAAACAGAGTGGTAGTATTGGGAGGAGGATAAACTGGGGAAGAGGCTGGCCACATTGGTTGCTATGACAACCACCACTTCCGGTCCGTTCCTCTTTACGGCCCACCTCAGCGCTGCCCGCGCGAAATTTGTATCCCTTTGCTTGTGTCCACTGGCTCCCGGGGAGCAGTGCAGGGAGGAGGAGGAGGAAGATATCAAAGAGCCCTCCCATTGGGGTCCCCAGATCGCCACTTCCGGTGACCAGAGGTAGGGAAGGAAACAATCCCGACACGGAGTGGACAGGTGAGGAGGGGAGGACTTGCCTCGCCGAGGCCGCTGCGAGGAGCGTGCCCAAGGGCGAAGGTCCAGGGAGCCCGGCACCCGCGCACCGAAGACGGCCGCCATGCCGGCCCGTTGTGTGGCCGCCCACTGCGGCAACACAACCAAGTCTGGGAAGTCGCTGTTCCGCTTTCCCAAGGACCGGGCCGTGCGGCTGCTCTGGGACCGCTTCGTGCGGGGCTGCCGCGCCGACTGGTACGGAGGCAATGACCGCTCGGTCATCTGCTCTGACCACTTTGCCCCAGCCTGTTTTGACGTCTCTTCGGTTATCCAGAAGAACCTGCGCTTCTCCCAGCGCCTGAGGCTGGTGGCAGGCGCCGTGCCCACCTTGCACCGGGTGCCCGCCCCGGCACCTAAGGGAGGAGAGGAGGGAGACCAAGCAGGCCGCCCGGACACGAGAGGAGAGCTCCAGGCAGCCAGGCATTCTGAGGCTGCCCCAGGTCCGGTCTCCTGTACACGCCCCCGAGCTGGGAAGCAGGCTGCGGCTTCACAGGTAAAGAGAGACCACCGAAGGTTGTGTAAGAACCCCTGGACTCTGGCTGGGCTCCTCCACTTAGTGTCACCTTGGGAAAGGCACCTCATCTCGAAAGTTCCTGTTTTCTAGTCTGCAAAGTTAGGGGTGTGCTTTAGAGGTGATCTCCAAGGTCCCACTTAGCATTAACACTTTGGAATTAAATGACCCAGTTAATTCCTTCTAACTGCTCCTCCCCCAAAACACACACACACACACACACACAGTCTTGTCTTGCAGAGTAGTGAGTTGCTTTCACTCGCTGCTCCAGAGTTTTTAAATAGAAAGGGTTTAATTTGAGCCAATCTCCAGGATTGGAGTGCTTGAAACTGTGTTTGCATAACATTACATAAGCTTGAGGAAAATCCCTTATTTGTATCACAAATGATGGGGCGGAGGAGATGTGGAACTACAGATGAAGATGGAGCTTGCTAATAAATCCCTTCCCACCCCTAAGCCTCCTTTTGACTGATAACTAGCTCTAGCTGCCTTTAAGTTCAGTATCCCTGGTGAGCTGAATTTCCCCATCTTGCTCTCTTCTGCCTACTTTTCTATTCCTTCTAAATATTGTTTGCACTCATTTTGCATCTGGTTTCTACTACCTTCTTCCCCACTTAACCATTTTAAAGAAAACTTTCCAGCCTTCCTTGTGATAAACTTCAGCCTTACCACCATTACACAGATTAAATTATAGCAAGAGGTTAGTAATTTCCTCAGGGGTCTGTAATCCTTACTTAGGTCGGGTTGCCAGACCAACACTCTTTCTGCAGTACTAACCTGCTTCCTACATTGGGGTGGGTGTTTAAGACCCTTTAATGGCATCTTGCAATTATTAAGATAAAGAGCAAAAATATTAACCCAATTTACATGGCCCTGCATGTTTTTTCCCCCTGCATACCACACTAGCCCTAACCAAGGCCACTGTCCCTGTTGCTCACTGTGTACCATCATGCTGACCTTTCAGTTCTTGGACATACTATACTATATTACTTCCTACCGACAAGACTTTGCTCAGTTGTTCCATGTATTATAATATCCTGGAACTATGCCCCTCCCACTCCCATCATTACCAATTAAGTCTTTTTCCCTTAAAAATCAGCTAAACATCTTTCCCCTTGATCCCTTAGTTATGTACTCTCATTCTTTGTGTACTCCATGTGATTCAGTAGCACAGATACTTCAGTAGCACTTACCATAATTGCCATGAAATAATTGTGTAGTTTGCTTAATATTTGTTTCTCATATTAGAATGTAAGCTCCATGAGAGCTAGGATCATGTCTGATTTCTTTGCCATTGTATTGCAGTGCCTAAAACAATATTTTACAAATTTAAGTAATTCAATAAATATTTATGGAATGATTACATGACTATAAGAACAAATTTTTGCATTATAATTGAATTTTCAATTATCTGCCAGTTTCCCTGCTCACCAAGCTGTATACCTGTCAAGATAGCTGTCCTTTCCTTGAACCATCTGTCCACCATCACCACCTATGCAAACTTTGCCCAAACATATACATCCATATACATATATATTTGTGTAGCAAGAGAGATAAATACTAAACATGTGCCACACACATCCCCCTACACCATTTTTCTTCTTCATAATTACACAACCTAATCAAAAATTGGGAGAAGAAAAGCCAAGCTAGTCAAACAACCAAAGACTTTGTAACCCATAAAAACTAACCACTGGGAAACAGATCCAGCATACATAATAAATCTGTTTTCCATTTTGTAAGTGTAACCAGCCGACATTTATAACAATCCATAGTACATTAATATACTTGCTGAATTACTAGAAAGCTATGTGTGAGTTCTAAAATAGTCACTTTAAAAGTATATAAGGTTAAAAAAAAGATTTTGAGTTGATAGCAATAAATGTTTAGCCTGGTCTGGATAAAGAACCCTAATCACGTCGCTAAAAAATTGGCTTGTCTATCTGACTTCTTCCCCCACCTAATGTTTTTCTTCCCAATCCCAGGACTAACTGTCTAAAAATCAGATTTCCAGTCATTCTACAACATTTATTGAAGAGCTATTGTAGACACTGTTCTGGGTGCTTGGTGCTATATATAGATAAATATAAATATGAGTGTTACATATCTTTAGGGGGCTTCCGAAAAGACAAGACACTACTTCCAAGGAAAGAAAGGGGCTTGATTATTGTTTTCCCTTAACTGTTAATTTTGCATTCCAACTGAATTTTTTAAATTGTTTACTTGAACTATAGCAAATACACACAAAAGTGAACAAATCTTAAGTGGACAAGTCATTAAATTATCATAAACTGAACATGTGTAACCACAACCCAGGTCAAAGAAACAGAACATTGCTAGCACCCCAGGAGTCCCTATATCACCTCATATCCAGCCCCTCCCCTCTCCTCAAAGGTAGCCAAGTTTGCTTTTTTTTTTTTTTTTTTTGATTTCATATAAATCAAATCATACTGTAGCCATTTCCTGTGTCTGGCTTCTTTTGTTCAACATTACATTTTTGAGATTCATCCATATTGTTGCATATAACAGTAGTTCATTTTCATTATTATGTAGTATTCCATTGTATGAATATACCAAAATTTGTCTGTCTATTGTTGAACATTTGGGTTGTTACCCATTGGGGCTATCATAAGTAATACTACCATAAACTCTTGTACATGTGTTTTGGTCCACATGTGCACACATTTCTGAGGATATATACCTAGAATTGCTGGGTCATAGTATTATATTAAACTTCAGTAGATAATACCAAATAGTTTTCTAAAATACTTGTACCAATTTACACTTCTACCACAAGTATGACAGTTTCCATTGTTCCACATTCTTGCCCATACGTGGGATTTCTAGTCTTTCACATCTGAGTCCATTTGCAGAGTGCATAGTAATGTTTTTGCTTTTCATCCCCTGATTACTGATGAAATTAGTAAGGAAACACCTTTTCAAATATTAATTGGATATTTGGGTAGTCTTCAGTGACATGCCCTTTTAAATGTAGCCCATTTTTCTGTTGGATTGTCTGTCTTTTCTTGTTGATTTAGAATTTTTAATAGATTCTACCTGGAAGTCCTTTTTCAGTTAAATGTTTTTATCTTCTCCCACTATCGGTTGCCTCTTGGTTCTTAATAATGTCTTTTGATGTACTGAAGTTCTTAATTCTGATGTAGTCCAAATTACCAATAATTTTCCTTATTCTTAATACTTAAATCATTTTACTATGCTGTTTGTAATAAACTTTGTTTTTACTTTCTATATTTAGATCTAATTCAGAATCGATTTTTGTGTTTGGTGTGAGGTAGGATTTAAGTTTCATTTTTCCCAACATTGATACCCATTTGACTCAGCATCTTTTATTGAAACTACTAGCATTTCTTCTTGGCCTTGCAATGTCAGCTTTGTCATAAATCAAGTGCCCTTTATATGCATAGGTCTATTTCCACATACTTTATTCTGTTTCACTTATCTGTTTGCCTAAGCAAAAGTATCACAGTGTCTTATATAGCTTTATTAAGAATTAATATTCAATTGATTAATACCTCTTACCTTGTTCATGTTTGTGGATATTTTGACTATGTTGGGCTCTTTAGATTTCTAGATACATTTCAGAATTGGTTTGTCAATTTTCACAAATTACCTACTAGGATTTTGATTATGACTCCATGGAATTCATAAATGAATGTGGGAATAAATGGCATATTGACAATATTGACTCTTCTAATCCATGAACATATATCTCCATTTATTTGGGTTTTTAAATTTATCTTAAAAGTGTTTTATGGCATTTGATGTAAAGGTCTTACATATCTTTCATTAGATTTATTCACAGCTATTTGATTTTGCTACTATAAATGGTATTTTAAATTTTATAATCTATAAGTGTATATTGATAAATTAATTTTTGTTGAACTTGTATCCAAAAACCTTGTTAAACTCACTTATTAATTTCAATAGTTTATAAATTTTCTTCAATTTTATACAAGTACAAAAATATCATCTGAAAAAAGTGTTTGATATTCGTGTTTTTATTTCGTATTCTTCCTGTTGCACTGGCTTGAACCTCCAGTACAGTGTGGGAACAGAAGAGGTGAGGGGAATCCTTTTCTCATTCCTAATTTCAGAGGGAAAGCCTTTAATATTTCCCCATTTGATTATGATTTTTACTATAGTTTTTTATAGCTCTCTTTGTAATAAAAAGAAATGTTCCCCTTTATTCCTGGTTTAGATTATAAATAATGGTGAATTTTATCAAATGGTTGTTCTGAATCTATTAAGGATAACATTTTTATTATGTTAATATAGTAAATTATATTGATTGGTTTTAAAATATAGAATCAAACTTGCATGGCTAAAATAAATTCAGTTTGGTCAAAGTGCTTTATCCCTTTCTCATATTGCTTAATAAAATATTAGCTAAAATAAAATATTTAGGATTTTTGTATCTGTGTGCACGAGTGAAAATGGTCTACAGTTTTTTTCTTTCTTGGAATGCTTTTCTCAGGTTTGGTGTGAAGATTATGCCAACAGATTTGGAATTGTTCTCTCTTTTTTCATTCTCTGGAAATGTTTATATAAAATGGCATATATCCATTAATAAATTTGGTATTAATATTTGGTAGAACTCATTGATAAGACAGGAGTTTTCCTTTTGGAAAGGTTTTTTATAATGGATTCAATTTCTTTGTTATAAGGTTATTCAGAGTTCTTTTGTTTATCCATTTTGATAAATAGTATTTTGTTTATCCATTTTGATTAATAGTATTTTTTAATTTGTCTGTTCCATCTAAATTTTTAAATGTATTGACACAAAACCTTCATGATAATCTTGTATTTGAAAAAAATTCTGTTTGAGCTGAGGTAATTTTTGCTTTTTCATTTTTTCTTGATCAGCTTCACCAGAAGGTTTATCAATTATTATTTTTTTCTTTTTTAGACAGAGGCTCACTCTGTCACACAGGCTGGAGTGCAGTGGCGCAATCTCAGCTCACTACAACCTCTGCCACCTGGGTTCAAGCGATTCTCCTGTCTCAGCCTCCTGAGTAGCTGGGATTACAGGTGCCTGCCACCGTGCCCAGCTAATTTTTGTATTTTTAGTAGTGATGGGGTTTCACCATCTTGGCCAGGCTGGTCTTGAACTCCTGACCTCGTGACCCACCTGCCTTACCCTCCCAAAGTGCAGGGATTACAGGCGTGAGCCACTGTGCCCCACCGGTTTATTGATTTTTATGAGTCTTTCCAAAGAACAAACTTTGCCTTGTTGATCTTCTCTCTAGAATTTTTTTCATTTATTTCACTTATTCATTATTCCCTTCCTCTACTTTTTAAAATTTTGTCCACTGCTCTGTCTTTAACTTCTTAAGAAGTTAAATTATATCATTGATTTTCAGAATTTTTATGGTGAATGTTAAATGGCGCAGCTAAGTTTCACAAGCTTATTTCCCAAATGTAGAATTCAGTAGAGTGGTGTTGATAGAGGAAAATCTGGGTCCTTACAGGGGGCTATGTTAGAGATATTTTGTGGAATACTTTTTGCATGATATTAATAATTCTAACCTAAATTAAGCCCAATTAATTTTTCTATCCTAATATATGCATTAAAGATTTTAAGTCCCCACCTAACGTGGCTTTACTGAATCTTACAAGTTTTAGGTATGGAGTATTTTTATTATTTAGTATAAAATATCTAATTTCCATTGTCATTTTATCTTTTATTCGTGGGTTAATTAGAAGTATATTTTTAAATTTCCATATCTCTCGGCATTTTTTAGTTAAATTTTTGCAATAGATTTCTAGGTCAATTACACTACTGCCAGAGAAAATACAATATATGGACTTAACCTTTTGAAATTTGTTGAAACTTGTAACATGCCCAAAATAGTTTTTTAAATGTTCCATATGTACTTGAGATGAATGTGTGTACTGCACTTGGATAGTGTTCCACTGATGTCTATTAATCATGTTTAAATTTCCTATATCCTTTTGGAATTTTTATCTTAATTAATTACTAAGAAAGTGATGTTGCAATCTTCCACTGCGATTTTGAATTTACATATTAATCTTCAAATTCTACCCATTTAGTGGTATATATCTTGAAGCTATGTTATTAGGTTATTAGCAATGTTATTAGGTATGTATATATTTTGAAGCTATGTTATTAGGTTACTAGCAATGTTATTAGGTATGTATATATTTTGAAGCTATGTTATTAGGTATGTAGTGCTAATATAGCAACACCAGCTTTCTTTAACTTAGTGTTTGCATAGTACATCTGTTTCCATCCTTCTACTTTCAATCTTTGTGTCCTTAAAAGTTTAGGCATTATTCTGTCTTATGGTTACCCCATTGAAGAGAATGTATCTTTTTTCCTCTGGCTGCTATTAAGTTTTTCTCTTCATTTTCCAGTTTTACTGTAGTGTGCATAGGTTTGGTTTCTGTTGTTTTTATTTTGATAAATAGAAAGGGTTTATAGTACTTTTGTAAAGCCATGTCTTAATGCCTTCTATCCATTTTGATAAATTCTCAGCTGTTATTTATTCAAATATTGCGTCTGCCCCATTTTATGTTATACGTTTAAATCTTATCCCCTATGTCTGTTATGACATTTTCTGTATTTTCTATTTTCCTTTTGTCTCTTTCTGCCTCATTCTAGATATTTTCTTTTGACTCATGTTCTAGTGGATTAATACATGCCTGGAAATTCTGCCTCTGAGCTTTTAATCTGAAGAAGCAATCAGATATCTACACAAGAGATTTATGTTCAAATATTTCTAGTAATATGGATTGTTTTAATAAATTGTAGTATATCTGTATAATACATTCCTATGTGGCAATAAAAATTATGATTTAGAATATTTAATAACAGATTACATATAAAATAAGTGGGAAAACTAGGTTATAAAGCATTATATTATCTCAATTTTTAAAAATACACAAAAAGACAAAAAACATCAAAATATAAAGTTTTAGCTATGGATTGTGAGATTATGACTAATTTTTAGCTTCTTTTTGCTTCTCTGTATGGTGCAAATTTTTGCAGTAAAAAATGTATTATTGTTATAAAGGGAATAAAAGTTATTTTTTAAGCCCTGATTAAATTTCTAAAACTCTATTTCATCCAGAATACACCTTTTTGTAAAGAAATATGTGTTTATTCTGGATTTTGACAATGCTTGGCTTAGAAGTAGATATAACTAGTGAAAATTGGTCATGATTTAATAAACGTGGAGGTAAACCCTTTAAATAAGATTCGTGTTACAAAGGGACTCTTCACAAGAATTTCTTTACAAAGTTTCTTTTTTTTTTTTTTTCTGTGTGTGTGTATGTGTGTGTTTGAAACAGAGCCTCACTCTGTCGCCCAGGCTGAAGTGCAGTGGTGTGATCTTGGCTCACTGCAACCTCTGCCTCCTGGCTTCAAGCAATTATTGTACCTCAGCCTCCCGAGTAGCTGATGTGCCACCATGCCAGCTAATTTTTGTATTTTAGTAGAGGTGGGGTTTCACCATGTTGGCTAGGCTGATCTTGAACTCCTGACCTCAAGTGATCCGCCCGCCTCAGCCTCCCGAAGTGCTGGGAGGCGTGAGCTACTGTGCCTGGCCACAAAGTTTCTTTAACTTGGGTATCAATAGCCTATGGTACAGCCACCAAAGACACCTACTAAAATATTTTTTCAGTGGTTTGAAGGCAGCTGCCACTACTGCTAAACACTTTAATTTTGTTTTCATTTCTCTGTCACTTACTTTCTCTCCTCCCAGGCCCTCTTAACTTTTCCAGATATCTTTTCTTACCCTCTTCCACATAATCTCTAGGTACCCTGTCTTGTATTACCTTTTACATATCAAAACCTTCCTTCTTTCTACCTCTCACCCATATTAGTTCCCCCACAAATCAAATTTCACCACCTGGCACAATAGCACACACCTGTAATCCCAGCACTTTGGGAGGCTGAGGCAGGCGGATCACTTGAGGCCAGGAGTTTGAGACCAGCCTGGTCACCATGTTGAAACATGATCTCTACTAAAAATGCAAAAAATTAGCCAGGCATGGTGGCAAGCACCTGTAATCCCAGCTACTTGGGAGGCTGAGGCACGAGAATTGCTTGAACCCGGGAGGTGGATGTTGCAGTGAGCCAAGATCATGCTTCTGCACGGCAGCCTGGATGACAGAGGGAGACCCCTGTTTCAAAAAAAAAAAAAAAAAAAAAAAAAAAAAAAAAATTCTATTTCACAATGTAGTTTTTCTCAGGAAAGTATTAAAAGTCACTTTTCTTATTAAAGGAGACTTCTATAAAGTATAAAGAACAAATGAGTCCCTCTCCCTCTCCCTCTCCCTCTCCCTCTCCCTCTCCCTCTCCCTCTCCCTCTCCCTCTCCCTCTCCCTCTCCCTCTCCCTCTCCCTCTCCCTCTCCCTCTCCCTCTCCCTCTCCCCTCTTTTTTCGGTCTCCCTCTCCTTCTTTTTTCGGTCTCCCTCTGTTGCCGAAGCTGGACTGTACTGCCGGGATCTCGGCTTGCTGCAACCTCCCTGCCTCGGGCTCCTGTGACTCTCCTGCCTCGGCCTGCCGAGTGCCTGGGATTGCAGGCGCGCGCCGCCACGCCTGAATGGTTTTTGTATTTTTGGTGGAGACGGGGTTTCGCCGTGTTGACCGGGCTGGTCTCCAGCTCCTGGCCTCGAGTGATCTGCCTGCCGCGGCCTCCCGAGGTGCTGGGACTGCAGACGGAGTCTCGCTAACTCAATGCTCAATGGTGCTCAGGCTGGAGTGCAGTGGTGTGATCTCGCCTCTCTGCAACCTCCACCTACCAGCCTCCTGCCTTGGCCTCTTAAAGTGCTAAGATTACAGCCTCTGCCCCACCGCCACCCCGTCTAGGAAGTGAGGAGCGTCTCTGCCTGGCCGCCCATCGTCTGGGATGTGAGGAGCCCCTCTGCCCGGCCGCCCTATCTGGGAAGTGAGGAGCGCCTCTGCCCGGCCGCCCATCATCTGGGATGTGAGGAGCGCCTCTGCCCGGCTGCCACCCCGTCTGGGAGGAAGTGAGGAGCGCCTCTGCCCGGCTGCCCCGTCTGGGAGATGAGGAGCACCTCTGCCCGGCCGCCCCGTATGGGAGGAAGTGAGGAACGCCTCTGCCCTGTTGCCCTATCTGGGAAGTGAGGAGCGCCTCTGCCTGGCCGCCACCCCGTCTGGGAAGTGAGGAGCGCCTCTGCCCGGCTGCCACCCCATATGGGAAGTGAGGAGCGCCTCTGCCCAGCCGCCCCTTCTGGGAGGTGAGGAGCGCCTCTGCCCAGCCGCCCCGTCTGGGAGGTGAGGAGTGCCTCTGCCCGGCCGCCCCGTCTGGGAGGTGAGGAGCGCCTCTGCCTGGCCGCCACCCCGTCTGGGAGGAAGTGAGGAGCACCTCTGCCCAGCTGCCCCATCTGGGAAGTGAGGAGCGCCTCTGCCCGGCTGCCACCCCCTATGGGAAGTGAGGAGCGCCTCTGCCCGGCCGCCCACTCTGGGAAGTGAGGAGCGCCTCTGCCCGGCCGCCCACTCTGGGAAGTGAGGAGCGCCTCTGCCCGGCCGCCCACTCTGGGAGGTGAGGAGTGCCTCTGCCCGGCCGCCCCGTCTGGGAGGTGAGGAGCGCCTCTGCCTGGCCGCCACCCCGTCTGGGAGGAAGTGAGGAGCGCCTCTGCCTGGCCGCCACCCCGTCTGGGAGGAAGTGAGGAGCACCTCTGCCCAGCTGCCCCATCTGGGAGGTGAGGAGCGCCTCTGCCCGGCCGCCCCGTCTGGGAGGAAGTGAGGAGCGCCTCTGCCTGGCCGCCACCCCGTCTGGGAGGAAGTGAGGAGCACCTCTGCCCAGCTGCCCCATCTGGGAAGTGAGGAGCGCCTCTGCCCGGCTGCCACCCCCTATGGGAAGTGAGGAGCGCCTCTGCCCGGCCGCCCACTCTGGGAAGTGAGGAGCGCCTCTGCCCGGCCGCCCACTCTGGGAAGTGAGGAGCGCCTCTGCCCGGCCGCCCACTCTGGGAGGTGAGGAGGGCCTCTGCCCGGCCGCCCCGTCTGGGAGGTGAGGAGCGCCTCTGCCTGGCCGCCACCCCGTCTGGGAGGAAGTGAGGAGCACCTCTGCCCGGCCGCCCACTCTGGGAGGTGAGGAGCGCCTCTGCCTGGCCACTCCGTCTGGGAAGGGAGGAGCGCCTCTGCCCGGCCACCCCGTCTGGGAGGTGAGGAGCGCCTCTGCCCGGCTGCCACCCCGTCGGGGAGGAAGTGAGGAGCACCTCTGCCCGGCTGCCACATCTGGGAAGTGAGGAGCGCCTCTGCCCGGCCGCCACCCCATATGGGAAGTGAGGAGCGCCTCTGCCTGACCACTCCGTCTGGGAGGTGAGGAGCGCCTCTGCCCGGCCGCCCCGTCTGGGAGGTGAGGAGTGCCTCTGCCCGGCCGTCACCCCGTCTGGGAGGAAGTGAGGAGCACCTCTGCCCGGCTGCCCCGTCTGGGAGATGAGGAGCACCTCTGCCCGGCCGCCCCGTCTGGGAGATGAGGAGCACCTCTGCCCGGCCGCCCCGTCTGGGAGGTGAGGAGTGCCTCTGCCCGGCTGCCACCCCGTCTGGGAGGAAGTGAGGAGCACCTCTGCCCGGCCGCCCCCTCTGGGAAGTGAGGAGCGCCTCTGCCTGGCCGCCACCCCGTCTGGGAGGAAGTGAGGAGCGCCTCTGCCTGGCTGCCCCATCTGGGAAGGGAGGAGCACCTCTGCCCGGCCGCCACACCGTCTGGGAAGTGAGGAGCGCCTCTGCCTGGCTGCCCCATCTGGGAAGGGAGGAGCACCTCTGCCCAGCCGCCACACCGTCTGGGAAGTGAGGAGCGCCTCTGCCTGGTCGCCCCGTCTAGGAGGTGAGGAGCGCCTCTGCCCGGCCGCCCAGTCTGGGAAGTGAGGAGCGCCTCTGCCCGGCCGCCCTGTCTGGGAGGTGAGGAGCGCCTCTGCCTGGCCGCCACCCCATCTGGGAGGAAGTGAGGAGCGTCTCTGCCCGGCCGCCCCGTCTGGGAAGTGAGGAGTGCCTCTGCCCGGCCGCCCCCTCTGGGAAGTGAGGAGTGCCTCTGCTCGCTCGGCCGCCCCCTCTGGGAAGTGAGGAGCGCCTCTGCTCGGCCGCCCCGTCGGGGAAGTGAGGAGCGCCTCTGCCCGGCCGCCCCGTCTGGGAGGTGAGGAGTGCCTCTGCCCGGCTGCCACCCGGTCTGGGAGGAACTGAGGAGCGCCTCTGCCCGGGCGGCCCGGTCTGGGAAGCGAGGAGCGCCTCTGCCCGGGCGGCCCCGTCGGGGAAGTGAGGAGCGCCTCTGCCCGGCCGCCCCGTCTGGGAGGAGAGGAGCGCCTCTGCCCGGGCGGCCCCGTCTGGGAAGCGAGGGGCGCCTCTGCCCAGCCGCCCTGTCTGGGAGGTGAGGAGCGCCTCTGCCCGGCTGCCCTGTCTGGGAGGTGTACCCAACAGCTCCGAAGAGACAGCGACCATCGGGAGCGGGCCATGAGGACGATGGCGGTTTTGTTGAAGAGAAGGGGAGGAAGTATGGGGAAAGGAAGGAGAGATCAGATTGTTGCTGTGTCTGTGTAGAAAGGGGTGGGCATAGGAGACTCCATTTTGTTCTGACTAGGAGAAATTCTTCTGCCTTGGGATGCTGTTGATCTATGGCCTTTTCCCCAGCCCCCTGCTCTCTGAAACATGTGCTGTGTCAACTCAGGGTTAAATGGATTAAGGGTGGTGCAAGATGTGCTTTGTTAAACAGATGCTTGAAGGCAGCATGCTCTTTAAGAGTCATCACCACTCCCTAATCTCAAGTACTCAGGGGCACAAACACTGCAGAAGGCCGCAGGGTCCTCTGCCTAGGAAAACCAGAGACCTTTGTTCATGTGTTTATCTCCTGACCTTCTCTCCACTATTATCCTATGACCCTGCCATATCCCCCTCTCCGAGAAACACCCAAGAATGATCAATAAATACTTCAGAAATTAAAAAAAAAAAAAAAAAAAAAGAAAGAAAAAAAAAAAAAAAAAAAAAAAAAAAGAAAATGAATGAACTACAATTTATGTATAGCATGGATGAATTTCATAAACATTGGACAAAATAATCCAGAAAAAAAAAAAAAAAAAATAAGTAACACTACTCATCTATGTTACTAACATATTACTTCAATGATAAATAAGAAGTCAGAATGAGAAAAACAAAAAAAAAAAAAAAACAAAAAAAAAAAAAAAAAAAGAACAAATGATTAGGTTTTCTAGAATAATATGACTGCTAAGATATCAAATAAGTTAATACTGATAGTATCATCTCGGTTGGGCGCGGTGCCTCATGCCTGTAATCCCAACACTTTTGGAGGCCGAGGCAGGCGGCTCACCTGAGGTCAGGAGTTCGAGACCAGCCTGGCTAACATGGTGAAACCCTGTTTCTACTAAAAATACAAAAAAATTAGCTGGGCATGGTGGTGCCTGCCTGTAATCCCAGCTACTTGGGAAGCTGAGGCAGGAGAATCACTTGAACCCAGCAGGCGGAGATTGCAGTGAGCCGAGATCACACCATTGCACTCCAGCTTGGGCAACAAGAGCAAAACTCCATCTCAAAAAAAAAAAAAAAAAAGTATTATCTCTTCTAGCTGTTGATTTAAGAAAAAAAAAATAGTTGTAAGCAAATAGCTTATGCATTCTGGCTGACCAGAATTCATGATTTATAAGTGAAAAAAGACAGTATGGCAGAATTCATAAAAGGTTGGACGATAGATTCACCTTGCCTAGGTTCAAATATCAGCCTTACTAATATGTGACTGAAAATTTTCAGCTATACTGTTTTACTACTTGTAACTTTTGAAAGATAAAACCCTATAAGGTACACTTTAATATGTTTCTCCTCTGATTTGTATTTTTAGATTACATGTGAAAATGAAGTTGTGCAAACCCAACCCCATGCTGATAATCCATCTAATACTGTCACTTCAGTACCTACTCACTGTGAAGAAGGCCCAATGCATAAAAGTACACAAATTTCTTTGAAAAGGCCCCATCACCGTAGTGTGGGTATGTTTTGACTCTTCAATGGATTAAGCAATTGAATTGATCTTTTGTATATTAAAGATATATGAAAAGCAAAGTCTAACTCATAGGTACTTATGCTTATTCTCTTTCAGGTATTCAAGCCAAAGTGAAAGCGTTTGGAAAAAGACTGTGTAATGCAACTACTCAGACAGAGGAATTGTGGTCTAGAACTTCCTCTCTCTTTGACATTTACTCCAGTGATTCAGAAATAGATACAGACTGGGATATCAAGAGTGAACAGAGTGATTTGTCTTATATAGCTGTACAGGTGAAAGAAGAAACATGTTAAAAACTCAACATCAAATGCTCTGATGTGCTATAGATTTTCAAATCTTTACTCACATAATTATCTCTTTGCTATTGTAAATCTTTCACTTCAAGATAATTTGACAGTTGAGTATCAGCAAAATTTGTTTAGCTCTAAGGCAAAAGTTTGTTTGCTTGCCAACACAATGAAGATAATCCCTACCCACAAACATCCCTGTTCTCTACTTTCACCTTTTTTTTTTTCTTTTAATCCTTTTGGTAGAAATCAGGTTACAAAGCAAAACCACAATATCAACATTTCCTAATCAAAATTAAGCATTGAATATTTGTTTAAGCTTAGTTCAGAAGCAATGCTCCTACGGGACTTGACATTTGCTAGTTAGAATGTCCCTACTCTTCTAAATAATTTGAAGGTATAGAGCAGTAACACAGGAACAGTGAGCACAGCCAAGCCTGACACTACTAAATGATTTGGTAGTGAAGCCAGGACATCTACCCTTGACTGTTTTTTATGGTATTTATTTATTAGTTTGTCCATTTGTAACATGTATAGATCTGTCCTGTGAGCATTTCTGATGAATCTGTGGTTCTTACAGAAATTTTTCAAAGGGAATCAATTTAGAGATAGGGTTTTCATATACTTACATTAACTTATTAATGAAATCTGTTTGCATCAGTGCTTACTGCAACACATTAATTAGCTTGATTAATTTAGATTAGAATCATTAACATCATGAAAAATAAAAGTACTACATTTCTAACTTATTCCCATTGCAGGTGTTAGGTTTTTTTTCTGTCAACACCTCTCTTTTGAATTCTACATTTGAGAAATAAGCATGGAAATATTAGCTGCCCCGTCTGCCACTCACCAGGAAAAATTTCTATGGCAATTTTGTACTATGAAGTAAACTGTTACAACAGTTTCTGAGAAGCGTACTATAACTCTGATCTTCCATTGAGAATAACAAAAATAAATATCAATTTTACACCTCATATATCTTCTTAGTTCTGGATGATTAGAAGAACTTGCATGTATTTTTATCCTAGAAGGTTTAAATAATACATCAAAGTTATTTTCTTCCAAATGTAATTTTATGTCTGCTTTAAGGAAAATAAAATATTAATAGGAGTTGTGAGCCTGAACAATGATTGTGTAAAAACATAGCATTATTATTACTTTCATTATTGTTACTGCTATTTTGACTTGAATTTGAGATGACTGTTTTTTGTTTGCTTGTTTTAGAGACAGGGTCTTGTTCTATCGCCCAGGCTGGAATATAGTGGTGCAATCATAGCTCTTCGTAACCTCAAACTCCTGGGCTCAGATGATCCTCCCACCTCAGTCTCCCAAGTAGCTAGGACTATAGGTGTGTGCCACCATACCCAGCTAATTTGTTTTTTAAATTTTTTTGTAAAGATGGGGTCTCACTACATTGCCCAGACTGGTCTCAAACTCCTGGCCTCAAGCAATCCTGCCAACTCGGTCTCCCAGGGTGCTGGGATTACAGGCATGAGTCACTGGATCTGGCCTGTTTTAAGAGAGCATTATGTTTTAAAATGAATCACATAAATCTTCTGAAGCTAAATCTCATCAATAAGTACCCTTTGAGCTTTGAAATAGCCTATCTCCTTAATTCAAACCATAATGAAGTTACACGCCCATTTGTCCCCAAATTTCACTGCCATGAATCTACTTCATTTCTACATGTTAAACAGTTTTGACAGCCATGTCAACACTTTTTTTTTACTCTTCACTTAGTTTTCTTCTTCCACCAATTGAGTATTTATGCTTGATTTGTTGATTTACATGATCTCATAATTTATTGTGTAGTGTTTCACTGCCCTTCACAGTAAAAGGAAATACTGGCTTTATTTTAAATGACGTATAAGGAACTTATAGTTTATATTATATTGTTTGATTTTTGACAAATATTTTTAATTTATTTAGTTGCTAGATCAGTTTAGTGGGGGAAAAAGTTATATTTACCTTAGTACCTCCCATATCATTATTCAATTTATTTATTCATAAGTATTTATCAAACATATACTCTGTGCCAGACAAGTGTTCACTAAGGATACATTGGTGATTAAGACAAAAATTCTGTCCTCTTGGCGCTTACCTTTTGGTGGGGGAGCCAGACAACAAGAAAATGAATGGATAATTTGAGATAGTGATTAGTGCTTTGAAGAAGATAAAGCAGGAGAAGATGTTAACTGAGGTAGGGGGAGAGGTTTGTTGAGCTGTTTTAGATAGGGTAATCAGAAAAGACCTCTCTAAGGAGAGCATATATGATCAGAGACCTGGATATCAGAAGGAGTGACCATGCAATGATCTGAGGGAAGAGAATTCCAGGTGGTAGGAACAGCAGTTTCTCTGGTGTGTCTGAGGAACAGTAAGAAGACTAGGGTGGCTAGAGATAATGAATGAGGCAAAGAATGGTAAGAGATGAAGTTGGAGTGGTATATAGGACCAGACCATGTTATGGTATCAGAGGCTACAATCTGGAATTTTTATTTTATTCTGGGCTTAAATTCTATTTTAAATGTATTCTTATGACTGGTTTAATTATCTGCCAGTATTTATTTCTTAAACCTACTTGGAAAAGTAAGTTTAAAAAATCATTGGACTTTAGGTGAAAGAAGAGAGACAGGTCAAGAGTATGTGAATGTAAAGCTTATTCGGTCAAAAATATTCCTCTGTGGGACTTCTGGAAAGCTGCAGGCTTACTGGCCTAAGGAATCAGAGGTAGGAATTCAGTGCTGCCAGAGTGAAAAGTGATGGGGCAAGTCATGGAAAAGAGGAAGCCAGAGGGAAGGAGACCCCAAATCTCATAAACTCCACCCAAATCTCTGACTAATCATGAGCTATGCCTGTGTTGTGACCTCTGGGGGCCCGGCATAAAACAACGGTTGCAAGGCTTAGCTTAGCTGCTACTCATCACAGTGGAAATGGAGTTTGGAGTTTGAGTCCAGCCAAGTTAACCAGATGTTAAAACAAAATTCAAGTGTTTAGGAAGAAGTTAACAATTTATCATCCAAAATGTCCAGTATAATTTAAAATTACTAGTCATGTGAAGAAATTAGAAAGTGTGACCTAATATCAAGACAAAAAGGAATCAATAGAAACCAACCCCAAGATGACCAGAAGTTGGAACTGGCAGACAAGAACTTTAAAGCAGTTATTATAAATATATTCCAAGCGGAAAATGTAGTCATAATGAAGAGACACGAGGAATCTCAACAGAGAGATGGAAACTAAAAAAAGAACCAAATGGAAATTCTAGAACTAAAGCAGACAAACTATCGAAACTGGCACAAGGAGAAACAGAAAGTCTGAAGTGCCTATATCTGTTAAAGGAATTGAATTTGTAATTATGATCATTTCCACAAAGAAAACTCTAGGCCCAGACGACTTCACTTTCAAATTCTATCAACAACATAAGAAAGAATACCAATCTTATACAAGCTCTTCCAAGAGAAAAGGACTAGAGAACACTTCCCATCTCATGAGTTCAGCATTAACCTATTACCAAAACTAGGCAAAGACATTGCAAGAAAAGAAATTATAAACCAACATCCCTTGTGAAGTTATATGTGTATCTTAACAAACTATTAGCAAACATATCCTGCAATATATTATATACATAATACATCACATCTAAGTACAGTTTAGCTCAGCCACACAAGGCTGGTTTCACATTCAACAACCAATCAATGTAATTCACCATATTAAGAGAACGAAAGAGAAAAATCATGTCACCTTCATCTTACTAGATTTAAAAAACATTTGACAAAAGTCAACATCTATTTATGATAAAACCTACCAACAAACTAAGAATAGAAAGGAATTTACTTTCTTCACCTAATAGCAGCCATGACTGTATGCCACTAAATCCATAGTTAATGTTCCCTTACAGGCTTTATCCCTAGATCAGGAAAAATGTGAAGATGTCCATTCTTCAATACTTTTATTCAACATCATACTGAAGATCCTAGTTGGTGCAATAAAGGCAAGGGGAAAAAAAGGAAAGAAGGCAAAAAGGAAGAAATGGCAAAACAAAATGCATAGATGTTTAAAAGGAGGAAATAAAGTTGTCCTTTTTTTAGAGATGATATGATTATGTACATAGAACCTCCTAAGAAATCTATTAAAAAGCTACTAGAACCGATAAGTGAGTTTAGCAAACTAAATGTGCAAAAATCAACTTCATTTCTATATGCTAACAATGAATAATTGGAAACTGAGATAAAAAAACTGGTTTCATTTACAATATGGAAAATGCAAAGAATTTATTTATTTATGTATTTATTTATTTTGAGACGGAGTCTCACTCTGTCGCCCAGGCTGGAGTATAGTGGCGCGATCTTGGCTCGCTGCAAGCTCGGCTCCCTGCAAACTCTGCCTCCCGGGTTCACACCATTCTCCCACCTCAGCCTCCCAAGTAGCTGGGACTACAGGCGTCCGCCACCACACCTGGCTAATTTTGTTTTCGTATTTTTAGTAGAGACGGGGTTTCACCGTGTTAGCCAGGATGGTCTCGATCTCCTGACCTCGTGATCCACCTGCCTCGGCCTCCCAAAGTGCTGGGATTACAGGCGTGAGCCACCGCGCCAGGCCGCAAAGAATTTAAAATAACAAAGTGTTGGAGAGCAATAGCAACTGGAACTCTCCTATATTGCTGGTAGTAATATAAAATACTACAAGCACTTTGGAAAACAATGTGGCAAACTTTCATGAAGGTAACATACCCATATCATTCAACCAAACAATTTCACTCCTGGGTACTTTTCCAAGAGAAAATACATGTCCACACAAAGACTTTTACACAAATGCTCATAAGAGCCAAAATCTGAAAACTCAAATGTCCATCAACAGGTGAGTGGATAAGGAAATTGAAGTATATCCAAATAATGAAATTCTCTTAGAAATAAAACAAACATATACAAAACAACCTGGGTGAATTTTGAAAGTATTATGCTGAGTGAAAAAAATCCAGGCACAAATAAAAGTACACATTCTATATTTCTGTTTGTATAAAATTCTAGAACAGAAAAATCAAATCTATAGTGACAGAAAGGAACCCATTAGTGGTTGCTTGGAACTAGGGCAGGGGAACATTCCCTACAAAAGTATGCAAGGAAATGTTTAGGGGAGATGGAATGGAATGTTTTATACCCCAATGTGATGAGGGTTACATTAATACATACATTGTATTAATAGTTGTATGTAAATTATACCTTTATAAAGTATGTTAAAGAAAAAGCAATACACTATTATTTTGCCAAATGATAGTTCAAGCAATAAATTCTGTAGTTTCTTGAGGTAGGTTTCACAAAATAGGTGGAATTATAATGGTCCTTTAAGAAGAGAGAGGATATAAATATGCTTTAAAAACCAACAGAAAGAACTGAAGGCCCAGAAAAAGTCAATGGAGACACGGATGCATAAAAAGCAAAGGATGAGTGAGAAGGGGAGTGGCATCATTAGACTGAAGATTTACAAAGGAGTTCTGAAAGATTCAGATAGACAAGCAGAATGTTGCCAGAACAAGCAGAATGGCCTTTAACCTTTGGGCACTGAATGAACTTTTCAGATTTGGGGTCAGGAAAGTATGTTAGGCAAATGAATCTGGAGCATAGCGCAGGAAGAATTGGAATGGATTAAGTTTGTTAGAGATGGCATGCCTTTGCAATAGTCCTGGCTTGAGAAGGTAAAAGATTGACCTAGAGTGAGGAAAGATAGAAATGGAGAAGATAGAAAAGGAAGAATTGACTGGACATGGTGGTTACTTTACGGATTTGTGAACAAGGAAAGAGTAAACAATGACTGAGTTTTCAAGTGTGGGTAACAAGAACTGGCAGTACTATTAGTAGACATAAGAAGGAGCCAGTCTGGGGAGAAAGGTACTGATTTCAATTTTAGAAATGAGTTGCCTGAGAAACCTACCCTGACCCTACCCTTACCCTCTCTGAAGACTGGATGAAATGTCACTGCATACTACCAAAGCATGTCATGCATAGCCCATCATGGCATTTATCACCTTGTGTTGTGACTATTTACTAATCTCCCCCACGGGACTCTACACAGCCTGAAGGTAAAGACAGTAGTTCACTGTGCCAAGCACTGTTCTAAGGGTCTAAGGGGTTTCCAAACGTTCTTCCTACATGGTAAGGTTTTACAAGCATTTGCTAAATGAATACTGAATGTTGAGTTTCAGAAGATAATGAAACAGGAAAGCAGATGTGTTTCTCAGGCAATTACAGTGGTGAGGTATAGAGATGTAGCCTTCAGAGGCATTTACATGAAAGTGATCGTTGAAACCATGATGTAGGATCCCTAAAGGAGAGTTTTTAAACTTCCTGTGGCACTTAAAGTCTTCATTATTTACCTGGCAAAAGTGATCGAAAATGAGAAGCTGGAGAGACCAAAAACGTGCACCCAAGCCTGTCTTATCCATTCATTGAATTAACTTCTGAATATTCAAGAGTTGGCTCTGCAGATAATCCACTAAAAAAAAAAAAAAGAAAGAAAGAAAAGAAAGAAACTGTCTAGCACTTGCTGCTTGCATCTTCCCTTTATGTACCAAGAATCATGATCGGTAACATTTAGGAAAGTGGGAGAAAAAATTATTGGGACATGGCAACAGCCTGGATGCTTCTTTCACCCTGGCTGAATACTGAAGTTC
Source organism: Pongo abelii (assembly GCF_028885655.2). Taxonomy (NCBI): domain Eukaryota; kingdom Metazoa; phylum Chordata; class Mammalia; order Primates; family Hominidae; genus Pongo; species Pongo abelii. Next base: position 74,080,223 of record NC_072001.2, on the reverse strand, counting down.
CAATCTAGGCTCCAAGACACTTATCAGCTATAGTGTACTTAGATAAATTATATTATCTCTCTGGGCCTGAGTCTACTCCCATGCAAAATTGTGATTTTAGTACCTACATCATATTTCTGTTGAGAAGGTTACAATATGAAAAACCTAGAACACTGCTGGGCGCATGGTAAGCGTTCTATAACTCTTAGCTAGAGGCAGGAAAGGATATTGGCTAAGAGGATGGACTTTGTAACCCACTACCTAGGCTTCCATTCTAGATCTGCCAATTACTAGGCAGGTTACTTTGCCTTTCTGGGCCGTTCCCTCATCTGTAAAGTACGGCTGTTTTTACTTCCTTGATCATAGGTTTGTTGTGAGAATTAAATGTATGCTAACCACTTAAAACAGCGCCTGACACATTGTAAACATCATGTTAAATATGACTTATAACCCATCAACCCCTTACCCATATATCTTGATTCCGAGGCCTGCCTTTTGTTATGTCCAGTCTCATTTGTGGCCTCTCATTTTAGTCAATAGTTAGTACACTGGATGTTTTCTAAGTTCATTTCACAGAGACACTAGATGGAGTTGCTGAGCTAAAGCACCTAAGAACTGCTGGGCAGCCGAATTGGAATTTTGGAGCTGAATGGAACTTTAGGGATGGTCTGGTTCACAGTTTTTATTTTCTAGATGAAGAAACTGAAGATCAGAGAAGTTATCTGGTATAATCCCCGCCTGCAATTGTCTTAGCAATCCAATATCTCCATTTCTGGCAAGATTGATCCCACTCTTCATCAGAAATGACTGAATAATGAAGCTGGATGTGCTTGCAACACTTACTTAGTGAAATCGTCTAGAACCATTTGATCAAACTCAAACAATCCTGTAAGCCCCACACGGGCATGCTGCTGTTGTTCACTGACTGCTCTGTCTACAATGCCTGGCATGTAGTTCAGTTAATATTTGTTAAAGAATGATAGGGATCCATCATGTTTTTAAAGCTTTAGAGATTGAAAATCTTCCTCAGTACTTGTTCCAATGCTTTCTAAAGGGGATTCCTCCTCGTGTAGACTTATTCCTTTCATATATATGTCAGTCCTTTTCTTCTTTTTCTAGATTCCCCGAAGGTGTTATAGCTGGAGAAATCTTCCAGTTAAAATGCCTCATTTTGTCAATGAGGAAATTAACTGAGGCAATTTGTCCATACTCACATAACTGATTAGTGGCAGAGCTGAGATTAGAATTTTCTGTAGCTTGTCATCTAAAAACCAAAAAACGCAAACCGCTTCAAAAGACTGTCAAACTTCTTCCACCTGCCCTTTAAATGTTCCCCAACTTGTATCCAGGTCATAGTCTCCAGCTTATTATCAAATTATCAATTTGATTGCTTCCCTCTTGGAGCAGGCTTACTATTTACATCCTTCCTTTTCTTGATCCTAGTTCAAATAACTAGCCTATTCTATCATTGCTGCCCACCCACCTGCCCTTTGTACCTCCTGGCTCTTAATCCCTGTCTTTGAGAAGAAAAGGTAGATCCTCTTTCTCACCTGAACCAGCAGGGATGGGTTTGCAGATATTCCAGGGAGCTCATCCCTCCCTAGTTAGTGTCAGAACGGAAGGATCCCAGACACCTAGAACACTTCCAGGATTGTTCCAAGATGGCGTTTGCAGTTCTGATCAGAGTCTCAAAAGTTATGTTGGGCTCTGAGATAACACAACCCAGGGAAATCCCCAAACAAAAGTTTCCCTAGCTGGACTAAATGATATTCACACCCTGGTTTGCTAAGAACACCTAGGAAATGTAGAGTTTCTGCAGTCAAGGACTGTATCCTTGACATCTCAATCCTTTTCTACAGTTCCATGTACCTATTGGTTTATTTCTTTACTAAGCCTACCACCTAGTTGCAGTAGATTATAAAAATAGCCAAAAATTCTTCCACTCCCATCAAGAGGTAAAATCTATTTCTCCACTTCTTGACTTTGGTTTGGTCATGTGACTTACTTTCACCAACAGGACATTAGTAAAGGTAATATAAACTGAGGCTTTAAAAGTGCTTGAGCCCTGGGCTTGTCCTCTTGCTGTGTTTGGAACTCTAGGACTACCATGTGTGACTGAGTTCAAGCTAGCCCACTACGGAGGAGACTCCATGTGGAGAAGTAGCTGGTCCCTTGCAAAGAGCCCTCCGACTGTCAGACACGTGAAGGAAGTCATTCTAGATCATCTGGCTGCCTCCAACATGCCAGCTGACCAGAGAAGCACGAGGAAGTCCAGCAAATCCGCCAAGCATGCCCAGACAGAAGAGCTACCCAGTCAGCCCATGCAACTGTAAGATGAATTAATGGTTGTATTTTAGGCCATTAAATTGTGGGGTTGTTTGTCATGCAGCAAGCACTACCTGATACACTAGTGGTAAAGACTCCCTAAGGAAAATGCAATCACTATTTTCCTGTTCCCTCCTCACCATGATCCTCAGTTTCTTATTCTTGTATAATAGCTTTAGTTAGTATTTTAACCGTATACGATGTTTTAGTTCAGTGAGGGGATAGCAGAGTATAATTGTTATACAAAATTATGTCAACTGAAAGTGTAGACTTACCTCAGCTTGGCAATCCATCTTTAAAAGTTATGTCAAGTTGGCCAGGCATGGTGGCTCACTTCTGTAATCCCAACACTTTGAGACACCAAGGCGGGTGGATCACTTGAGGTCAGGAATTCAAGACCAGCCTGGCCAAGATGGTGAAACCCTGTCTCTACTAAAAATACAAAAATGAGCTCGGCGTGGTGGCGGGCACCTGTAATCCCAGCTACTTGGGATGCTGAGGCAGAGAATTGCTTGAACCTGGGAGGCGGAGGTTGCAGTGAGCCGAAATCGCACCACGGCACTCCAGCCTGGGCGACAGAGTGAGACTCCATCTAAAAAAAAAAAAAAAAAGTTATGTCAAGTTTATAAGATATTTTGAGCCAGAGTCGTTTCTCTCACAAGTCTTGGAATCTCTTGGAGAAAACGTCCTCTTTCTCTCTAGGGTCTCCATGGCTGTACATGCAAATCACTCTCCTCAGTGGATACAAGAGCTTTCTGAGATGCTACCTATGGAACTTCTCTGGTCTCAATTTCCTCTTTTTAAAAATGCCAGCAATTTCTCCTTCTTGACAATTTTCTCATACTTTTAGAACACACACTTTTTGGAAACCCTAAAGTGTATCACAACTTTATCTTTGACATCATCTCAAGCTTCTAAACCCAGTCCCAGAACTGGATCCTTTGGAAAGTTACTTCCCAAGCACTTATTCCCTAGGCTCATCTCTTAGCATCAATATGAATGTTTTTTCAGTCATTCAACAAACCAGGAATAAAACTAAGCATGGCAGAATCAGTCCCTGCCCTCAAATATCTTACAGCATATCTAGAAATTCTTAAAACAAGTTGCAGTCATTTTTTAGTTACAATTTGATTCCCAGAGGGGAAGAAATTGAGATGATGACCTTGAAAGGGTTAAGAATTACCTACTGCTGGCTGGGCGCGGTGGCTCACGCCTGTAATCCCAACACTTTGGGAGGCCTAGGCGGGCAAATCACCTGAGGTCAGGAGTTTGTGACCAGAATGACCAACATGGAGAAACCCTGTCTCTACTAAAAATACAAAATTAGCCGGGCGTGGTGGCACATGCCTGTAATCCCAGCTACTCGGGAGGCTGAGGCAGGAGAATCGCTTGAACCCAGGAGGCGGAGGTTTCGGTGAGCCAAGACCACGCCATTGCTCTCCAGCCTGGGCAATAAGAGCAAAACTCCATCTCAAAAACAAAACAAAACAAAACAAAAACCCAAACAATTACCTGCTGCTTATACCAAATGGTCCCGTCTTGAAGTGTATCACTCTTTGGGATTGATACAAATTCACATGAACCTCAAGTGACACAAAAAAGTGGTAACCAACTATAGTGCATTTGCTCATGTTTCTAAAAATGGTAAACCACAGTTGAGCTAGTGTGATACTGCAGCAGAATTTTTATGACAAAGTGTGGGCTGCTCTGCAGCAATCCCTCCCAATTCAATTTGCTGATGACTCATCCATTCCAATCTTCATGTTTATAAATCAATGGAGAAAACCATGCTCTATATCTTTTATTCTGCATCAGTCTTTGCTGTTGGAATCCTCTTAGCTCAGCACAGAAAAAGAATTTTGCTTGGACACATTCCAAACTTAAATTGTCCTCTGGATTTTGTACCAAACTGAAAGAAACCAAAGAAAACCTCTCAGTTTCTGAAGCTCAGAGTGTCAGAAATAAGGGTCTGGTTGTAGGGGCTAGTGAGCAAATAGGAAACTTTGCACTAAATAATTTTTTTTAGCTGCAGATCAAGATTTTAATTTTAATATTTTTCTGTTAATAAAATCAGTAATAAACTCAGTATGGGAAATTGATTTTAAAAAAGCAAACACGCACAAATAAGCAAATAAAAATCACCTGTTAATTTAGGAGGCAATTGCAAAGAAGAGAAACCTACTCTCGCTAGCTCAAGGCAAAAAGGGAGAATATTGGAAGCATAACAGGGACAAGGGTATTATAGTTTAATATTTACAACCTCTCCCCATTGCCTGCTTTTTAAGAAGGACTTGTGCCTGTGTGGGTGGGCTGCTGCATGTGTGCGCTGCTTAGCTCCTGGGCCTGTATTGTACTGACAGTAATCGCTGATAAAGCAGCAGATCTGTAGTAGCCTCCTCTGCTTGCACACAGCCTAAAATGCCCACCAGCCCTACTTCAATATATGTACATCCCACAGCTGTCTAGCCCTAGTTTCTGGGCTTAGCAGTACAGTGTTTGATAGACACTCACTAGTAGGTTCACCTTGGATCACATGTCCATACAGCCAATCGCCTACCACTGAAAGGGTGGGATCATTTGGTTTAAATATGGCAGTCTAAGAAGCTCCTTCCAGAAGAGGATATTATGAAGAGGGGAGGCTTTGAGTGGGATAGATTATTTTAGAAGATTAGTCAGGGAAGAAGTGAATGGCATCTATAGAACAAATATAATACTATCCAGAAATCATCACTGTTAACATGTCAGTGTGTTTCCTTAGTTGATACGCTGTTTGTAGAAGTATATATGTATTACACAGTTGATAAATGATAAATATAGCTCTGTGACCTGAGCTTTTCATGTATTATAATAATCTATCATAAACATTTCTTTTTATCATTAAAATTTGTTCTCCAATTACTTTAATGGTGGCATAATACTCCACTGTAGAGATATTATTATAATTGATAAACTATTGGATATTCATGTGATTTCCAAGTAGCTATCATTTTACATAAAGCTGCAATAGACATCCCTGTACTTTAATCTTTGTACTTATTTCTGATTATTTTCTTAGAGGTACCTAGAAGTGGGATCAATGCCTACAAATATTTATTTACTGCCAATTTGTTTTCTAAAATGTTTATACTAACCTGTACTACCACCCGCAATGATTAGATGGGATTATCTCATTTTAGCATCAACTCTTACCTATTTAGAAAAACGAAATAAAGCATGAAACTGAAGCTTGTCACTGTATATAGTTTTTGCCTGTCCTGTATATTGTATTCGATTCCGCATTTGGGGGTGACCCAAGTTTAAAGCTGAGATTCTTATGGTCCCCAGACCAGTTGCATCAGCATCACCCGGGAACTTGTTAGAAAAGCAAATTCTCAGGCTCTACCCTAGACCTACTGAGTCAGAAACTCTGAGGATGGGAGCCAGAAATCTGAGTTTCAACAAGCCCTTTGGGTGATTCTGATGCATGCTCAATTTTGAGAGCCACCAGTTGAAAGCATTGAAGAGTTCTTCCTAAGCCCTCACAGTGTTTCCCCAATTTTGAGTGACCAAATATCATTTTCTTGGCCCTGACCATTTATAAGGGACAGTGTGATGTAACATAAGGATAAGGGGTTTTAGTTTAGAGGGCCTGAGTTGTAATAATTGGATGGCTCCCTACTGGGTATGTATCCAAGCACATGTCATAATAACGTATTACACTGTCATAGCTTGCATTTCAAGATGAAAATTTCTCTATATCATTTAGCCCAAATACAACACTGGAAGGAAGTTTTAGCTAAGGTTACCCCAGATGTTTCATGGTTACACAAGAATACAAAACAAAACATGTTTTCCCCACGGAATGAAAACACAATATAAGTTTTCTTTAGCAGCTGTGGCTGGAGATTGCAAAATGGAATAGTCTGGCCACCCTCCAAGCCATTAGCACCCCCTCCCTTTCCCCCAAGGGTGAAAGACAATCAAGCCAAAGAGAAGGAAAAACACTCTGCTCTCAACTTCACAGCTAATACCCAGAAACGGAGCTGCCGGAGCATCTGGGATGTGTCAAAATAGAGATGACAGAGAGGAGTACAGAGCACCTCACCCCACAACCTCTAGATCAGACTAGTCCACTGTGAATGGCTCTCAGAAGCAGGACCCCAATACTCATCTCAGAGAAATGCGTGACAAGATTGCAGGCATTGTGGTAGATGTGGTAGAGAAAATTGGGGAGCAAAAGTCTTTCCAGTGCCCTTCATATAGCACACCAGCAATGATTGTCTTTTTCACCTGGATTTAATAATGCCCCCACTTCTGAGACTGTTAAGGACTGTTAGGCGCATGGCGTCTTCAGAAGAGTGCAGGGTGGGATAGTGGGAACAGCATAGATTTGGAGTGTGACAGTGTGAGGATAAATCTTTATGCACTTCCATATCCCGGCCATATAACCTTTAGCAAGTTACTTAATTTTGCTGAGCCTCAGTTTTCTAACAATACCTCACTGGGATCATTAGGACTTGGGACTGCTGCAAGGGTTAAATGAGGTCATAGGCCAAGTACACAGTAATTGCTCCAAAAATGGCCATTCCCTTCATCTCCTGGACAGTACTTTGGTGTCTTCTTCACCCTGATGTGAAGGACACAAACAATACTCTGTTGATGCTCAGAAGAAAAAAACAAATCTCATCACGCATTTCAAAACTTCTTCACAGGAAGTTCTTTTCTTCTCTATGCTCTTGTCTATCTTTCTTTTGATACTTCATGGTGCCCCTTACAAGCCTCTTTCTCTGTAGAGTGTCTGATATGAGGATTCCTGTAACAAAGGCAGGCCTACATGACTCAGCACGGGTCTCAACTAGACCTTCTTCCAAAGAGGGTGAAAGGAATGAGAGAGCAGGCATTGAGATGTGCTGTCTTCTGCTTGGACCTTGATAGCCTTGGGCACTTGGCCTTCAGGATTCCGTTCCGATCAGCCTCCACTTGAATTCTCTATAATCAGGTACCCAATGCTACATTAAGTCCATTATCAAATCTTTAACCCCAAAGACTTTCCAAAGGCCAGACTTGGCCTTGAGTCAATCTGGAGTTCAGGCCAGGTTCATAATTATACCTTATTTCAACTTTCCAACCCCAACCTCTCCTTGGCCAATCATGTAATGACCCTGGGGGATTCAAATCTGGACAATAAGGCAAGGACTGAATGAAATTATGTTAATTTCTGTCCAATTTGGTTAAATTTTCTTAAGGTGTTATTGATTTCCTTAGGACCTTGGTATATGGTCCAGTGCTGCTTAGCCAATGGGTTAAGTATCTCCAGATTCCCAGATATTTTTCTACTCTTATCTATATCCGCTCACTGCATGAAGACCCTGAGGACTTAGAAGTTAAGGTCTTAATTTGATCTTGAAGATGATTTAAACTTCTGGAGTCTCATCTGTAAGGCCAGGACAGTTGCACAGAATGCTCGTTAAGATTTCCATGCAGAAACCTAACCTAATAATACTCAGTGAACAGTGGTATGGAAATTACCAGTGGGCTGCATCCTTACTATTTAAAAATGTCTTAGTGGCCGGACTGTTAAGTATTTATTTATTTATTTATTTATTTTTGAGATGGAGTCTCGCTCTGTCACCCAGGCTGGAGTGCAGTGGTGTAATCTTGGCTCACTGCAACCTCTGCCTGTAATCCCAGCAACTGGAGAGTCTGAAGCGGGTGGATCACGAGATCAAGAGATGGAGACCATTCTGGCCAACATGGTGAAACCCCATCTCTACTAAAAATACAAAAATTAGCCGGGCATGGTGGCACACACCTGTAGTCCCAGCAACTCAGGAGGCTGAGGCAGGAGAATCACTTGAACCCGGAGGCAGAGGCTGCAGTGAGCCAAGATCACACCACTGCACTCCAGCCTGGGTGACAGAGCAAGACTCCATCTCAAAAATAAATAAATAAATAAATAAATAAATAAATAAATACTTGACATGTACCAGAACTGTGAGGATACAATGAGATTAGAGTAATGAGAAAGATATACATGTCTCTGCCTTCGTGGAGTTTACTATCTATTGGGAAATTCAGACATTAAACAGAGTCAAAAATATGATGCATATTGCAAGAGTATAACCACAGGATGCAATGAACCTACTTATTAACCACGTGTGGCTGCATAATATTGGATTATTCATTTTAAAAAATGTTTCACTCTATGCCTTGCAACCATTTAAGCAAATACCCAAGTCCATACCTCCTTGCCTCTAGGGTGACCAATTAATTCATCTTTGTTTGCCCAGGACTTTCTTGGTTTTGACACTGAAAGTCCCATGGCCAGGGAAAACTCTGAGTCCTCAAAAAACCAGACAGGTAGGTTATACTTCTTGCCTCAGGGAAAGTCTGGGGCAGAGTTCTCTGGCTTTTGTTTTCAAAAGCCTAAATTCTTTAGGATAACGGACATGAATCCTTCAAAAATTCAATGTCATGAAGCAACAATAACAATATTAAATGGTGGAGGGACTATTCTAGATGTAAATAAATTAGAAGGACATAAACAGCAAATGCAATGTGTGACTCTAAATTGGATCCGGGTTTTTGTTCTGAAGCATAACAAACATTCTTGGAATGAAACATTTTGGGGAAATGAATATGAACTAGGTATTAGATAATTTTACGGAACTATCAACAGTTTTGTTAGATGCAACCATGGTATTGTGGTTTTGTAGGTGAATGTCTTTCTCTTTAGAAGACAGGCTGAAGTACTGAGAGGTGAAAAAAAGATGGTGATAAATTTTTAACGATTTTTGAATTCAGTACAGTGCATAAGAATGTTCATTTTATTATTATTTCAATCTTTCTGTATTTATGAAACTAATGCAAAGTTTTGGGAAAGAAGTCAGTAACCACTGAGCAGAAGAGGGATTTGGGTTAAGAGAAATGGCCAGGCATGGGGCCTACACCTGTAATCCCAGCACTGTGGGAGGCCGAGGCAGGAGGATTGCTGGAGGACCCAAGCTCAAGATGAAAGAAACTTGTCCCTGAATTGGAAAAGGCTTCTTCCAGAATGGAAGCAGTAGAAAAAGGGAAGAAAATGACTGTGCTGATGGTGTTGACTGTAGGCACATGGGGTTATAGAGGGCCTAGCAAAGACCCTAGTGCCCCAAATTTGGCATTGAAGTAGCTAAGAGAGCCCTGACTTAATGGTATGGACATCTCAGTTGCTAGATTCCTGGATACACAGATGACTGATGAACAGACACCTGGAATTTTGACCCTAGCCCAAGTTATGAGAAGAACCCAAATTGAAGCTGAGATTCCATTTCCATCACCCCAAAGAGTTACATTTTCTCCACATCTGAGTTTATGGACAGCATTGAATGTCCTGTACACTAAACTGGCAAATCCAGAAAAGTTCCCCTGAGTGATATCTTAGCTAAAACCTGAAAGATTAGAAGTTTGCCAGGTAAAAAGGAGAGAATAAGCATGTCACGCATCTGAAACTGCACGTTTAAAGGACAGAAGAGTGGTGCCTTGAGATAAACTAAGAGAAATTCATTATGGCCAGAGCAGAGGGAGTGAGGGCAAGATGGACATGAGATGAGGGTGGAAAGGCAGCCTGGAGCCAGAATGCGCCAGACCTTCCAAATTAGGCAAAGGAAATCACCCACACCTCTCCCCTTGGGAACTCCAGGGCCCTGCTCTTCCCTCTCAATGCCTCATCCATCCTGGTGCCCATGCCTCAGGGCCTCTCAGTGTCTTTAGAATGTGCAGTCTGGGCTACAAATTAGAAGTCATTCTGATGAGGCACCAAGTTCTTGCTGTAAAAGTGATGACAAATGGAGAGAAACTGAGTCTGTCATCCATTCTGGGGGGAGCTCTTTCCACTTGAACCCTTTTACCCACTAATGTTATTAATACATGAACCTAGCCCCTCAAACACTGCCCAAGTATCTGTGGACATTCCCTGGGGGTGTCTCACATGTGTTCATAGGTGAATCTAGCTAGTCACCACCTGGTGTCTGCACGTTGTCCCTCCTTTACTGCCCCACCCTCCTCTGCTAGACTATACCCTGTCCAATGGGCACTACAGGCACTTCCCTGGGCACAACTGTGTCCACCAGTCACCAAAGTCTCCTCCTGCAGCTGATGAGCAGGACAGGAGGTGCCAAAGCAGTGAGATGTTATTCTGAGCAGTGGCAAAAAATGCCTCCCCTTGTGATGTACACCCTCAGATAGTGGGGTCCCAAAGTCATATTCCTTCTGCTGAAATAGTTTATAGGGGTTATAGGGAAATAGGCTTTTCAGTTTTCATATACAGTCCCCCTAGCTTTCCATGGGGCTCAGATATATGACCACAGAGGTTGGGTAGCAGGGCCTTGGCCCACAGGCAAACAAACACATATCAGACACTACTCTGTCCCCCAAATCACTCATCTTTTCTGACAATGGAGGCTTTGTTAGTGGGTCAGGCTTGTGGTGCCTGGCTCCTATTTCTCCGGGATGACTATTCTTCTGGGAGGAGCTTCAGTCCCTCCTGCAGGGATTTTTAGATCTGCTAACTGGTTCTCTGAATATGCCAGATATCTGAACTCCAGCAGAGGTCATAGTTTGGGCTCCTCCTGGGACCTACAGCTTTTGTCTGTCTTCTATTAGACCAGAATACTTGAGAAAAGGATGGGGTCTTATTTGCTCTCATATCCTTGAACTGTGGCATGGGCCTGGCATGTAGGAGATGTTCAATTTGTTATTTTTATTGAAAGACCATCCCATACATTCGGTCAGTGGCCACCAAACTTCAGCTTGATGGAAACCACTTGGGAGATTATTAAATACACAGATTTCTAGGCTGTATCTTCAGAGATATGACTCATTTGATCTGGAGTAAAGATGCAGGACTATACATTTAAATAAGTTCCTTAGTAATTCTGATGCACGTGGTCCTTTAATTTCACTTTGCCTCTACCTTAGGCAGGCCTGAACCAGGGCTACTATTGGCACAAAGGGCCACTTTAGCTCATTTGTGAGAATTAGAAATAGTTACCCTTTTCCCCTCTAGTTGCACCAAGTCCGAGGCCAGGGTGACAGCTTGGTGAGCAGAGTTTAGGCAGTCATTTCATCCCTTTATCCCCTATGCCAAGCATCCTTGTGCTGTGTACAACCTGAACAATTGTTTGCAGCAGCCTGGTCTGATGCCTGCTCCTGCTAAGAAATAGTGCACATGAGAAATGCATCTTTGAGTCGCCCAGTCCCTCAGTAAACTCTAGGAAGATGCTGGGGTTGAATTGTGCTGGTTACTTGCACCTGGAGATCAGATGAACCAGTAGCCAGAGTCTCCAGACCTGTTGGGAGGAACCTGAAAAATATGGCTTGAAAGATCAAACACAGAGGTTCTTGAATTTTGCTGCACTTTGGAATCATTTTGGGAGCTTTGAAAGCTAGGTATGATGCCTGATGCTTGATGCCTAGGTCTTAACCCCAGAACTTAATTGGTAGGGCATCAGAATTTTTTTTTTTTTTTTTTTTTTTTTTTTTTGAGACGGAGTCTTGCTCTGTCGCCCGGGCTGGAGCGCAGTGGTACAATCTCAGCTCACTGCAACCTCCGCCTCTCGGGTTCAAGCGATTCTCCTGCCTTAGCCTCCTGAGTAGCTGGGACTACAGGCGCGTGCCACCATGCCCAGCTAATTTTTTGTATTTTTAGTAGAGACGGGGTTTCGCCGTGTTAGCCAGGATGGTCTCGATCTCCTGGCCTCGTGATCCGCCCGCCTCGGCCTCCCAAAGTGCTGGGATTACAGGCGTGATCCACCGCGCCTGGCCAGCCTCAGAATTTTTAAAAGCCCCCCAGGTGATTCTAAGATTCTAACATGCAACTGAAGTTGAGAATTGCTGACCTAATGGAGCCCTCACCCTGATCAGGGAGAAGCATTGACTGCTGTGTGTCTTCCTGGGGAATGGAGGACCAGGGTGGGCTCGCCCTTCAGGCCGGAGTAGGCAGCTGGCTCTCTTGCTATGTGTGGTCCAGCTTTGTGTAAGTTCTTTAGGTTTTCCCTCAAGAAAAAAGTGAGTACCTGTGCCTGTGTTTCTTAGAATTTCTACCAATCACTTTCATACGTGCGGTTACTGATCACTCGCCTAGATCTAGTCCTTCTTTCACCCCTCTAAAATAAAACCCATCTATTTTTTCTTTTTAAGACAGAGTCTCGCTCTGTCACCCAGGCTGGAGTGCAGTGGTGTGATCTTGGCTCACTGCAGCCTCCACCTTCTGGGTTCAAGCAATTCTCCTGCCTCGGCCTCCCGAGTAGCTAGGACTACAGGTGCACACCGCCACGCCCGGCTAAGGGTCTCCATCTATTTTTAACTTGTGACATTCCTCGTCAGTTTGATAAACCAGTCCTCCACAAGACATAAATGGCAGGTAAAGCTTGAATATACTTTCCAAAGTATGTGTCAAAACAATTTGATAATATGCCACAAAGAAATTAATAGTATGAGAGCAAGAAGTTATTTTTAAATGGTGGGACCCAAACTGGGGATGTCGTTGCTTTGTGGGGAGCACCTCAAACTTAGGGGAGTGGGAGACAGTACTGAGGGCCTTTTAGAAAACCTTACTCTTTTTATCACCTGCAGCAATGACCTGACTTCCATTGATAATGCTGATAATGCTATTCTTCTGAAGGGAGAGAAGAAGAAGGAATAAAGAGTCTGGTTCCCCCACTAGAACACGAGCTCCTATGCTAATAGGGGGAACTACATTCTATTCCTTTTGGACTCGTGCATCATTCGTACCACATAATTTGCATGCTTTTGCCATGCAATAAATGTTTAAGTTGTTACATTCAAATTCAACACCAATTTATTGAGTAGCTACTATATCCTAGGCCCTGAACTAGGTACTTCCATGTGTTATATAATTCAATCTTCTATTAATATTAGGCATTAATATCTAATACTTTAGACATTAAGTAGGATATAGGTTAAGTCTGTGACAAAAATATATCAAAATACAGTCTATTAGACAAGGTGTGAGATTCTTTCTTTCTAAAATAATGATCCAGATTACAGCCCAGCAAACAAATCCAGAGTGTGTTTGCTGGTTCAACTCTTCTTAACATGTGACTTCCACCCTTGGGTTCGACGAGGCCACTTTAGCCAATGGGTAGAGGAAAAAGCCAGAGACACACAACCCAGAAGTGCCAGAAAACCTTTCTGTTCACAGCCTGTTGGCCAGAATTTAGTCACATGATTATACCAATATGCAAGGCAGGCTAGGAAATGTAATCACTAATTAGGTGGCCATATAGCCATCTAAAACTGGGGATTGATATTGTTAGACAAGAAAGAATAAATATTAATGGACAATACTCATAAAAATCTCACACCTATGGATAACTATCTTAATTCATATTGAAGTTAGAAATAAACTACGGGGCAGAGTGCAACGCCATATACCTGTAATTCCAGAACTTTGGGAGGCCAAGAGTTAGAAACCAGCCTGGACAACATAGAAAGACCCTATCTCTACAAAAAACTTAAACTGGCCAGGTGTGGTGGCATGCCTGTAGTCCCAGCTACTTGGGAGGCTGAGGCAGGAAAATAGCTTGAGCCCAGGAGTTTGAGGATACAGTGAGCTATGATCACTCCACTGCACTCGAGCCTGGGTGACAGAGTGAGACCTCATCTCTCCTTTTTGTTTTTTGGTTTTGTTTGTTTGTTTGACAGTTGGTAGGGCTAGCTGAGGTTTTATTTTTGGACAAAAAAAAAAAAAAATTAAAAAAGCAATTGAATTGTTTTGTAGCTGGAGGCATGGGTAAGAGGGTGTCCCCAGGCAGTAAACTCCCCCGCGGATGGGCTGAGGGCTTGGGCTGAGCCTCAGGTGGGTCTCCTGTTCCCTGTGATACCATGCACAGCGGCCTCCCTCCAGGGCCCTGGGGCAGCCGCAGGAGGGATAGGATGGGAGGGGCTGCCGCGTCTGTTCACTTAGGCAGGACGTCAGAGGACTTGGACACCAGCTTCCCATCGCGGGTCTCAATATTCTTCAACCACAGCCCTGGTGGAGCTGGTGCGGCTGAAGGAGCTGGAGCCTGCGCCAGAGCCAAAGCTGGAGCCCAGGCTGTAGCTGAGGCCGGGGCTTGTGAGGTCCCCATAGGTCGAGCTCAGACCACCTGCATAGCCGCTGGTGGTCTTCGTATGGATAGTCATGTTCTGCATCCCAGACTCCAGCCGGCTCTCCTCACCCTCCAGCAGCTTCCTGTAGGTGGCAGTTTTTTTTTTTTTTTTTTTTGAGATGGAGTTTCGCTCTTGTTGCCCAGGCTGGAGTGCAGTGGCGCGATCTCGGCTCACCGCAACCTCCACTTCCCCGGGGTTCAAGCAATTCTCCTGCCTCAGCCTCCCACGTAGCTGGGATTACAGGCATGCGCCACCATGCCCGGCTAATTTTGTATTTTTAGTAGAGATGGGGTTTCTTCATGTTGGTCAAGCTGTTCTCCAACTCCCGACCTCAGGTGATCCTCCCGCCTCGGCCTCCCAAAGTGCTGGGATTACAGGCGTGAGCCACCGTGCCTGGCCTAGGTGGCAGTTTTGATGTCCAAGGCCAGCTTGACATTCATCAGCTCCTGGTACTCACACAGCTGCCACACCATATCCTGCCTGGCCCATTGCAGAGTGGCCTCCAGCTCGGACAGCTTGGCGTTGGCATCCGTTAAGGAACAGCTAGCTCCCCACGCTGCTCCACATCTGCGATGGTTGCCTCCAGGGAAGCCATCTGGCCTTTGAGGACCTTAATCTCAGCCTGGAGCCGGCTGATGTTCCGGTTCATCTCGGAGATCTCAGTCTTTATACGCTGCAGGTCATGCCCGTGCTTCCCAGCCAGCGTCTGCAGCTCCTCATACTTGATCTGGTGCATGCTCTCAGCCTCCGCCCGGCTGCGGTTGGCAATCTCCTCCTACTGCACCTTGACCTCAGCAATGTTGCTGACCGTGTCCAGGAAGTAGCTGTTGTCCATGGACAGCACCACAGATATGTCCAAGATCTGGGACTGCAGCTCCCAGATCTCCTCTTCATACAGCTGCCTGAGGAAGTCAGTCTCGTCAGTCAGCCCTTCCAGGCAAGACTCCAGCTCTACCTTGTTCATGTAAGCTTCATCCACATCCTTCTTGATGAGGACAAATTCATTCTCCACCTCTGTACGCTTACTGATCTCATCCTCATACTTGTTCTTGAAGTCCTCCACCAGCCCCTGCATGTTGCCAAGCTCCACCTCCGGCTTCAGCTTCTCCTGGCTCAGAGTCTCCAGCTGCCACCTAAGGTTGTTGATGTAGCTCTGGAACATGTTGTTCTTGTTGTTCCAAGCCATCTTCTGCTGCTGCAGGAGGCTCCACTTGGTCTCCAGCATCTTGTTCTGCTGCTCCAGGAACCATACCTTGTCTATGAAGGAGGCAAACTTGTTGTTGAGGGTCTTGATCTGCTCCTTCTCCTGGGTGTGTAGAGCCTGGATGTTGGGGTCCACCTCCAGGTTAAGGGGGCTCAGCAGGCTCTGGTTGACCGTGACAGCGGTGATGCCTCCCATATCGCTGGCCCTACCACCCAGCCTCCACCCAGGCCACCCCAGAAGCTGCTGCTGCCCACTCGGGAGAATCTCAAGTAGCTGATGCGGGCACTGGGCCCACTTGTGTAGGAGCAGCTGCTGAAGGCCTGGGGGCCAGAGGTGGACATCTTGTAGGACTTCTGGGTCACCCTGATGGACATGGTGGAGGCAGGAGTGGAGGCAGGCAGTCTGAACCAGGCAGAGATTCCAGAAGGAGCAGAGAAGCTGCTTCTTGGTCCTTTTTTTGTTTGTTTTGTTTTGTTTTCAATTGAGACCGAGTCTCGCTCTGTCACCCAGGCTGGAGTGCAATGGCACAATCTTGGCTCACTGCAACCTCCACCTCCCGCGTTCAAGCGATTTTCCTGCCTCACCCTCCTGAGTAGCTGGGACTACAGGCGCCCGCCACCAAGCCTGGCTAATTTTTTTGTATTTGTAGCAGAGACAGGGTTTCGCCATGTTGGCCAGGCTGGTCTTGAACTCCTGACCTCGAGTGATTTGCCCGCCTCGGCCTCCGAAAGTGCTGGGATTACAGGCTTGAGCCACTGCACCCAGCCGTGAGACCCTGTCTCAAAAAATAAAAAGAAAAAAAGAAACTATAGAAAGACGCTGGTTTCTGGCCAGGGAAGTCCTCCATTTTGTCAGTGTATTCAGGATTAGGTCGGCTCTGAAGCAAAACACTTCTGCAGACCAGATTCAACTTTTAAGAGTATGGCATCTAGAAGAAAACTGATTTATTAATTTACAATGGAGCACTATACATATTCAGCAACTAGAATGTTTGTGTTTCCCATTCAGGCTAAGGCTTTCTTGGTATGAAGGTTCTTGGAAGGCCGCATCATAATCTACTAGCATACACTGAGTGTCTAATCTGGGCCAGGTCCGTGCTAGACATTTTTCACAAACAACCTAGTTTGATCTGTGTGCCCAACTCAATTAAGTGAGGATCATTCAGAACATTTTACAGGTAAGAAAACTGAACAGCAGAGAGGTTATGAAGCTAAGCAGCAGCAAGGCTGGAGTCTGAATTCAGATCTATTTGATAATAAAGTGAGCATGTTTCCATTATACCCTGCTGCTTATGTGTAAGCTCTTCTACTCAGCTTCAAAGCATCCTTGGGGATGTTTTCAATGGCTGTGCCTCCCTGTATGGATTTCTGTTACAGCATTTAGTGCATAGGCACAGACTTATTATTGAAGGCTGTCTTTCCTAGGCTCCCTCCATCTCTTGGTATTCATGGATCATGTCTTAGGCATTTTACAAAATTGAGTACAGCACAGGTCCTGGTATTTGGTACATGCTTAAACAAATGATTAAATGAGTAGATAAAAATGCCCTCTTAACCTACAGTTAAAACAGACCCCTTTTTTTTCCTTTAACTTGAAGATGGGGTCTCTCTCTGTTGCCCAAGCTGGAGTGCAGTGGTGCCATCATGGTTCACTGCAGCCTCGACCTCCTGGGCTTAAGGGATCCTCCTGCCTCAGCCTCCTGAGTAGCTGGGACTACTCTTCTTCTCTTCAATGCTTAGCCTTGTCCCAACTTCCCAGCTTCACCACAATATCTTATTCCAAGTCCTTGGTTTCCAGCTGTAGTGCCAGGCACACCCAAAAATATTTCCAATTTATTCCAAACAACACCCTTGTGTATACTGGAAAGGTCTTCTAGGGTTGAGTTTTTCCTTCAACCTAATCTCAGTCCATCCTGATGGCTTGTCAATGTATTTCCTTTTGTTTCATCCTCAGGAGCTATGGAAAAAGCTGTTTCCCATTGTGAGTTTACTATGAAAATGAGCTGTCAAGATTCCAGGGAAGGGAAAGATGCCAACCCCAGGCTGAGGTCATGATTTTGTTTAAAGAGGCTTTGCTAATCATCTCAGTGGTGATGCAAACTCCCTGCAATGATGTTCAAGACAGGCCTGGGTACGACTGGCCTCCTTCCCGTGCCATGGCTCTGGGGAGGAATAAGCTGGAAACCAGAAGGAGCCCTTTAAAAGCCCTGGTTTCTTCACCAGTGACACAAATGATGGGTATGTGGGTAGGACTAATCAAAGCAAATCAGCAAGTGTTCCTAGATGAAGGCTCCCTGCTAGACAAAATGGGATGCAACAAAGTCGAAGAAGAGGCCCTTCCCTCTAAGCCTCACTGGGACTCACTCTCCTCATTGCAAAAGTGATCGAGTTGGACTTCTCCCATGAAATACCCCTAGTGCAAATGAGGGTTTCTGTCCTCCGCTCCTCTAGGCATTATTCTAAGCCAACTACTATAAATGAGAAACTTATGTGTGTTGCCTTAAACATTCCGTGCGAGTTTTGCATTTGATTTCACAGATATTCCAAGTTGTTTTAATATATACATTGTGGCTCGTCTCTCAAATAGCTAAGTAAAATTGATACCCCAGAAAGATGTCCCATATTTATGCTATGACTTAATGGGTACCCCCAAGAGTACCCATTCTTGGGTATTCTGCCAGACTATCCATTCCCTACCAGGAGCAGCTCCAAGCTGGATGATATCTGACGTTCATTCTAGATCCAAAATTCGTTTATGAGGAGTCAGAAATAAGTAATAACAGAAATAAGTAATAACAGAAACAACATAGGCAGATATGTTTGAATGTAAGGACATATAAATTCAATTTCTTTTTTTCAAAACTCTCACCAAGTAAAACGCTTCTACAGCCCAGATTCACCCACCAACTGTCAGTTTTCAAACTATATTTTCAGAATCTATATTTTAAGAAAAGTCCCCAGGGGACTCTTATGATCAGGCATTTGGAAACCCTGAAAAGACATGTATGAATTGTTCATAAACTATAAAACCTGAGACGAATGTGAGCCATCATTGTGGGTAGGGATAACAACCCCTGATGTCTTTGCCACACGAGATGGCTTAAATGAGATAGATAATGGGTATCACTTTGTGAAATTCAGGAACCGAAATTATCAAACTGGAAGGCATGGTGGCTGCTGCAGCTCTTTCCGTCTGAGCCTCATCACAGGTGTTTGCAGAGGATCTATAGCCTCTGTAGCCCTGGAGGGAGGCACAGCTGGCTGGAAAAAGACACTGTCAACCTCTTGCCTCTTCCTTTCCCAGTAGCTCAGATCCAGGGCTGTGAGCTGTTCTGGTGCAGAAACAGCAATAGCACCAAAGGTCTCTCTCTCTTCCTTTACTTACTTATTTTAGGACCTCTTCTATCAAAACAGAGATCCGACAAAGAAAGGGACACAGATTCTAGTGTCCTTAAGAAGAGGGGCTGTCCTCGCTGGGCCCCTGGGTCTCTCCCAGCCCTGCCCAGACACCCAGGACCCTATACATGGTGTTTTTTTTTACAAGGACACTGCCCTCCAGGAGACTTCATTTCCTGAGCCTATCCTAACTTGCTTTCCTATATCAAAACAAATGTATTGGTCCAGGGTTCTGTTGTTTTGGGGTCCCAGTGTGGCAAATTAATATGATAAATTATGTTTAAGGCTCTAAATAAAGTGCTACATGAAAGCAGATTCAGGTCTTATTCATTTCTTTTTCTTCTTTCCTTCTTTCTTTTTTTCTTTTCTTTTTTTTTTTTTTTGAGGCGGAGTCTCGCTCTGTTGCCCAGGCTGGAGTGCAGTGGCACAATCTCGGCTCACTGCAACCTCTGCCTCCCAGATTCAAGTGATTCTCCTGCCTCAGCCTCCCGAGTAGCTGGGATTACAAGCACGCACCACCACGTCCAGCTAATTTTTGTATTTTTTTAGTAAAGACGGGGTTTCACCATGTTGGCCAGGATGGTCTCGATCTCTTGACTTCGTGATCCACCCGCCTGGGCCTCCCAAAGTGCTGAGATTACAGGCATGAGCCACTGCACCCGGCCGACAGGCATGAGCCACTGCGCCCGGCCGGTCTTCTTCATTTCTATGCTCCTGTCCCTAGTTTCTGGGTCACATTTGGAGAGGTGAGATGGAACTCAATTTGAAGTTACACCTGAAAAGGTGGCAGTGTTTTAGAACATCCTGACATTTCAATAGCTCCCTTTATTCATTCAACAAACATCTGAGTGCATACTGTGTGCAGGGCATACTCTATAGGCCATCGGCTTTCGAACTTTTGTGAACTTCAGCATCACCTAGAGGCCTTGTTAAAACACAAAGTTCTGAATCATAGATTCTGATTCAGGAGGTCTGGATGAGCCCTGAGAATTCAATTTCTAACAAGTTCCCCGGTGCAGCTGATGCTCCTGGTCTGGGAACCACACTTGGAGAAAAACTGATACAGGGCAAGGCAGGAGCCAAGCCCCTGACCTCCTAAGACGCGGTCTATGGTGGTTATTATGTCAGAGACTAACGATGGAGATTTTCTCATCTTGGCAGGCCAGTAGGGGAGACGCGCAGGAGGCCTGGAAGCCCCTGGAGCTGTGGTCTGTGGCTGCCACCCCCGGAGTCAAGCACAAACAGAAGTCAGCTGTGCTGGGCCCATCCCTGCGGCGCCGTGAAAGAAGGCGCAGGAGGAGGGAGCCCTGACACCTCCTCTCGGGCTGGGGCCCCACAGCGGCGAAAAGACGGAGGGAGTGATCGGGGGTCTCGGGGATCCTTCCGGGACGGGCCTCCGCGGGAGGAGCTCCGGAAAGCCGCCCTCCACCTCCCAGGCCCCGCCCGCGCGGGCGCTCCACTAGCGGTCGGGGTGGTGGCGGCGGCGGCGGCGGCGCGGGGCGGGGCGCCGCGACCCCTGTCCCTCCCCTGGGCCGAGCGGCAGGCGCGCTCGCACCGCCCCCGCCCCCTCGTCGCAGTCGCTGCCGACCGGCTGGCTGGGCCTCGCGGCGTGAGGACCCCGGCGGCGCCGCAGTCCCGCGAGCCATGGCCCAGTCCGGCGGGGAGGCTCGGCCCGGGCCCGAGACGGCGGTGCAGATCCGCGTCGCCATCCAGGAGGCCGAGGACGTGGACGAGTTGGAGGACGAGGAGGAGGGGGCGGAGACGCGGGGCGCCGGGGACACGGCCAGGTACCTCAGCCCCGGCTGGGGCAGCGCCAGCGAGGAGGAGCCGAGCCGCGGGCACAGGTAGGCGCGGCGGCTGGCCCGGGAGGTGGGCCCCGAGGGGGCGCCGGGCCGCGCGCGAGTTCGGGGCGCTGACTGCGCGCGACAACTCCTCGGGCAGAGGGGGTTGAGTCAGCCCCGCCGCCGGGGAAGCAGCTCCGGGCCGAGCCCCTGAGTCAGAACCGGCCCGTGGAGGCAGCCGGTGCCCCAGCCCGCAGCTTCGTCGCCCCACCGAGGCTCCCAGGGCTGGCAGCCGGGATCTGAGGGGCCTGGACGTGGGGATGTTCAGGGATCCAGGAGGAGGACTTTCACGGGCCATCCACACCACCCCCTCCTCTGGAGGAGGCCTCTTCTCTGTGGGCTCCCTCAAGACACCACCTCCCCATCCCCGCAAAGTCCACCCCTGCCCGCCTTCCCCTCCCCTTGCGAGTGGTCCCACTTACCCTTCACTGCCATCATCGCCCTGCCTTTCCCAGTCCTGCTGGCTGCGCTCAGCCTTTAGGTGGTAGCAGGCCAGGTACATCGGACACTTGCTGATGGGGGATTCCAGGAGGTGGGATTTCAAGGTAATTTGAGACGGATACAGGACTTGCTGCTTTACATCCGCTGCCCTGGGGGATTCCCATTTTCACACAGCCTTTCCCACCAGACCTTTATGTTTGCATCATCTTGAGGCCTTGTGGGGGTGGGGATGGGTTCCTGGGTTTTGGGTAGTTTGGAGCTGCTATGGCACTTGTTTAACCTTGTCCCGGGTCCCGAGCTTTGTCCTCAGGCACCTTGGCTCCTGTCCACTGATGCCCAGGCCCTTAAGGACTGGTGTTTCGTTCCTGCTGTTGAAAGGAGATAAAACATAGACATAGACATGAGAGTGGGGAAATGACAGAACTTACACATTCTGGTGGATGCCAACAGGCACTTATTAGGAGCCCTCTTTCTTCTAGGACCCTGTCCCAGGCGTTTAGCTGTTAAGGTTCTGCAGGATTGTCCTGGCAAGCGTATATCTACTTCATTGGGAGAATACTCAACTCAAGGGTGGAAGAATACTGGGCCCAGAGCCATTCTCTATTACTGGCTCACCCTTCCACAGGTTAAAGGGTCAGACTTCTGGACCCAGAGATTCGGGGCAGACCAGTAGAGACAGTTGTTAGGGGAGAAAAGTCAGCCCACCAGGGTAGGGCAGGAAAGCTGGACCATAGTGTATGACAAAGTAGATAGATCAGTGCTTTATAACGCAAGGCCTGTTCGTTTAGCTCTGTGCTAAGCACTGAGAGCATAAAAATGATGAACCCTTAGTCACTGACAGCTCACAGTCTTGAGAAGGCAGTCCCCTAGTCAGATAATATCAGAGTATGTAAAATAGCCCCAAGTGGTTTGTCCTTATAACTTTATTTTCCTGTGGCAGTGGCAAATAGCCATCCCTATCCTGAGGGCTAAATTTGTGAGATTGTATGATTAGCCAGGATTAAAGCTCTACTTATGTTTAAGGCCTGGAAAGATCCCTTATGGAGGTCTAGGAGAAACCAAGCCTCAGTATGGGTAGGCCTCTTGCCTGAACCCCTCTCTCTCTTCCTCCAGAACTGCCCAGCTCCCGTGGCTTGAGTCTCAGCAAGTGTTCAGTCTGAAGCCCTTCCTGCTGCCCACTGGCATAGAGTTGACCCCAGAAAACCCCTGGGGTTCTTCGGGGAGCTGACAGAGCCCAGTGGGCAGGCACCCAGAGCACGAGGAGATGTAGCCAAGAACAGGATCCACACTATCCCCTGTTTGGGCCCAGGCTCGCATGGCAGCAGCCATCACCCGATGTGAATGTTCTCAGCTCCTGGAGCCTACAGGAGAAAGCCCAGATTCCTCAATCTGCTTATTAAGATGTGACACCCACTCACATCATCTCCTCAGCCCATTGCTTCCTTCCCTGCCTGTCAACAGTTCATGCTCCCGTGATTCCGTCTAGTTGCCTGAGCATAGGGGGCTATTTTGTGTCTACATGCCTCTGCACCCCCATCTCTAGGTCCTCTGATTGACTGATTTCTAGTCAGCCTTTAAAACTTCGCCGCCTCTTCTCCACCACCCCCAATCCCCACCCCAGAGCTGGCTGTGTTTCCTTTCTTCTCTGTTGCTGTAGTACTCTCTACATTTTATGCCTAGCACCTTCCACAATTGTGATTCTATCATTGTGTCTCCCTCACAGGAATAGGAGCTCGGTGAATTCAAGGACCATGCTTACTTCGTTCATTGTATCTTCAGCACCTAGCACAGCACCCAGCACACAGGACACGTTTGTTGACTGAATGTGTATCTCTATCATCACACTCACTCCATGGTGTTGAGATATTTGTGTTTCCCCTCCCCTAGACAGTGAGATCCTTGAAGGCAGCTGCCTTATCTTATTCCTTTTCGTATTTCCATACCTAGCCTAATACCTAGCTTATATAAGGGAACAGAATAAACGAACAATAAAGAAAAGTCTTTACAGCCTCTAAAGTGTTCATTGATCATCTCCCCACATCTCATTCATTAAAAAGATGCCTTTCCTTTTATTCTCACCTTTTTAACATAAAAATTTTCAAACATAAAGAAAATGTGAAAAAATAGTACTATGAGCATTCATATACCCATCATCTAGATTTAACACTTAACATTTTGCCATATTTGGTGAATGGATATACAATGTATGTGTTTTCCCCGAACCATTTGAGGTATGTTTTACACAAGATTATACCTTAAATACTTCATTTTGTAACTCCTAATGACATTCCCTATAAAGCCCTAACACTATTATTGCAACTGAGAAAATTAACTATCATTCCCTAATATAATCCTGAAGATAAGCTAATAGCCAAGTTCCACATTCAGGATTCCCCAAATTGTGCCACAATTGTCTTTTACAGCTGTTTCTTTTTTCCCCTCAAACCAGAATATGGTCTGGGTTGAGGCATTTGCTTCTTAGATCTCTAGACTGTATTAATCTAGAAATTTCTACCATTTTTTTCCCTAATGCTTTGCTATTTTGGACAGAAGAGGTCAGACATCTTGTTGAATGTCTAACATTTTGGATTAGTCTAGTAATGTTCTCATGGTCTTATTTTACTTGCTCCTTCGTACCATGTGCTTCTTATAAACTGGAAGTTAGGGCTAAGGTTTTGATTTGATTCTGTTTAAACATTTTGTCAAGAATGCCTCATACTCTGTGCCTGGAACTTGATGTTCCACCACTTCAGGAGCCATCCCACCTTTAGTGATGCTACATTTGACCATTCGATTAAGGAGATTTCTCCATCGTACAGGTTGTCTTTCCCTTTGCAGTTAACAAGTTATTTGTGGGCTTCTCATCCTGGGTTCTGTTAAGTTGATGTATCACATTTATTGATTTGCATATGTAGATCCATGCATGCATCCCAGGGATAAATCTCACTTGATCATGGTGAATGATCCTTTTAAGATGCTGTCGAATTCAGTTTGCTAATATTTTGCTGAGGATTTTTGCATCTATGTTCATCAGGGATATTGGCCCGTAGTTTTCTTTTCCTTGTTTGGCTTTAGTATCACGGTTATGCTGGCCTTGTGAAATGAGTTTGGAAGCATTGCCTCCTCTTCAAAGTTTTAGAAGAGTTTGAGAAGTATTGGTATTAGTTGTTCTTTAAATGTTTGGTAGAATTCAGCAATGAAGCCATCAGGCCTTGAGCTTTTCTTTCATAGGAGATTTTTGATTCCTGATTCAATCTCCTTACTTGTTATTGGTCTGTTCAGATTTTCTGTCTCTTCATAATTCAGTCTTGGTAGGTTGCATGTTTCTAGGAATGTATGCATTTCTTCCAAGTTATCCATTCCTCTTGCAATATTCTTTCCCCAATGACCTTTCACCTAATTATTTTAGCATCTGTTGATGATCCTTACCTAAGTTGGTTATTTCACTGGGGACTGGAAATTGAGGATCTTCTAATTTTCACATTTTTTGTATGCTTATTAGCCAGCATTGCTCTACTTTAAAAAAAAAAAAAAAAAAGCTTTATCTCATCATCTGGATTGAACAAAAGTTTCTCCTAAAGAGGCAAAAAAATGCTTAATTATTTCCCTTTAATTACAGTTTTCAAAGAGATAATTTGATATAATAGTCACACTAAATAATTTAAATGTGGGCTCTTCCTCAAGCTTATACTCTCCCTGTCTCTCTGATTCATGGATTTGTATTTATTCGCTTTTTAATAATTTGTCACAGTCATTTTTGGTGCTCAAAACGTCTATATTGCAGCCAGCAGACCCCCTTGAAGCTGGCCTCCTTGTGTCTTTTTGTAACATGCCCATTAGTCTTTAAGCACTTCTTTGCTTTCTGGTACTAGATATTCCAGGCATAATTTGTACTTTTCCTACTCCAGTCATGGAATTCAGCCATTTCCACAGGAATCTCTGGTTTTTTCAAATACCAGTAAGAAAGTACTTAGAAACCAAGACCTGGAATTAGGAAAGCTAACTTCTGCCAGGGTATTGTTGCTTTCAGAGCCTTTCAGTGGACAGAACTAAGAAATATATATATATATTTTTTTTTTTATTTATTTATTTATTTATTTATTTTGAGACAGAGTCTTGCTCTTGTCGCCCAGGCTGGAGTGCAATGACCTGATCTTGACTCACTGCAACCTCCACCTCCCAGGTTCAAGCGATTCTCCTGCTTCAGCCTCCTGAGTAGCTGGGATTACAGGCGCCTGCCACCATGCCTGGCTAATTTTTGTATTTTTAGTAGAGACGGGATTTCACCATGTTGGCCAGGCTGATCTCAAACTCCTGACCTCGTGATCCACCTGCCTTGGCCTCCCAAAGTGCTGGGATTACAGGCGTCAGCCACCATGCCCGGCCAAGAAATATGTTTTTTAAAAAACACTTATATCAATAATTCCAATTCAAATTTACATTACAGGATTTTTGCTGTTTACTTCTTTTATTTATTATACTGAAAATCTTGGTTCCTAATAACATTAACATAATTACTTATTTTCTTTGTCTTACAATGTGTAAAAATGATTCAAAGTTATAATATTAAATATTAATATGAACAATAAAAACCATTGAGCAACCTGCTTTTCATTTAACAACACAATCTTCTAGGTTTCTCTTTTTTTCCATAATGTTTTCAGGACATTGTACAGGCTGTCTTTTCCCTGCTTTGGATGGTGATAATGAAAGTCTTTACTTTTTTTTTTTTTGAGACAGAGTCCTGCTCCGTCACCCAGGGTGGAGTGCAGTGGCGCCATCTTGGCTCACTGCAACCTCCGCCTCCCAGGTTCAAGTGATTCTTATGCCTCAGCCTCCCGAGTAGCTGGGATTACAGGCACCCGCCACCATGCCTGGCTAATTTTTGTATTTTTAGTAGGGACAAGGTTTCACCATGTTGGCCAGGCTAGTCTCGAACTCCTGACCTCAAGTAATCTGGCTGCCTTGGCCTCCCAAAGTGCTGGGATTACAGGCATGAGCCACCATGCCTGGCCTCCACTTTTTTATTAATGTAAATTTTTTTGTCAGATGTAGAACTAAGTGCCTTATATATGTAGTCTCTACTCCATACTACGAATCATTATCTAGACCTGCAGAGACATCCACTAGTTGTATATCCCTTTCCCAGGCTCAAGGGCTTATGCCAGAACGGCATGGCAGAAGACAGGGTCAGAGAGGAAGTTCATGTCTCTGTAATAAATATATGAGAACCCATGGGCCATGCAAGCATAAGATGTGCCCCCTGCTAGCACCATCCAAAATATGGTTTGTAAAAGGGTGATGCCTTTAACAAAGTTGAGAACATACCTGTGTATGTTTTCAATCTGTCTCAGTGAAGAATCTTTATCTTTTGAATCTGCCCTGGTGTTTTTGTATTGCATTATCAATTTGCCCTTTTTGAACCATTTCACATTCATTATCTTGTTCTAGAGGTGAGTCAAAAGAAATCTCACACAGACAGGACCTGGACCCTAGTGTTTTTCATAAATGATGTTTCTCTTTTGTGTTTGGTACCTTCCTTATTGGTGTCCACCATTTTCTTGGTCTTGGTGGTCAAAATACCATATTCCACCATCTGCAATGATAGATCATGAGTCCAAGAAATCATTCCTGGATTGAAAGTTGTAGTGAGGATCTCATTATTCTACCATCTTAGTTTGGATACTTTCCTCCTGTAGGGTATCATTTGATTAACTGCGCAATCAGAGTAACCAGATTCAATATTTTATGAAAAAAGTAGCCTTGGATGTTTTATGCTAAAAATCATTTTGTTTCTCTAAATCATTTACAAATATGATACACCTGTAATCCCAGCACTGTGGGAGGCCAAGGTGGGCAGATCACGAAGTTAGGAGTTTGAGACTAGCCTGGCCAATATGATGAAACACTGTCTCTACTAAAAAATACAAAAATTAGCCAGGCATGGTGGCACGCACCTGTAGTCCCAGCTACTCAGGAGGCTGAGGCAGAAGAATCGCTTGAACCCAGGAGGTGGAGGTTGCAATGAGCCAAGATCGTGCCACTGCACTCCAGCCTGGGTGACAGAGTGAGACAACATCTAAAAAAAAAAAAAATTCAACACTGATTCATGGAACCCAATTACTTGTTTTAAAATGTACCCCTTTATTTCTACCCATTTCTCACAGTTTTATAGCTATAACAAAAGACCTCATCACTCCCAGTTTACAATGTTTTATTAAAAAACAAAACAAAGCAAAACTTTAAGTGTAAAACTTTTCCAAGCCTCCTTGAAAGGCCACTAAGAACATATTCGTCAGAAACCATACTTCCTCCCTCAAAGGATCCTGATAGGTATGATTTGCCCTCAAAACTATTTGCTTTACATTGGTGATACTTTTTAAATTTCCATTACGTGCAAGGCTCTGGGGTAATACTATAATGAAAGAAACCAGCTTGACTTCTACTCTCAACTCAGTGTTCAGGCTGCTAATAAAATATGCACACAAGTAGCTATAATACAAATATAGATAAGTGTTGGGAGAAGTAGAAATGATTTTTTTTTCCTAGGAGAATTGCATTTAAGATGGACCTTAATGTGTGACTAGAATTTAGCCTGAGAGAGAGGAGCAAGGCATTCAGAGACAGGAACAGCAAGCTCAAAGGCACAGAGTCCAGAAAGCTTGTGACACTTACAGATAACTATGTCTTTCTGTTTGTTTGGAGCAAAGGATCTGAAAGGAAACCGATGGAAATAAGTTTTGATGCTGGTTACAGCCAGATTCTAAATGAATCTGAATATGGAGCTGAAGACTTCGTTGGGTTTTTTTATTATGTATGTATGTATGTATTTATTTATTTTTTGAGACAGGGTCTCACTCTGTCACTCAGGTTGGAGTGCAGTGGCACGGTCATGGCTCACTGTAGTCCCGACATCCTGGGCTCAAGCAATCCTCCCACCTCAGCCTCCCAAATAGCCTAGATTACAGGTATGCATGACCATACCTGGCTAATTTTTAAATTTTTTGTAGAGACAGGGTCTTGCTACATTGCCCAAGCTAGTCTCGAATTCCTGGCCTCAAATGACCCTCCTGCCTTGGCCTCCCAAAGTGCTGGGATTACAGGTGTGAGCCACTGTGCCTGGTTGGGAGTTGAAGAGTTTGATTTTTATTTAACAGGAAATAGAAAACCTTTTATTATTATTATTAAAGTAAATCAGTGACATCAAGTAAAGCAGTGATATACTCTAGCTGTTCTTCAAAACATGTAATATGGCACAGAGTGGAGGAGGCTGTAGCCTAAAATATAACATGGGAGGTGGCAGGAGGTGGGAAGACAGAACCCTAGAAAGACTGTGGTTGGGAAATATACCAAAGATGCAGGAGTAAAAAGGGCTACAAATATCTGAAAGGTAATTTAAATTCTTCCTTTAGAACAATTTCCTAGCCTCTCTGTCTGCCAGTGGAAAGTAGCAGGTATTTTATTTTTAAGGGGGAAAAAAAAGAGACAAGATTATTTTCTTAAGGAATTGAATGAGCTCACTACGGAGATCTAGGGATGCGAAAGCAGAGCTGGCAGCCGCAGAGTAAAGCCTTCGCCATTTGAGTAGAGCCCCCAGCTCAGTGATTCCCTACCTGCTCACCCTCACGTGAAGCCTGCCACTTGGCATGCCCCACCTGTGTACATACAGCCATCTAGGAAGAAAACCAGTGGGAGTGTGCCCCTGCAGAGGGAACCCATACAACCCACCAAGAAAAAGCAGGATGTACCTTTTGTCTTCACAGTGAATAGCTGTGGAGTATAACTCCCCACACCCTAAGTATGGGCTGTGTACAGTGGCTTTCTTCCAAAGAGCACAGTATGGGAGTGGGGATAAAGGGAGTAGTTTTACAGGGGAGAAACCTGACAAACACTACCTCAGATAGGTGATCAAGGTTAACATCCACAGTGATCATTCATGTTGATAGCATGTACCCTGATAGGATGTGCTGAGAATGGAAATTTACCTCTGTGGTCCTCTTGCCAAAAACCCATAATCCCAATCTAATCATGACAGAGAACATCAGAAAAATCCCAATTGAGGGACGTTCCACAAAATACCTAACCAGTACTTCTCAACACTGTCAAGGTCATCAAAAACAAGGAAAACTGTCACAGCCAAGAGGCGCCTCAGGAGACATGACAGCTTAATGTATTAATGTATTGTGGTGTCCTGGATGGGATCCTGGAACAGAAAAAGGGACAATAGGCAAAAACTAAGGAAATCTGAATAAAATATAGACTTTAGCTAATAATATATAATGAACTAAGAAACTATTTGTAATCAGTTCATTGGTTGTAACACATGTACCATACTAATGCAAGATATTTATAACATAGCAAGCCTGGGTGTATATATGGGAACTCTCTGTACAATTTTCACAACTTTTCTGTAAATCTAAAACTATTCTAAAATAAGTTTATTAAACTCTTTAATAAAGAAAAAATGAATTATTTATTAGTCGCATGAAAAAAATCAGTGGCATGAAAGTTAAATGGAAGAACTGACCCCAAAGGATACAGAGGTGATGATGTTGAAACAAAAGACTCAAAAATGTATACTCCAACTAGCACCCTGAGAGTGAACTTAAGATACTGCATCCACAAAACAAGAGTAGGAAGCTCTTAGAAGGGAACGCTCTAGGATCAAAAAGAGTTCTTAGAAACTAAATAAATAACTACTAAAATTTAAAAATTCCATAGGAAAGGTTAGAATGTAATGTCAAAGAAATCTCTTAGTGTGTAAATTACAAACAAAGACAAAGACAGATCATGTGAAAGAAAAAATAAACATAGAGGACCAATCCAGGTGGTCAGTCAACTAATAGGACTTTAAGACAAGAAATGTAATCTTAGCAAATGACTTAGCCCTGTAGGGAACAGTGTTTACATAGTCATAATAATAAAATACAACTGATTGACTTTCAATTTTCAGTATGTATCTATAGATAAAATATAGAATATTAGTTACCGAATGGAATGAAATATTATGAACCATGGCAAAATGAAATAAAAGTACATCTCATGCAATATGGAAGATTGGATATAGGTGAGATGGAAGAGAGGGTAGGACAGTAGTGTGTATTAATATATCACATGTAGCAAGGAATTGAAAAATACTTTTTAATGTTTATGGAATAAGAAACCACTTAAAGTATATTATTTTAAAACACAAATAGGGCCGGGCATGGTGGCTCATGCCTGTAATCCCAGCACATTGGGAGGCTGAGGAAGGCAGATCACATGAGGTCAGGAGTTTGAGACCAGCCTGGCCAACATGGTGAAACTCTGTCTCTACTAAAAATACAAAAATTAGCTGGGTGTGGTGGTGCGTGCCTGTAGTCCCAGCTACTTCAGAGGTTGAGGTGGGAGCATCGCTTGAACCTGGGAGGCAGAGGTCGCAGTGAGCCGAGATCGCACCACTGCACTCCAGCCTGGGCGACAGAGTGAGACTGTCTTAAAAAAAAAACAAAAACAAAAACAAAAACAAAAAAAACGTTGGGCGCGGTTGCTCACGCCTGTAATCCTAGCACTTTGGGAGGCCAAGGTGGGCAGATTGCCTGAGCTCAGGAGTTTGAGGCCAGCCTGGGCAACACGGTGAAACCCCATCTCTACTAAAATACAAAAAATTAGCCGGGCGTGGCAGCATGCGCCTGTAAATCCAGCTACTCAGGAGGCTGAGACAGAAGCATCATTTAAACCCAGGAGGCAGAGGTTGTAGTGAGCCAAGATCATGCCACTGCACTCCAGCCTGGGCGACAGAGTGAGACTCCGTCTCAAAAAAAAAAAAAGACACCAAAACCACAAATAGAAGGCTAATAGAAGAACCAAAACTAAAAGAAAATTTGAAGAAGGAGCTATTTAGGGACATAAGTCATAAGTGACCCCAAATACTCATTTTATATAGTAAGACATGAATAGAGAATGACTACAGTTGGCAAGTGAGAAATAGAGCTATAAGCATATTTTATAGAGCTATGAGATAACTCTCCTAAGAAATAAATGGCTGAAGAGAAGTTACCTCTAGGGAGGAAAGGTGGAATGGGGAATTGTTGGTTTCTTTATAAGTTCCCTACTATTTTATTTTAGTTTTTGCTATGTTTATCTATTACTTTAATTTTTTGGAATCATGTTTTAATGAGCTATTAATAGTGTCCAAGGGAAAAATAATGAGGATGGTTGGAATGGCAAAGAGAGAACAGATGGGAGACCCTGCAAAATGAAATAAGCACTTTATAATTGACTAAATATGGGGGCAAAAGAGAGAGTGAAAGGACACATCCTAGATCTTGAGCTTAAGTACATAGAAGAGTAAATAGGGAAAGTAGTTGGCAGGGTGGGTTGGAAGGGAAGATATATGATTGTCACAGGATGATTGTAATCGGCAATAAGTTGACAAATTCAGGTTTAAAGGATATAAACTTAATATTCATAAAAGATATGGTATCTTTTCCCTTTTGAAGGCTATTTCACAAACAGGAAACAATGCAGCCTGCTCCTGGATATAACATAGGCTTTCCAACTCCCCCAAGATCCCCCTTTGGAGATGCACAGTTGCTGCTGACAGCACTCATGCAGAGGGTGGAGTCCTCCAAGCGCAAGAAGCTCACCTCTGCACCCGTATAGGGGTTTATGTCACCTCCACAGTATCACCCACCTGTTCTGGAATCTCTGGCTATCTGCCTGTTTGCTCAGTGGGTGCAAATAATTGATGCAGAATCACCCCCGATACATTATGGATAGTCTACTGTGAGACTGTGTGAAAGGAAGGTCAACTTCCCAGATAGAATGCCTGTTGATAGGCCTAGGCTTCAGTCCTGCCTGAGGTCAGGTTCTGCAGAAGGTGAGAAGTTAGATTGTGGACATATTTAATCTGATGCTACATCAGATTGTCCTAGTGGAAATGTCTGGCACGCAGTTAGGAATTGAGGACTGCAGCTCAGGAAGGAGAGGAAGGTGTGGGGCAGCGGACAGGCTGGGGGGTAGATTTGAATTTGATGAGCTTACAGGAGCTGAAGTGTAGAGGTTGCTAGGGGATAAATTGTCAGGGATAGATTCTTGGGTAACACCTACACTTAGAAATGAGAAGAGAGGCCAGGCGTGGTGGCTCATACCTGTAATCCCAACACTTTGGGAGGCTGAGGTGGGTGGATCACTTGAGCCCAGGGTTTCAAGACCAGTCTGAGCAACAAGGCAAAACCCCATCTCTACAAAACAAATAGAAAAATTAGCCAGGCATGATGGCACATTCCTATAGCCCCAGCTACTTGGGAGGCTGAGATGGGAGGATTGCTTGAGCTTGGGAGGCTGAGGCTGCAGTGAGCTGTGTTCATGCCACTGCATTCCAACTTGAGGCGACAGAGCAAGATCCAGCCTCAAAAAGAGAAAAGAAAAGAAATGGAGAGAGAAAGAGGAGACATAGAGGGCAATAAAATGGGGAGAAGAATCAGAAAAGAATAAGTCACATAAGCCCAGGGGGGAGAGTATCAAGAAGAAGGTGGTCAATAGTGTCAGATCCTGCATCAGGGGCAAGAAGACTGTGTGAGGCCATTCTTGTGTTGCTGTAAAGAAATATCTGAGACTGGGTAATTTATAAGAAAAGAGGCTTGATTGGCTCTTGGCTCTGCAGGCTGTATAGGAAGCATGGCACTAGCATCCGCTTCTGGGGAGGCCTCAGGGAGCTTACAATCGTGGTAGAAGGTGAAGGGAGAACAGGCACATCACATCATGAAAGCAGGAGCAAGAGAGAGAGTTGGTGATGGTGGGGGTGGGGGTAGTACCACATACTTTTAAATGACCAGGTCTTATGAGAACTCACTATCAAGGGGGCAGCACCAAGGGGATGGTGCTAAACCATTCATGAGAAACCACCCCATGATTCAATCACCTCCCACCAGGACCCACCTCCAACACTGGGGATTACAATTCAACATAAGATCTGGCTAAGACATGCATTCAAACTATATCAAGGACCAAGATGGAGAATAGACACCTGGATATGGCTACAAGTTCTTTGATGGATGTCTAGAGACACAGAACAAGCTGGAGCGAAGGTTAGGAAAAGGGAGAAGGGGTTGCCCAACGGAGGTCTAGAGAAGCTTGATTGGATGAGCTCTATCCTCTCCATCCAGTCTGAGACAGAATCATCTGCAGGCAGTAAAGCAGACATGGCAGACCTTGGGAAGACTGGGAAGCTCTGGAATAAGCATTAGAGAGATTGAGAAGGTATACTGCCTTCCTTCCATTATGCTTTATTTGTTTATGAGTTTACCTTTTGTAATAGCATTTATTGCGCTAGTTTGGGAGTAGGACTAACTTGTCTGTGGGTCCCTTTGGTAGTGCAGTCACTTCTGAGATACTAGCTATTTGTAGTAAGTTAGACCATTTTGCCAATACTCCTGAGTCTGCTCAAAACTCTTCACTGGCCATTAGCACACACCCGGCCCCATCCCCTGCGATTTATTGACATCTTTGTTAGCTGGGCCAGGAATTCCCTTTGCATTTGTAGTTATTTTGTCTGTTATATCCAACCCATCTGTTTTTTGTTTGTTTGTTTGTTTTTGTTTGAGATGGAGTTTCGCTCTTGTCACCCAGGCTGGAGTACAGTGGCGCGATCCCGTCTCACTGCAACCTCCGCTCGCCGGGTTCAAGCGATCCTCTTGCCTCAGCCTCCTGAGTAGCTGGGATTACAGGCGACCACCACCACACCCAGCTAATTTTTATATTTTTGGTAGAGATGGGGTTTCACCATGTTGGCCAAGCCGGTCTGAAACTCCTAACCTCAGGTGATCCGCCTGCCTCAGCCTCCCAAAGTGCTGGGATTACAGGTGTGAGCCACTGTGCCCAGCCTCAACCCATCTGTTTTAACTACTATTTAGGGGATAAACTTTCCCTAATAAAATGAAATTTGTTCTGTCCATCTTGCATCTCCTTTTTCATCCTATTGGTTGTCCCACTGATGTTTTCCCTTGGCGTGTTTTGAGGACTTCTTTTCTCCATGTAGTGCTGCTGAGGTTACTATTGTATTTGGCTGTTTAAGTAATAGAAAACCCAACAAGTGAATTAAACAAATACGATTTGATCTTTCTCATGTAATAATAAAAAATCTGCAGGTAGATAGTTATAAGAGCTGGTCCAACAACTCAATAATGTCAGGGCCAATAAAGTCAACAAATCAGGCCAAGCTGATTCTCTTGGCCTTTTCCTTGTGGTAGTAAAATGGCTGCTACAGATGCAACCATCACATCCACATTCAAAGCAGATAAAAGGGGAAGGGACAGGGCCAAGAGATTTTCACTTAAGTGTTACCGGCCATAACATTTAGTTTTTATAGCCTCTAGAGTAAAGAAGGCAATTGAAGCCGGGAGTGGTGGCGGGCGCCTGTAGTCCCATCTACTCGGGAAGGCTGAGGCAGCAGAATGGCGTGAACCTGGGAGGCGGAGCTTGCAGTGAGCTGAGATCGCACCACTGCACTCCAGGCTGGGCGACAGAGCGAGACTGTCTCAAAAAAAAAAAGGCAATTGAGAAAGTGTTTGTTATTGGATGTTGGGTGAGTCAGCTTAATGTCTGACTTTTATCATCCCATTTTAACAAGACTTAAAAAAAAAACTTTAAAATTGAATCCCCCTGTCATTTTCTTCATTATACATTTTTTTTTTTTTTTTTTTTTTTGGAGACAGTCTCGCTCTGTCACCCAGACTGGAGTGCAGTGGTGCGATCTCCGGTCACTGTAACCTCCACCTCCCAAGTTCAAAGGATTCTTCTGCCTCAGCCTCCCGAGTAGCTGGGATTACAGGCATGCGCCACCACACCTGGCTGCTTTTTTGTATTTTTAGTAGAGATGGGGTTTCACCATGTTGGCCAGGCTGGTCTCGATCTTCTGACCTCAAGTCATCTGCCCACCTCAGCCTCCCAAAGTGCTGGGTTACAGGTGTGAGCCACTGCGCCAGGCCTCTTCACTCTACATTTACCTTGAGACATCAATAAGGTATTTTAAAAGCCATTCCCAGGCTGCCTTCAGGCAAATAGCTAAAACTCTTTATTTTTAATCAACCAATGCCTATATTTTATACTAATTATAATTTCTGAATTTGAAAAATTTTTAAATAGATTTATTTGCTTTTTTTCTCTCTTGCCAGAATATTTGTTTTTCCCTCATTTTGAGTATTCCACAGTTGCTTCTTTTCTTTTTTTTTTGTTTTTGTGAGGCTGAGAGCCAGTGAAAATTTTGTTGAAGGACATATATGTATGTGTCTTTTCCAGCTTTAAGTGATCACAGTAATAGGCCTTGTTCAGATTACTGGTCCTGACACTGCGTTGCTAAACCAACTCCTATAACTACCTACCTGCAACTTTCTGCTAACTTCTAATAATGGCATCAGTTATGATGTGGATAATCAGTATTCTCTAAATGTTTATTGGTTTGAAATTGTTATACTCCCCTTATGAAAGATTAGCCCTCCTAAGGAAGCTCTGTCCAGGATTGCTTTGGCTTGTTTTCATCACCTAATGATCTTAGGGAGAGGGAGAGGAGGAAGTCTACCCAGGTGGCACTGCTGGTGATGGTGGGCTTTATTAAGAAGGGCCCCAGTGATGGGATTATTTCCAGAGTCCATTGCAGGGTCCAAGCAAAACATATAAGATATTATGTATGCTGGCTTTGGAGACAGAGGATTTGAGTTTAAATCCTAGATCTGCCTCTTATGAATGAGCGAAGGAATGTATCTATGCCTACTGAGCTTTAAGGGTACGCTAGGCACTCTTCTGGATATTTTCATGTATTAATTCATTGAATCTTCACAACACTCCCATGAGGGTAGGGACTATCATGATTCCCAATTTACAGGTAATAGAACTGAAGTGAGAAGCAGTGGAGTTCCTTGCCTAAATTTACTTAACTAACAAACAGTGGTACAGGTTGAACATCCTTAATCAAAAAATTCAAAATCTGAAATGCTCTAAAATCGGAAACATTTTGAGCGCCACCATGACACCACAGATTTAACAGGGGTTAAAAACTGAGATAGTGACACCTTTGCTTTCTGATGGTTCAGAAACTTTGTTTCATGCACAAAATTATTACAAATATTGCATAAGTTTACCTCAGGTTATCTGTATAAGGTGGACATGAAACATAAATGAATTTGTGTTTAGACTTGGGTCCCATCCTTGAGATATCTCATTACATATACGCACATATTCCAAAATCTGGAAAAATTGGAAATCTGAAACACTTCTGGTCCCAGGCATTTTGGATAAGGGATACTCAGTCTGCACCAAGCATTTGGACCCAGGCAATTTTAACTCTAAAGCCAGGACTCCTAGAGCTGGCAGCCCTAAGAAATTACACTCCCATCTGTAATTCCAGCACTTTGGGAGGCCAAGGCAGATGGCTTGAGAGTCAGTGATCATGTATCCACATGGAGATTGCACCACTGCACTCCAGGTCTTGTCCTGAACCTGCTAAGAATCAAGCTTTTATTCTTTAATAAATATGGAGGATCTTACCGAAAGGTCAAGTAACTCTGCTGTACTGTCTTCTAGAAACCAGGATTTGAGGGGGTGGAGTAGAGAAGGAAGAATAAGAGAGTGTATGTGAAAAGCATTTTGCCAGTTGCAGAGCGCCACATACATGTCAGCAGAGGGTGTTAGTATAATAATAATTATTATTATTTTGAGACAGGGTCTCACTCTGTCTCCCAGTCTGGGGTACAGTGGTGCAATCTTGGCTCACTGTGACCTAGATCTCCCGGGCTCAAGCTCTCCTCCCACCTCAGCCTCCCAAGTAGCTGGGACTATTGGTGTGCACCACCACACCTGGCTAATTTTTGTTGTTGTTATTGTTGTTTTATAGCCACAGGGGTCCCACTCTGTTGTCCAGGCTG
The DNA here is from genome assembly GCF_028885655.2 of Pongo abelii. Taxonomy (NCBI): domain Eukaryota; kingdom Metazoa; phylum Chordata; class Mammalia; order Primates; family Hominidae; genus Pongo; species Pongo abelii. Next base: position 74,043,004 of record NC_072001.2, on the reverse strand, counting down.
GTCTCAAATTCCTGGGCTCAGGCCGCCTGCCTCAGCCTCCCAAAGTGCTGGTATTACAGATGGGAGCCACGATGCCTGGCCAGTTATTATTTTTATGATCCTCCATACTTGTTAAAAACGAAAGATTGACTTCCTAGCTGTTCGGGGGCAAACCTCTCCTTCTGTGGCCATGTGACCCAGTGTCATTTCCTAGGGCTGCCGTAACAAAATACCATGAGCTGGATGGTTTAGAACAACAGAAATATATTGTTTTATGGTTCTGGAGGCCTGAAGCCTGAAATCAAGGTGTCAATAGGGCCATGCGTCCTCTGAAAGTACTAGAAATGGATCCGTTCTAGGCATCTTTCCTCGCTTCTAGTGGCAGTCTTTGGCGTTCCTTGGGTTTTGCTACATCACCCCAGTCTCTCCCTTCGCCTTCACATGATGTTCTCTCTGTGTGCATGTCTGTGTTCAAATTTCCCCTTTTGATAAGGACCCCAGTTGTGTTGGATTAGGGGGTCCACCCTACTCCAGTAAGACCTCATCTTCATTAATTGCATCTGCAGTGACCCCCATTTCCCAATAACATCATATTCCAAGGTATTGGGGGTCAGGACTTCAACATATGAATTTTTGGGTGGCACAGTTCAACCCCTAACACCCGGTATCTCCTTCTGGTCTCAGTGGCACCACGGCAAGTGGAGGCGAGAACGAGCGTGAGGACCTGGAGCAGGAGTGGAAGCCCCCGGACGAGGAGTTGATCAAGAAACTGGTGGATCAGATCGAATTCTACTTTTCAGATGAAAACCTGGAGAAGGACGCCTTTTTGCTAAAACACGTGAGGAGGAACAAGCTGGGATATGTGAGCGTTAAGCTACTCACGTCCTTCAAAAAGGTGAGGCTTGGTTCTCAGAAGCTGCTTTAAGGATTTCAAGTTTGTTTTGGGTTGTGCTTCTAAACATTTTTTTTTAACTCCCTTGAAACCTGATGACGAACAATTTTTAAAATTAAGTCTGTGCCTGAAAAAGAGAAAAATGGCTAGGAGAAGGGATTTAGGATTGTTAGGAATATACTCCCACACTATTAAAAGGGTCCTGGGCATTGGGACAAATCTCAGCTGGCAGCAGTTATGAAACAATATTACTTGTTCTTAGTAAAGTTCAGGCACTTCTGCCAAGCAAGTGGGTGGCCAGGAGGATGTGATACCAGGACAGACGGACTCAAAGGCCTTGAGAGATACCTGCCAGGCCTAAAATTATATGAAATCCAAGCTTTTCATTTGTCAAGTTGAATAAGCAAAGAGAGAGAATGAGCACCCAGAACTCTCAGAAATGAGCCTTCTGTAAGACACACATGCTCTGCCTGTGTGACGCCATCATCCTCATCTATACAATAGGGAGATGAGATTTGTAATTATTGCTGCCATCTGGGCAGCAGACTGCTTGTCCCTGCCATATATAGATCCAGTGTTTGGGCTGTGTACTGTCTACTTCTCAGAGAATTGACAGACTAGTTGGAGTAAGAACTCTGTATCTCCCTTAGGGGAAGTGCATTTACTAGAATGGAAAAGCACCACGCGGCCTGTTGCATAACGGGATGCGTAACAAGTGGGTCCCAGCCAAGTTGTCTGTGTACTTTGTCAGAGAGCACTGGAGAAGAGCTTTTCTCCTTGGACCTCTTCCCTGCCTCACCCACTGGTGTACTCTTCCTGGCCCTGTCGCTCTTTTTCCTTTATTCATTCATCAAATATACTCATTGTCTCTGCTGAGTGCTGTGCTAGGCGCAGGATGTACAGAATGAAGATCGTACTTCCCCTTGTCCTTGACAAGCTCGCAGTCCAATAAAGGAGAGAGATCTGAAAGATTACAGTGTGACCACATACAGTAGGACAAAAGAGAGAACACAGTACTGTTGGGAGCTAGTTGATCAGAGCAACTAACCCTGCCTGGAGAACTGAGAAGTCTTCCCAGAGAAGGTGACATTGAAATAGGATTTTGGAGGATGAGTAGGAGTTTTCTAGGTACAGGGGAATGGAAGGGGTATTTTAATGGCCAGAGAACAGTGAGCAAACCTTCATATGAAAAGTGTTTGTGGGGGAATCCCAAAATGAAGCAGCCAGTGGAATCATCCAGCACGTCTCTTTATTCCTCCCTAGGGACCCCGAGAGTCAGCCTGTTTTGCTTTCCTCTTTAAGCTGCCACTTATGGACCTATTTAGGAATGTTCTTCTCTGTTGAAACCTGGCTGCAGAGTACAGACAGACTCCCTAACACCTCCAAAATCAGGGCAAAGATCCTTTTCATTCTGAAGGATTTCCTATTAATCACAAAAGGGGAACATACATGACAAAGGTAAAAAACACAGGGAAATTACAACGCTTCTGAAACCTTAGAGTTCTTCTAGTAATTGCACAAGGACGAAAGCTCCCTGGTCCCTTTTCTCAGGTGCTACCTGGACCTTCCTTATGAATGGTCATGGACCCAGGCTTAGGATGCTCAGACTGTAACCGAGATTTCCCAGTGGACCTTGCTTCTGGCTCAGGAGGGATATTCAGTCCTTGCGAGAGCCTGCTTCTCTTGCAATGAGATGTGGTCCCCCGCAGACTTCTGTAGCCCTCCTGAGTAAGGCAGTGCTGTGCTTTCCCCAGGTGCTCCTAGCTCAAGCTTCAGGCTTAGGAAATTGTCTCTTTTTATCTCCCAAGTGCTCCCTCCCTAGCTGTTTTTGGAGAAGGCTCCACCATGTTTCACCCCACAGTGAGCCACTGCCTGGCTTTCCCACAGCCTCACATGCACCCGCAGTCATCAGCTTCACCCTTTCTGGATTCCTCATGGACTCTGTCCACCTGAAATCCGACCCTTTGTCTGGGCCTGATCCTCTGTGCCCTTGGCCCCGTGTTCTTCTAGTAGCCTAAGTCTGAGCCATTTCTCCCAGAGACCACAGGCTACAGTGGACAGTGCTCTCTCTCTAGGAGCCTGTGTATAGTAATGGGTCTGCCAAGGTTTCCCCATCCTGCCCAGTGAGTGAGCTTTTCCTTCTTGAGTTTCATGAAGTTCCTGTTTTATGCTCAGAGGCACCTGGAGTTCCCAGTTCTTTTGCAGAGGAGCTATGTTGGCCTGTTCTCAGAGGACTCAGGGGGATCTCGCCATTACGGGCTCAGGTTACCCACCTCACCCACCTTCACTATTTCTTTGGGATGACTCATTCCCCCTGGCATTCCCTTCACCGGAAGTGGGCCTCTAGAAAATTACTGTTTTACAGTATAAATATAGCTTCCATATACTGCAACATTGATACAATTTCCACCAACAGAGGAGGAGGAAGGGATTATTTCACCATTCTTAGTGAGGCCCAAGTTGGATTTAATTTCAAGTTGAAATAGTCCATGTCATTCTCAGGAGATATTGCAGTGAAATGTGAAAGATCTTTTGGAACCTTCTCTGTATCAAATGCAGAAATGCAGAAATACTGCTTTAGAGAAGCATTTGAATGTTAAAATCTCCAAATCCTATCAAAATAATAGCATGTAATATTGGAAGTAATGATAGCACATTATTATTTAGTACTCACTGTGAGCTAGACACTATTCTGTTTTATATGTAAATGAGTTTGTATGTGTCTGTACATACATATGTACATGTATATATTGATTCGTTTAATCCTCAGGACAGCTCTTTGAGATGGCACTATAAACATCTCCATTTTCCAGGGCAAGTCGAGGCACTAAGAGGTTGAATAACTTTCCAAGTCTTACTGCAAGCTAGAGGTGGGCCTTTGATTTGTGTATACAGCAGCCTTGTTCCAGAGCCTGCAAATTTAACCTCTAAACTTGCACAGAATGGAATATTTCCATTTTCATGGAGAGTTCTGTTGGACAACACTGCTGTGGTGCCCTTGTTTGAAATGGTAGAACTTGTTTTCATTCACTTATTCATTCACTAGATTTTTGAGTGTTTACACATACCATGTATGATTCTAGACACTAGAATACAGGGATTCTAGTGTTACAGGGATAAGGAAGTGAGGGAGGGAGCTTATAGCATACACAAGGATGGACAAGGACATTAGATACTATTTCAGATTTGCTTTATGTTCTGCAGGTGAAACACCTTACACGGGACTGGAGAACCACAGCACATGCCTTGAAGTATTCAGTGGTCCTTGAGTTGAATGAGGACCACCGGAAGGTGAGGAGGACCACCCCCGTCCCACTGTTCCCCAACGAGAACCTCCCCAGCAAGATGCTCCTGGTCTATGATCTCTACCTGTCTCCTAAGCTGTGGGCTCTGGCCACCCCCCAGAAGAATGGAAGGGTGCAGGAGAAGGTGATGGAACACCTGCTCAAGCTTTTCGGGACTTTTGGAGTCATCTCATCAGTGCGGATCCTCAAACCTGGGAGAGAGCTGCCCCCTGACATCCGGAGGATCAGCAGCCGCTACAGCCAAGTGGGGACCCAGGAGTGCGCCATCGTGGAGTTCGAGGAGGTGGAAGCAGCCATCAAAGCCCATGAGTTCATGATCACAGAGTCTCAGGGCAAAGAGAACATGAAAGCTGTCCTGATTGGTATGAAGCCACCCAAAAAGAAACCTGCCAAAGACAAAAATCATGACGAGGAGCCCACCGCGAGCATCCACCTGAACAAGTCCCTGAACAAGAGAGTCGAGGAGCTTCAGTACATGGGTGATGAGTCTTCCGCCAACAGCTCCTCTGACCCCGAGAGCAACCCCACATCCCCTATGGCGGGCCGACGGCACGCGGCCACCAACAAGCTCAGCCCTTCTGGCCACCAGAATCTCTTTCTGAGTCCAAATGCCTCCCCGTGCACAAGTCCTTGGAGCAGCCCCTTGGCCCAACGCAAAGGCGTTTCCAGAAAGTCCCCACTGGCGGAGGAAGGTAGACTGAACTGCAGCACCAGCCCTGAGATCTTTCGCAAGTGCATGGATTATTCCTCTGACAGCAGCGTCACTCCCTCTGGCAGCCCCTGGGTCCGGAGGCGCCGCCAAGCCGAGATGGGGACCCAGGAGAAAAGCCCCGGTACGAGTCCCCTGCTCTCCCGGAAGATGCAGACTGCAGATGGGCTACCCGTAGGGGTGCTGAGGTTGCCCAGGGGCCCTGACAACACCAGAGGATTTCATGGCCATGAGAGGAGCAGGGCCTGTGTATAAATAGCTTCTATTTTTAATACCAGCTCCACTGAAAACCACCTCCGTTTTCAAGGTTCTGACAAACACCTGGCATGACCGAATGGAATTCATTCCCCTTTGAGAGATTTTGTATACATGTAGACCTCTTAATTTATCTATCTGTAATATACATAAATGGGTACGCCATGGTTTGAAGACCACCTTCTAGTTCAGGACTCCTGTTCTTCCCAGCATGGCCACTATTTTGATGATGGCTGATGTGTGTGAATGTGATGGCCCTGAAGCTGTGGGACGGAGGTTCCCTGGGGAAAGTCTGGCAGCATCTCTCTTCTTTGGTATGGAATTTTTCCCTTCAGTGACTGAGCTGTCCTCGATAGGCCATGCAAGGGCTTCCTGAGAGTCCAGGAGAGTTCTGTTGTGCAACAGCAAGTAGTTAAGCCTATAGCATGGTGTCTTATAGGACCAAATCGATGTTACCTGTCAAGTAAATAAATAATAAAACACCCAACTGGGAATGCTGACTTTGAGGTTATAGATTATGCATGACAAAAGTCTATGCCTGTCTGACAGAGCTGTGGGTGGTATGTCATGAGGTCCTGAGGAGCTTAGCAGAGGCATCTTTCTTTTCTTTAAGAGAACATTTAAAATTTTTTTTATTTGTACACATTTATGGGCTACATGAGAAACTTTGTTAGATGTTTATAATGCATAGTGATCAAGTCAGGGCATTTAGGGTTCCTCACTGTACCCCAGGGCTCTCCTTGGGCTTCTGGCAGCCTGAGAGGTGTCTCATTACAATGAGTTTTACTGAGCAAAGGCAGCTGGGTGTATACTGAGGATGTACAGTCCAGGACCCACAGCATTGATCTCACCTGGGAATTTATTAGAAATCCAGATTCTCAGGCCAACCCTAGGCCCACTGAATTAGAAAGTCTGGGAGAAAGGCCTGGAATTTGGGTTTTAACAAACCCTGCAGGTGATTCTGATGAACGCTGGAGAACCACTGGATGGACAAAGCCTGCAGGACTGGAGGTCAGTCCATTTGACCCCCACATCTCTCACTATTTTGTGACCTTGGGAAGGTTACTAAGCCCCGTGAACCTCATCATCTCCCTGTGAATTGCTTTGTCATGATGTCCGTGTCTGGAATGCAGCTGGCCCTCCATAAATGTTAGCTCTCTTTCCTTCTCACTTGGGTTAATGTTTGTTATCATCAGGAGCTGCCTTGGTGTAGCAGAAAGAGCACTGGCCTAGATTCCAGTGTTGGCTTATGCTCTGGCTATTTGGCAGGATTTAATAGAGCTTGTTAATAATTATTGAACAGTGATTAGGTGCCAGGGACTATGCTAAGAGCTTTCCATGCATTGTCTCATTTAATCTGCCCAAAAACTACAAGAGAAATGTTCAGGTGTTATCTCTACTTTATTCCAGAAAAAAACAGACTTTACTTGGGTAATTAACTTGTCCAAGGCGTAACAGCTAAATTGGTAGAGTTGGGCTTGAAACTAGTGGTCTGGCTTTGGAGCCCACACTGTTTAACCACTAAGTGGTACTCAACATTTCTGATCTTTACTATCCATATTCAAAAAAGAATCCACCATAAAAGGTGCTAATATTTATTCAGCACCTTCCTACGTGCTAGGCATTTGGTTAGACACATTTCACTTACTCTCAGTGTCCATCATAAGGAATTATTATGCCAGTATCACACATGCAGCTGCTGAAGTAGGAAAATAATATCCCAAACTTGTGAAAATGGACAAAGGTAGTATATCCTAAATGATATGGCTCTATACAAATTAGCAGGTGATTATTATCTGGATAGTAAGATGCTTTGTCCCTTAAGATGCAGAAGAGTTCGTATTAACTGGCAAATGCCTCCAGGAATGTTCTGGATTTGCCATTTCCAGCACTACCAGCTGTAGGTAGCCTGAAGTCTTGTGCCTAGACTGCCAGGACTCCTGACCTTGGGCAATGTCAGGGCCCCCTCCAGCCCCACGCTATGCTTCCCTCCCTGACTCTGCTCCCATCACCCGCTGCCTGCTCCTTCCCTGCAGCCACTCCACCTGCTCCTTGGCCATCGGGCCATCTGGGCTTCACCAGCTCTTCTTGGCCTGTGACATTCAAGGCTGTTCCACCCTATTATGCCTCTTACACAAGCCACAGCTCTATTTTTAGATTAACCCTCGTGGATCATAATTACTTTAAAAAATACCTACACCCTCACCTTTACATGTGAATACAGATGAACTTGGCCTTCCTTTGGTCGTATTGCCCTGTGTGACATTATAAAAGAACCCTGAAGTAGGGGTCAGCAGATCTGAGGTCGAGTCATGGCTTTTCTACTAAGCAACTGTGACCTTCAGCAAGTCACTTATTTTATTGGTTCACAGTTCTTCCCACAAACCAGTGGATAACAATAAGATGTTCCTTAAATAAGGTCATATATGTGCAAGTACTTTCTGAATGGAAAAGTGCTTTGCAGGCATTAGTCACTACTTATCCTGCTCTCTGATCATCACCTCCAAAGACAAGCCTCCTTTTGCTGCAATTCTTAACCCTGGCCTCACATTAGAGTCACCTAAAGAGCTTTTAAAAACTGCCTATGGGGCTGGGCACAGTGGCTCACGCCTGTAATCCCAGCACTTCGGGAGGCTGAGGTGGGCAGATCATGAGGTCAGGAGATCGAGACTATCCTGGCTAATGTGGTAAAACCCTGTCTGTACTAAAAATACAAAAACATTAGCCGGGTGTGGTGGCACGCACCTGTAATCCCAGCTACTTGGGAGGCTGAGGCAGGAGAATTGCTTGAACCTGGGAGGCGGAGGTTGCAGGGAGCCGAAATCACGCCACTGCATTCCAGGCTGGGCAACAGAGTGAGACTCCATCTTAAAAAAATAATAATAAAAATAAAAATAAACAAACCTGCCTATGGGCCAGGCATGGTGGCTCATGCTTGTAATCCCAGCACTTTAGAGTCGCTTGAGGCCAGGAGTTTGAGACCAGCCTGGGCCACATAGCAAGACCGTGGCTCTACAAAGATAAAAAATTAGCTGGGCATGGTGATGTTCGCCTGTAGTCCCAGCTGCTAGGGAGACTGGAGTGAGAGACTTGCTTGAGCCCAGGAGGTCAGGGCTGCAGTGAGCCAAGATCATTCCACTGCACCCAGCCTGAGTGACAGAGTGACATCCTGTCTCAAACAAAACAAAACAACCAACTGCCTCTGGCCATCCCTGAGATATTCTGATTTAATTGGTTCTGGGGTGAGGCCAGGGCATGAGTATTTTTTAAAACTCTTAGTGATTCTTGCCTGTAATTCCAGCTACTCAGGAGCCTGAGGCAAGAGAATTGCTTGAACCCAGGAGGCAGAGGCTGCAGTGAGCTGAGATAGTCCCACCACACTCCAGCCTGGGTGACAGAGCAAGACTCCGTCTCAAAAAAATAAAATTAAAAATTAAAAAACTTGGCCAGGCGCGGTGGCTCGTGCCTGTAATCCCAGCACTTTGCAATGCCGAGGCAGATGGATCACCTGAGGTCAGGAGCTCGAGACCAGCCTGACTAACACGGTGAAACCCCATCTCTACTAAAAATACAAAAATTAGCCTGGCATGGTGGTGCGTGCCTGTAATCCCAGCTACTCTGGAGGCCAAGGCCGGAGAATCGCTTGAACCTGGGAGGCAGAGGTTGCAGTGAGCCGAGGTCGTGCCATTGTACTCCAGCCTGGGCAACAAGAGCGAAACTCCATCTCAAAAAAAAAAAAAATTGAAAAATAAAAAATAAAAAACTCCTAGGTGATTCTAACAGGCAGGCAGCATTGGAAAGCTCTGGCCACTGGAATGAGGAGCACATTAATTCCCTCCTCCTTTTTCAAGGCTTAGTCCTTGTCTCTTGCAGGCGTTCCAGGGGTCTGAGCACCTTGTTGATGAACCTGCTCCTTCTAACTCTCTGGGCAAATCTTCAGCTGGGGCATGGGCTTCCTGTTTGTTAGCATAGCCAGCCTTTCTTGAATAGCTTGACTGAGAAACGCAGCCAATGGTATTTTTACAGATGTTTCATTATTTTTAATGAAAACCAGTTCCTTCTCCACACTGGGACACGAGGCCTGGTGACCATCTCCACTTGAGGTGCTGGCAGAACATCTACACGCTACACATATCCAAAACACCACCTTGTCCACCCTCCCTCCCGCTCCATACACATGCCCATCTGCTCCTTCTCCTGACTTCCCCATCTCAGCCAGTGGCATCACCATCTCTCGTGTCACCCAGACTGGAGATGAGGCCATGTGGAATACATGAAGAATGCAGGTTCTGAAGACCAAGTGACCTTTGACTAACAACTGAGCCTCCCTATGTCTCAGTTTCCTCTCCAATAAAAAATAATAATAGTAGATAATAATAATTCCTGTTTCATACAATTTGTTGGAATTAAATGAGTCAGGCCAGGCGCGGTGGCTCATGCTTGTAATCCCAGCGCTTAGGGAGGCCGAGCTGGGTGGATCACTTGAGGTCAGCAGTTCAAGACCAGCCTGGCCAACATGGTGAAACTCTGACTCTACTAAAAATACAAAAATTAGCTGGGCCTGATGGTGCGTGCCTGTAGTCCCAGCTACTCAGGAGGCTGAGGCAGGAGAATTGCTTGAACCTGGGAGGCGGAGGTTGCAGTGAGCCGAGATCGAGCCAATGCACTCCAGCCTGGATGACAAAGAGAGACTCCATCTCAAAAAAAAAAAAAAAAAAAAAGAATTAAATGAGTCAATACCTGTAAACTGCTTAGTAATTTGCCCATGGTAAATGCTCAAAGAACGTGAGGCTACCATATTTATACCTTTCCCTTCCAAATCTCCCGCATTAAATCAACAATCCAGAACTGTCATATTTTGGCTCTGAAATATTTCTTACACGCTCCCTTCTTCCCCAGTGCTTACTTAGTTCCACATACCCTCCTCCCAAGGTCTCTCTGTCTCTAAGCCTCTGCATTAACTTATCCCCCATCATGCCAGCAAACCTATCTTACTAAAATAGGGCTCTGGTCACATAACTTCCTTACTTCAAAAAGTAAAAATAAAAAATTGCAGTCTGCCTCTTCCTGTACAGAGAAAAAGAGCCCAGCTGCCTGTTATGCCCTGCTGTGCTACGTGCTTTGTGGGGAAGGCTCTCTGAACATTCCTCCTTGATCCAACACCCGTCTGACTCTAGGGTAACTTCCTGAGCTGGCAGGCCGGCTTCATATCCTGCATGTGTGGCCATGCCTGTGTCTCATTTACTGTTGCATCACTCCAGGGTGTGGCTGGGTTGAAAAAGGCTGTTTGGTTTCTGCCACACAAGACAGACACATGAGCAAGTACTCATTGAAGACATATTGTTCATCGATTATTTTTAAATACTTTTTCCATAAAATGTGAGCTAGCTTTTCCCAGTAATTTTCATCCATATACTCTACTTCTTGTAAGTTGTAAACATGACAGAAAAGCTACCTAGAAACTAACAGCAAAGATCTAAGGAAGAAAGGATTGAACCAACAAGGAATGTTGACTTTTTATTCCTAACACCGACATAGATCCTGGTGAGTGCTAATTCCCTTAGTGAAAAAATAATCCTGGGCCGGGCATGGTGGCTCATGCCTGTAATCCCAGCACTTCAGGAGGCTGAGGCAGGCGGATCACCTGAGGTCAGAAGTTCGAGACCAGCCTGGCCAGCAAGGGTGAAACCCCGTCTCTACTAAAAAATACAAAAAATTAGCCAGGCGTGGTGGCATGCGCCTATACTCGGGGGCTGAGACATGAGAATCGCTTGAACTCAGGAGGTGGAGATTACAGTAAGCCGAGATCGCACCACTGCACTCCAGCCTGGGGAACAAGAGCGAAACTCCCTCTCAAATAATAATAATAATCCTGTAAGCTACAATCTTAGTACTTCATCCTCATGAAGCATCCCTCAGGATGACAGTCATGTTGATTGCATCAGTCCTTTGCGATTCATTCTGGGTAGTGGGAGATATATCTGGAGTGTGTAGACAGCCCATTGGTGAACCAAGCTACCTTCATTTGGACCAATTTCCAGCTGGGCAGCTGTTTGCACAACACCCCAGATTTGGAATCAGCTGTGGGATGAGCAGAAGCCAGCTAGATACGTACCTTGTGATGGCACCCAGATATTCAGTTCAATTTCACAAAGATTCGGCTGGGCGCGGTGGCTCACGCCTGTAATCCCAGCACTTTGGGAGGCCGAGACAGGCGGATCACGAGCTCAGGAGATCGAGACCATCCTGGCTAACACGGTGAAACCCCGTCTCTACTAAAAATACAAAAAATTAGCTGGGCGCGGTGGCGGGTGCCTGTAGTCCCAGCTACTCGGGAGGCTGAGGCGGGAGAATGGCGTGAACCCAGGAGGCTTTGCAGTGAGCTGAGATTGCGCCAATGCACTCCAGCCTGGGCGAAACAGCGAGACTCCGTCTCAAAAAAAAAAAAAAGTATTCACAAAGATTCCTGAGCAACTACTATGGGTAAAAGAAGCAGCAAGCTGAAGTGCTTTGGATGAAAGATAAATCCTACGTGATCTTTTTCCTTACCTATAACCAGAGAGTGCAGTAGGTGCAGACCTGCCTTCTCAATGCTGTATTTACAGTTAACTCGCCTTCAAAGATGAATTTGGGAAGTTCAATTTGTTATGGTTGTTCAAAGTGGTAGCCAGAGGCAAATTCCTCCGATTGTTTTGCTTTCTCAGTGCCCTCTAGTGTCCAACCGGGACATAGCGTTATCTAAACAGCTGATAACCTGGCACCTGCTCCGAGTTGAGGGTATGCTCCTGTGGTTGGGGAACAAGAAAGACCAGTTGAAATTCCAACCTTGCCACTTGCAAAACTCTCAGGCCTGTCTCACTTCTCTAAGCTTCAGTTCCCTCACTTGTAAAATAAGGATGACAATGCCTACAACATCAGGTTTTTTTTTTTTTTGTAAGGAATTAAAAGGATGATATGTGGAAAGCATGACACCATCCTACCATAAAGAAATTGCTCCCAAAAATATACCATCACTAAAGCTCCCAGACATAAATTCATCCTAAGTAAGAAGGATTGGAAAGACTAATCTAGTACACTCCTCCCTCTGCATTTTAGCCAGTTGTTTTTGCATCATTTCCTTGCTGAATTATGAACAATGAGGTAAGAGACCATGTATCTCCACACATCTTATAGTGCCTGGCCTGTGGCAAGATCTCAGAAAATATTTGTTGAATAGGTACTGAATAAAAACGATTTTTTCCTGGCCTTAAAAATATTGTACAGTGTAATATAAATTCATTTTTTCCAAATATCCAAGCCGACTTTCTTGCAGAGCATGTAAATCCTAAGGGCTCTATAATTCAACACTGTTTGGCAACTTCTCCTTGTCCTGAAATACTCCAGCTCTGGAATACACCTTGGGGTAGCTGTAGGTCTCATTGTAAGCTATGGAAAAGCATACTCAGCATGATAAAATCTGGGATGAGAACTCTTGAGCTCTGACCCCCGATGCATCTGAAAAAAATGAGTGAGCTTCTGGGATGAATGGGGAAGAGCTTGGTTAATAAGAGTGGTGTCCAAAGGCCAATAGGGACCTTCAGAAGTCAGGATCCAAGAGACCTCCTATATTGCCTCTTATGTGTAAAATGAGAGTGATGGTCCCATCCTGAAGCCCCTGGAATACACTTTGATGGGCCAACGCAATCGACAATGCCCAGATAACTTCAGTTATAGAAATGTAATCGAGGCAGGCGCAGATCACCTGAGGTCAGAATTTCGCGACCAGCCTGGCCAACATGGCGAAACCCTATCTCTACTAAATATACAAAAATTAGCTGGGTGTGGTGGCAGGCACCTGTAATCCCAGCTACTCAGGAGGCTGAGGCAGGAGAATCGCTTGAACCCAGGAGGGCGGAGGTTGCAGTGAGCTGAGACTGCGCCATTGCACTCCAGCCTGGGCAACAAGAGTGAGACTCAGTCTCAAAACAAAAAAAGAAAAAAATGTAATTGAGTCTGTCATATGTTAAGTCGGCCATGACTTCAGACTTCAGTTAAGAACATATAGCAACTGTTATGAACATGAATACACATTTTCTTTATACAAAAGTTATTCTTCTAATACTATAAGTCTACAAACCCACAGTAAATAAAAGAAAATAAACAAGGCCGGGCGCAGTGGCTTACGCCTGTAACCCCAGCACTTTGGGAGGCCGAGGCAGCTGGATCATCTTAGGTCAGGAGTTTGCGACCAGCCTGGCCAACATGGTGAAACCTCGTCTCTACTAAAAATACAAAAATTAGCTAGGCATGGTGGCAGGCACCTGTAATCCCAGCTACTCGGGAGGCTGAGGCAGGAGAATTGCTTGAACCCAGGAGGTGGAGGTTGCAGTGAGCCAAGATTGCGCCACTGCACTCCAGCCTGGGGGACAGAGTGAGACTTTGTCTCAAAAAAAAAAAAAAAAAAAAAAAAAGGAAAGAAGGAAGAAAATAAACAAGACAGACGAGTAGATCAGTTTCACTTTTTTTTTTTTTTGAGACGGAGTCTTCTTCACAAGAGGAAGAAGCGGACTTTGACATTAAGAACCGATCAGAAGCCAGTAATAACAGATTTATGGAGTGCAACATCTGTTGTTCGTTTAGTATAACCTTAAAACAATTAAAGGAAGATTGAGGCTATAAAACCTCCAAGTTCTCAGAAAATAACAACCTCACAGGGGAACTTAACAGTTGGTCAAATTAAAGTGCTGGGCCTTGTAGCCTTTGCCGACTGGCAAACAACCAGATTTGGGGCCATTAAATGATTGTAAAGAACTCTGGAGGGGATTTCGTCTCTGCATCCATCCAAATCATGCTGTCCATGCAAGGAGAAAAGAGCTGGGTCACTTATGGAAAGAGCCGGGATCCCTTTGGGACAAAAAGTAGAGCTGTACTAAGGTTTCATTGTTTAAAAAACATCAAAAATAAATTACCCATCAACTACAACACACTACCTGTTTGAAAAATCATGTTACTTGTAATGTGCTGGTAAAATTAATTGAACATCTGCTGCCTGCCAGGAACTGTTTGAGTTGCTAGGGAAAGAGGAATGAATAAGATTCAGGTACATCCTGTGTTTATTGCGCTTATATTCTTCTTGGGGGGAGGCAGGCAATACACAAATAAACAAGATAATTTCAGACAATCGTTTGGAAAAAATAAAACCATATAAAGGGGTAGAGAATGACAGTAGGTAAGAGTGCAGAGGTATTTTTAATTTTTATTATGAAAAATTTTCAAGGACATAAAAATGGAGAATATTATGAACTCTAGTATGTTCCCTAGATTCAACAACTATCCATTTTTTCTACATTTACTTTTGTTGTCCCTTTTCCTATCTTTCTCTTTCTTTTTTTTTTTTGCTAAAGTATTTTAAAACAAATCCCAGCCATCATTCATTTCATCCCTATATACATTAAATATGCATCTCTAAGGGCCAGACAAGGTTTTAAAGAACTGGCTTAAATAAATTTACAATTCATAAAAATTATATTCTATAAATTAAAAACTTATAAATGATATAATAATATAATATCACTTGACATTTGAATGGTAATTATAGTTATATAAATTGTTTCATATAATTATAAAATTAGAAGTTATAAAATGATTACTAACCTTTATATAATAACATTTTAAAAATTATATAAATAGCCCATAATCTAATCACCTGAACTTGGTAACTGAATTTAGGTGCTTGTTTTTCCATCTTTCAAAAAATTATCTTTATTAAAATATAACATGCTATTGAAAAGTAAACAGGCCGGGCACGGTGGCTCATGACAGTACCATTTATAATAGCTCCAAAAAGCATGATATACTCAGCCATAACTCTAACAAAGTATATACACAGGATCAATGTGCTAAAAACTACAAATTATCAAAGACCTAAATAAATGAGGCGATATCCTGCTCATGCCTTATAAGAGTTATTGGCCGGGCACAGTGGATCACGCCTGTAATCCCAGAACTCTGGGAGGCAGAGGTGGGCAGATCACAAGGTCAGGAGATCGAGACCATCCTGGCTAAACATGGTGAAACCCCATCTCTACTAAAAATACAAAAACAAAATTACCCTGGCATGGTGGTGGGCACCTTAGTCCCAGCTACTCGGGAGGCTGAAGTGGGAGAATGGCGTGAACCCAGGAGGTGGAGCTTGTATTGAGCCGAGATGGCGCCACTGCTGTCCAGCCTGGGTGAAACAGTGAGACTCTGTCTCAAAAAAAAAAAAAAAAAAAGAAGAGTTATGATAGTTAAAATGCCAGACTTCCCCCCAACTGATCTGTAGATTTAAGGCAATTCCAAACAAATTCCAGCATGAGTCTTTGTAGATATAGGCAAGTTCATTATAAAATGTGTATGTACAAGTAAAGGAACTGGAATACCCAAAACAATTTTGAAGAAAGAACAAGGTTAAAGACTCATACTACCCATTTAAGACATACTATAAAATAATGGCTGGGTGCGGTGGCTCACGCCTGTAATCTCAGCACTTTGGGAGGCCGAGGTGGGAGGATCACAAGGTCAGGAGATTGAGACCACAGTGAAACCCCGTCTCCACTAAAAATACAAAAAATTAGCCGGGCGTGGTGGTGGGTGCCTGTAGTCCCAGCTACTCGGGAGGCTGAGGCAGGAGAATGGCGTGAACCTGAGAGGCGGAGCTTGCAGTGAGCCAAGATGGTGCCACTGCACTCCAGCCTGGGTAACAGAGCAAGACTCCGTCTCAAAAAAAAAAAAAAAAAAAAAGACATACTATAAAATAAAACCACGGTGATCATAACAGTATAGTATTGACTACAGGATAGACACAGAGATCAATAAAACACAACAGAGATTCTAGAAATAGATCCACAAAACATGGGAATTTTAATGAGTTTCATTGAGGTATAATCGACTTACAACAAACTGCACATATTTATAGTATAGAGATTGATACATTTTGATATATGTATACATATGTAAAACCATCAGCCCAATCAAAATAGTGAACATAAACATTATCCCCAAAAGTTTCTTCGTGTCCTTTAGTAATCCCCTCTTTCCTCCCCTCTCTACTTCTCCACCTCATCTCCTGGCAATCACTGATCTGCTTTATATCATTTATATTCGTTTATATTCCTTGAATATAAAATATTCCTTTATATTAATTTATATACTATTCCTTGAATTTAATATATTCCTTTATATTAATGGAATCATATAGAATGTACTTTTTTGTCTTGCTTTCTGAACTCAACATCATTCCTTTGAGAATCATCCATGTTGTAGCATGTATCAATAGTCCATTATTTTTTATTGCTCTGAGGTATTCCATCGTATCCATGTACTATATTTTGCTTATCTAGTCACTTGTTGATGGGCATTCAGGTGTATACTGTTTTGGGTATTACAAATAAACCTGATATGAACATTCATGTATAAGTCTTTGTATGGACATATGCTTTCATTTCTCTTAGATAAATACCTAGGAGTTGGAATGGCTGGATTATACAGTAACTATGTGTTTAACTTTTAAAGAAACTGGCAAACTGCTTTCCAAAGTGGTTGTATCATCTTACATTCCCATCAGAAGTGTATGAGTGTTCCAGCTTCATTGCACCCTTACCAACACTTAGTATGGTTAGTCTTTTTAGCCAGTCTAAAAGATGTGTGGTGGTAATTCATGGTTCTAATTTTCATTTTTCAAATATTGATGGTCTTTTCTGAATGTTGAAGATTTTTTAATGTGCTTATTTGTCATCTATCTTCTTTAGTGAATTGAATGTTCAAAGTTTTGACAAAGATATGAAAACACTTCGACAGATAGTGCTGGAACAATTGTATACTCATATGCAAAGTTTGAATCTCAACCTATATGTCACATAATATACAAAATTTAACTGTAAATGAAACATAGAACTAAATAAATTTTTAAAGCTATAAAACTGTTATTTTTATAAGTGTAAAAAAAAAAAGAGAAAATCTACTGTGATTTTGGCTCACAAAACAAGATTTAAAAAAAGATAAACTAGGCCAGGCGTGGTGGCTCACGTCTGTAATCCCAGCATTTTGGGAGGCTGAGGCAGGTGGATCATGAGGTCAGGAGTTCAAGACCAGCCTGGCCAAGATGGTGAAACCCCATCTCTATTAAAACTACAAAAATTAGCCAGGGGCAGTGGCAGGTGCCTGTAATTCCAGCTACTTGGGAGGCTGAGGCAGAAGAATCGCTTGAACTTGAGCGGCAGAGGTTGCAGTGAGCCAAGATCATGCCACTGCAGTCCAGCCTGGGCAACAGAGTAAGACTCCGTCTCAAAATAAATAAATAAATAAACAAACTAGAATTCATTGAATTAAAAACTTTTGCTCTGTGAAAGACACTTAAAAAAATGAAAAGATAAGTCAAATATTTGCAAATCACATATCTGAAAAAGCATTTGTGCCCAGAGTGTGTAAAGAACTCTCAAAACTCAACAATAAGAAAACAATACATTTTTAAAAAATGAATAAAAGATTTGAATGTGCACTTCATAAAAGAAAATATATAGAAGGGAAATAAACATATGAACAGTTCTTCAACATCATTAGTCATTAAAGAAATGCAAATTGAAAACCACAATGAGATACCATTACATTCCAATTAGAATGGTTAATATAAGAAATTCTGATAATACCGAGTGCTGAAAGTTGTGGAGCAACTGGAACTCTCATATGTGGCTAGTTGGAATGCAGAATGGTACAGGATTCCTGGGCACTCTAGAAAAGGCTGATATTTTCTTACAAAATTAAACATATATTTACCATTTGACTCAGAAATATCATTTGTAAGTATTTCTTATATAGAAATGAAAACTCACATTCACAGAAAAATCCGTATGTAATAATGGTGGCATTATTCAGAATTGCACCAAACTGAAAACTACCCAAATGTTTGTCAACAAATAAATGGATAAACAAACTGTGGTACATCCACACAATGGAATATTACTCAACAATAAAAAGAATGAGCTACTGATACACTCAACAATGTAGATGAATATCAAATGCCTTATGCTAAGTGAAAGACACCAGTGTCAAAAGATTTATACTGTCTGATTCCATTTGTATGGCTGTCTGGAAAAGGCAAAACTATAGGAACAGAAAACAAAGCAGTAGTTGCCAGGGTATGGGAGGAAAACTGACTCACTGCAAAAGGCCAGCATGAAGGAATTCTATTAGATATTGAAATTGTTTTGTATCCTGTTTGTGGTGGTAATTACAAGACTCTATGCATGTGTGAAATATCATAGAACTGGACAACAATGGGAGTGAAGTTTACTGTAAGTAAGTTTTTAAAAGTAATAAAGGGCCAGATGCAGTGGCTCACACCTGTAATCCCAGCAGTTTGGGAGGCCGAGGCAGGTGGATCACAAGATCAGGAGTTCAAGACCAGCCTGGCCAATATTGTGAAACCCTGCCTCTAATAAAAATACAAAAATTAGCCGGGCATGGTGGCATACGCCTGTGGTCCCAGCTACTCGGGAGGCTGAGGCAGGAGAATTGCTTGAACCCGGGAGGTGGAGGTTGCAGTGAGCCGAGATCGCGCCACTGCACTCCAACCTGGGCAACAGAGCGAGACTGTCTCAAAATAAATAAATAAGTAAATGTAATAAAAATGATTGATTTGTGGTTTCAGGTGTGTATGCAGCCTCACCTATCCTCATAAGTTCCCTGAACCTGAAGTGCTCAGTGCATAAACTAAAGGCCAGTGTGGCTGGAGCTCAAAGAGCCTGGGGGAGAGTGTCACACAGCGAGGTCAGAGAGATGGGCAGGGCCAGGCCATGTAGTGCCATAGAAACACTTGGAAAGGAATCTATGCCTCTTAAAGATCATTCTGGCTACTACGTGGAGAATGGGTATATAATAGTAAATTATGGGAAAGGTGCTTTTTCATTTTTAAAAAGTGATTAAAGAGAAAAGTAATCATGTTTTGAGAAGAGAGATCCAAATAATTGAAACATTTAACTGTGACTGAGGACTGGGAAGGAGAAGAAAACAGTTTGGCCTTTAAAATGAGGTTTAGCTTTGTGGTTAGAGTTTCCTTGTTTGGCCAGCTCCACTGGTGCAGGGACAGGTCTTCTTCCAATATGTTTTCTTGGCCTTCTGTTTCAGAATAAACAAATATGACGTCTCCAAGCTATTCAGAGGGTCCCAGGTATTCAGGGTGGCCTGATCCAGAACACAGCTTTCTCACAGGTCACAGCTTGGGCCCTGTTGCTATAAACACAAGATACAGGAGGCCCAAGCAAGTCTGAACACCTCCTGGAGCTGTTTTCTATGCCATCCCAAGTCCTCATGGACAAATGAGGCTCAACCATGGGGAACAGAGCTTCATGGGTAGGGCTAGCACCTCTGACCTCAGAAACACTGGAAAATGAGTGTGGTCAAGGCTGTTGGAAGCCCCATGAATCACTGCTTGAGGGGGTGGACATGTGATGGCTGGCACTGCAGACAGGAGATGATAGTCGAGAGCCAGCAGAGGAGTCTGTTTGCTGGACCCTCCAGCTGGCAGCAAAAATGCCAACCCAAACCCCCAAGTCTATTCATAAAATGGCTGCAAAGACATCAATCCTGATTTTTAAAAAGAGACTTCAGCCTGAGCTGAGGGAGGCCGACTCCTCCTCCTTTGCGGTTGCGGGATAGCTGCAAAAAATTGTGAGATTATTCAAAATTTTATAGGCTGTGAACACAAAAAGAAAAAAGTCTCAATAAATGCATAAAAACAATTTTTAAAAGTAACATCTACTCCTAATAGCAATGTTTTATATAAGAATAGAAGGATACCTTGGGTAATGGGGGCACCAAAGTCTCAGAAATCACCACCAGATAACTTTTCCATGCAACCAAAGCACCAAAAAGAGAATGGAAGGATAGTTCCATAATATAACCAAAAAGTTTCCACATGCACATCAAATGACTGCCGGCATCACGATCAAGGGAAGATACTCATGAGCATTCTCCTGGCATCAGAGAAAAGACAACGGTGACTGGCATTAGCACTGCTTTTGTATTCTCTTCTGGAAGTGATTTCAAAGTCACTAAGCAAGACAATGAAATAAGAAATATAAATATTAGGAAAAGAAACCGGATGATCAATTTTTGCACATTTCATAACCTTCTACCTAAGGAAGAAAAAAACAAGAAAATGAGTTTAAAAATCTGTCAGAGGCCAGGCGCAGTTGCTCACCCCTGTAATCCCAGCACTTTGGGAGGCCAAGGCAGGCAGATCACCTGAGGTCAGGAGTTCAAGACCAGCCTGGCCAACATGGCAAAACCTCTACTAAAAATACAAAAATTAGCCGGACCTGGTGGCGGGCACCTGTAATCCCAGCTACTCGAGAGGCTGAGGCAGGAGAATCGCTGGAGCCCAGGAGGCGGGGGTTGCAGTGAGCCGAGATCACACCACTGCAGTCCAGTCTGGGCCACAGAGTGAAACTCTGTCTCAAAAAAAAAAAAAAAAAAATCTGTTGGAAATAATAACAATGGCCATTCAAAGAGGCCATTTCATTTGGTTCCTGGGATGCCTCTGCACCTCTTTCCTGCTTTATTTCTCCTCTTGGTAATGGGCAAACATCTCCTCAATAAAAAGGTTAGCCTGTCCCCACTGAAATCTCTTAACATGAGGACTGCAGCCAAGCCCTATGGCTCAATTTCAAGTCCCCTTTTAAATGGAAACCATTTGATACCTTTTGCTCATGCATCCTGAAATCTTTGAATATGCTGAAAGAAAGTAGGGATTTCTGACTCAGAGATTTAACCCTCTGTCTACACAAACATTGGTGACTACTCTACTAAAAAACAAACAAAAAGTGCAAAAAAAATTTGTTTAAACCAGTAACACAAGGAAACTCAATAAAAGACTATTGGTTAGTGGGTTCCCCAGCGTGTCCCGCAAAGTGCTTTTCATGTGTTCACCATTGTCCGTGTTCAGATTACCAGGACCAAAATGACACCTGGGCAAACAGAAAACAAAAACAAGACCTGAGTTGGGAGTGAGGAGAGGCGGAGTCAAACCACGGATGCCAGGAGGAGTAGCTCTGTTGTCTCAAGGATGTCAGTAGTCCTTGCCACTCTCTGGTCTCAGTTTCCTCACGTATCAAATAAAGGGCTAGGACTTGGTCTATGACTTCAAACCTGTCATACCTAGACAATTTTCATTCTGCTTACATACATTTTCCAATTTTTACCACCGGTCTTAAATTCGCACCTTGTCCTTATCACATATGTCTTCATACCTATGGGAAGTCTCTCCTTGAATATCCTGCTGCCACCCAAAATGAATTGAGTTAAAAATCATAACTCTGGATCAGCGTTCTCTGTCAACCACCTTTCTCTTTCCCATTTGTGAAAGGAAAATATCTTGGGCCCCTAAAATCACTAAGCTAAAGGGAAAAGTCAAGCTGGGAACTGCTTAGGGCAAACCTGCCTCCCATTCTATTCAAAGTCACTGAGATAAATGTATATCTGATTGTCACTTTGGAGAGGCAAAAGAATGCAACCATTTGTCTCTTATCTACCCATGACCTGGAAGCCCCCTCCCTGGCTTCCAGTTGTCCCGCCTTTCTGGACAAGACGGAACCAATGTTCATCTTACATATGTTGATTGATGTCTCATGTCTCCCTAAAATGTATAAAACCAAACTGTGCTTTATCCACCTTCGGCACATGTCATCAGGACCTCCGGAGGCTGTATCACAGGCCTGCGTCCTCAACCTTGGCAAAATAGACTTTCTAAATGAACTGAGACTTGTATCAAATATTCAGGGTTCACACCTTTATCTCAGTAATGAAGGAATTTATGCTGTAACCTAAATGGCAGCTTTCCTGTTCTTCTTAAGGGTCACGTGCTCCTGTATTTAGTGGTGGTGGGGTGGAGTTGTCTTCCTACTCCCACATCTCAGTTTTCCCCTGGCCTCCATCCCTCTGAGCTCTTTTGTCTTCTGGCAGCTCTTGGTTCCTTGTGGTCCCCGGTTCAGGTCATCACTGGGCAAGCCTGCCCCAGCATCCTGCTGCTTCCTGCGCAATGGTCTCCGAGCACTGGGAGGAAGCAAATGTGTCTCTCCTATCTTCATGACATAACCACACAAAAGTGAATAAATATATCCAACTTTACACAAGGTGGGAAAATTAAAGAAAGTCACAACATATCAGAGAAAAATTGTAAATGGCCATCAATACCATTTTTCTTGTGCTCGCAAGGAAAACCATTCAATGAATTAAACATTCAATGGTTTTCCGTGGAAAACTGGAGACTCTTTAGGTGGTGCCCTTCAGTTTTTAATCTTGTTCTTTTGACTTTATATCTACCTTCCTTTCAGAGACACAGCCTCCTTCAAACCTTCCCCCTCTGGAATGTTGCTGTGGTTCAAATGTGTCCCCCAAAAGGCATTAAGCTTAATCCCCAGTGTAACAGTATTAAGAGGTGGGACCTCTAAGAGATGAGGTCATGCAGGCTGTACCCAATGAGTGGATTGATACTGTTTTCATGAGATTGGGTTCATTATCTCAGGAACGAGTTCCTCATGAGAAGATTACTTCAGCCCCCTTCCCTCTCACGTGTGTGCACTCTTGCCTGTGTGATGCTCTCCGCCATGTTATGACAGCAAGAAGCCCTTCCCAGATGTGGCAACTTGATCTTGCACTTCCCAGCCTCCAAAACATGAGCCAAATAAATTTCTGTTCATTATAAATTACCCGGTCTATGGTATTCTGTTGTAGCAGCAAAAAGTCCACTAAGACAGGTATGTATCCTCTCCTGTGTTTGAGAAACTTCACCTCCCACCTGTAGGGACTGGTCTGTCACACAAGGCTCTCCCACACCCTACCCAACTCCCCCGAGAGTTTATTTAGCCAAGTCTTAGTTATTCCATTCAGAATTGCGCCTGGTAGCTCATCAAACTGGTCCAAGACGAACTTGGGCTCTCCAAGTCCCTCAGAGCCAGATGAGCTCTGGGGGATGCAGGGATTCATGCTTGTTCCCCCTTAAGTTGTCCCTACCAAAGTGAATGGAAAAGAGATGTCTTTATTCTTCCTAATGCTCCTAGAATAATAGTCGGTGCATGTACACACTCTCCCCTGACAAACATTAATTCCCAGAAATAGCACAGATTTTACCCTTAAAAAGAAAACAAACCTTTTTTTTCCCAAACTGTCCATACTTTACCAGGCTGTTCCTTGGAGTTTCACTTTACATTGTTTTGGTGACCAGAATGTATTCCTTTGCTCAATTATCCATCCATCCTACTTGCAAATGGTGCTCCCTTTGACTGACCAAGAATAAGAAAAGGGGCCTGTTGGCCATATACCTTTACTAGTAACTTGTAGAGCTTCTCAAAGACCCCCCCGTTGCCCCAAAAGCTTGGAAAGTATTATTTATAATGTGAGAGACAAATGAAGTTTTTAGATGATGGAGCCATGCATGCTGTTCTCCAATTTCTGTCCCAATGTGGTGAGGGGGCAGAGGTGTGTGTGTGTGTGTGTGTGTGTGTGTGTGTGTGTGTGTGTGTGTGTGTGTGTGTGTGTGTGTGTGCGCGCGCATGCAGGAAGGTTGGGAGGGTAATTCTTCCAGTTATAATAGCAATAAAAATGGTGATGACTGACCCATCCTAAATGTTATAGTATCTCTCATTCCTGACCCAGAGAGCTGTAAAAATACCAGTGCTTCACCCTTAACTATTAAATCAGAGTCTCTAGGAGGTAAAGCCTGGGCATTGAGGTTGTTAAAAGCCTGCAGGTGATTGTAATGTGCAGCCAGGGCTGAGAACCACTGATGTGTAGGGCTGGGAAATTGCCACAGCTGGAAAAAGTCACCTTTTGATTCACCTGAAATGAATAATGCAGATAAGGCAGCATTGTTCCATCAGGCTCCTTTCAGCATCCAAGATTCTGGGTAAAATCTCAAATAGAATGGGGTGTGAGGATACTGGCTTCCCACGATGCAGTTGGTATGGAGGGTCTGGAATGGCAGTCACCACCAATCCCAGGAAGAGGCTCCCACAGCATAGGCAGACCCTTATTCTTTTTTTTTTTTTTTTGGAGACGGAGTCTTGCTCTGTCGCCCAGGCTGGAGTGCAGTGGTGCGATCTCGGCTCACTGCAAGCTCAGCCTCCCGGGTTCACGCCATTCTCCTGCCTAAGCCTCCCGACTAGCTGAGACTACAGGCGCCCGCCACCACGCCCGGCTAATTTTTTTTGTATTTTTAGTAGATACGGGGGTGTCACCGTGTTAGCCAGGATGGTCTCGATCTCCTGACCTCGTGATCCGCCTGTCTCGGCCTCCCAAAGTGCTGGGATTACAAGCGTGAGCCACCGCGTCCGGCCGGCAGACCCTTATTCTTAATGTAAAGTTATGACTGCAATTACTGTACAGTGCCTGATACAGAGCGGACCTCAACAAATACAGTACTTGAAATAAATACGACCACAGAGAGTAAACAAGTAGTTACTCTCTTCTACCACAAGATGGCAACATTTCAAGACTCACTCTAGAACAATGCTCAAGTCTCAACTGCCAAAATGAAAGGGAGGCACGACTGATAAACGATGAAGCTAGGTGAGTTTTCCTCAATTTTTATTTTTCACCCTTTATCTTTTTAAATAAGTAGAGCCGGGAGCAATGGCTCATGCCTGTAAATCCTAGCACTTTGGGAGGCCGAGGCAGGAGGATTGCTTGAGCCCAGGAGTTCCAGACCAGCTTGGGCAACATAGTGAGACCAACATCTCTACAAAAAATATTTTTAAAAAATTAGCTGGGCGTGGTGGCATATGCCTGTAGTCCCAGCTACTCTGAAGGCTGAGGTGGGAGGATTGCTTGAGCCTGGGAGGTCAAGGCTGCAGTGAGACATGATGGTACCACTGCACTCCAGCTTGGGCAACAGAGTAACACACCCTGTCTCAAAAAAAAAAAAAAAAAAGGGGGGTGAGAACATAGTGAGTTCACATGGCTCATGTCTCTCCTAGAAGGCTGAGCTGCTTGGTTGACATCTTATATGCTCACAGGATCTTGGAAAGGTAGGTCAGTACCAAGCATGAAACTATTTTATGTAAGGACAGTAAATGACCCCAATTTGGTTTTTCTACCAATAAATCATCTGCCTTATGCCAGGAGACACATTTCCAAGTCACCCTGTTCCCTAGCTTTTTTCATCCACAGGGCGAATTTTGGGAAACAACTGATTTGTGGAAACACAGATACATTTGGGTGTGTATCAATTAATAAGGCCTCTGAGAACAAGCTCCACTTAATAAAGTTGGCCCTGGGACCAGGGAAGTTGGCCTTGGCACCAGGGAGGTTGGCCTTCTCCATGTGTTGGAGAGGAAGCACAGTGACATCTCATGACCGGCTTTTGATTGATTGGCTGAGATCTGGGCCCAGCTACATGAAGGACTATAAGCCTGGTGTTTAAAGAGCCCATAAACTCAGGCAATCAGGGCCCCCGCTCTGTGTTGGCTGTGTGTGGCCCCTGGGGTCCATGTGCAGGGGTCACAGAAAGACAGATCATGCCAAAGAGGCAGGGGTTACCTACTTGGCCATCTGCTCCTGCAGCATCTGAGCTGCCCGCAAAACCAGTCACTTGACCCTGGGGGCAGAGGAAGATGAAGTGGCACACGGGGGTGGGATGGCCCGATGGTGTGAGCCACTTACCTTCTGACCGAGCCACTTGCCTTCTGACTGCTCCCAAGAGATGAATTAGAAAGGTCTGGGCTTAATAACTATTTAGACATGAAGCATTGCTCAAGATACTTTCACAATAATGTCTGTAGGTCTCATCCATAGGTAGCAATCCTGGGGCTAATCCCATCCTCTACCTTTTTGGACCCCAGGTCTGTACTGCTCAATGCTGCTCAGGGATAAATTGTAAATTCACAGTCCTCAGTGCATCTGTACAATCCTTTGACCTGCATCTAGGAAGCAGCCTTTCCTATCCCCACGATGGCTATTCCAGACCTTCCCCACTACTCCTTAATTTCCATCCTTACCTCAAGTCCCCTTTTAGCAGATGGCTTTGCCTCCTAGCTCCCAGCAAAAATTGAGACCATCCTGCCTAGCTGGGTGTCTTAAAGTGTAATCCCAGCACTTTAGGAGGCTGAGGTGGGTGGATCACCTGAGGTCAGGAGTTCGAGACCAGCCTGGCCAACATGGCGAAACACTGTCTCTACTAAAAATACAAAAATTAGCCAGGCATGGTGGTGTGCACCTGTAGTCCCAGCTACTCAGGAGGCTGAGGCAGGAGAATTGCTTGAACCCAGTGAGCCAAGATCGTGCCACTGCACTCCAGCCTGGGTGACAGAGTGAGACTCCGTCAAAAAGAAAAGAAGGAAAGAAGGAAGGAAGGAAGGAGAAAGAAAGAAAAAGAAAGAAAGAAAGAAAAGAAAAGAAAGAGAAAGAAAGAAAGAAAATTGAGACCATCCGGCGCGAAATCCCTCTGCTTCCAACCTCTCTCCCACAAAAGTATTTAGGTCTGCCAGCCCTCACATCCTCCCCACCAGTGTCAGAGAACTGGGTGTGCCATCTATATAGACACCAGAATCTCTTCCCCAGTGCCCTGGATTCCAGCACCTTCATCCCTCACATGTTTCCTCGGGGTCTTTGGTCTAACAGCTTTCATCTCTCTCTCTCTCTCTCTGTCTCTCTATCTCTGGCTCTTTCCATGTGCACACTCCTCCATCATAAAAAAAGAAAAACAGAAAAAAACAAAGGCCTCCCTTAAGCCTGTCTATGACCCATAGTACCACATTCTCCAGCCTGCTCCAGTTCCCTCAAACCCAACTGCCTAGCTCCAGATGTGGGGCAGCAATAAAGACACAGGGAAATGGGGAAGGGGTAGAAACCTCTTCCCCTCTCCTTCCCACCTTTCCCCACTGGTAGTCTGTTACCACCAGTAGCAGTAGAACAATAAAAATAAACAAAGGGCTCAAGCAGTAGCACCACCATGCACGTGTGACAATGACCTTGTAGTCTCTGACATCCAAGCTGGCATCAGACGTGTCTGCAGGCTGCTGAGGCTGTGGGCAGCAAAAGCCTCTGTCCTAGGTTGCCCCAGGCTTTACCTTCTGCCAAATCATGCCTTTAGCTTTCAATACCAAGGCCACAGTGAAAACAACCAGGCAAGAAGCTTGTTCTTTCTGAGGATAAAATGGGGACAGGAGCAGCGGTGGAAATAGCATTCAGAGATGGGAGGCAGATCTGCTCTGGGCTGAGGTCAGTGTGAGTGGCTCAGTGGGTCTATGCAGCCTTGGAGATGAAATGGGTTCCAGAGGAGACCTGGATTGTTGTTCATGTCATTCCCCATCCCCACACTTGGAATCTGGTCTGGGAAATCTTCCAGACTGGCCTCAGCCACCGGCGTTTTGCCCCTCCCTCAGGCCTGAGTCCTGCAGTCCCTCTCTGCAGTTGCTGTTCCCAGGGCACTGACCCAAAAGTCTCCTATGCTTCAATTTTCCTAATCATTACAACAAAAACACCCTTGCCAGCTCATCCTGTATGTCCAGCAATATGCTAAGTAACCCATGTACATCATCTCATTTAATTTCATCACCACTGACTCAATGGAGTACGTTTGATTATCTTCATCTCATGGAGGAGGAAACTAAGAGATGGAGAAGTCAGGTCTTAGAGAACTTTACAGAGCTAGTGAGTGATGGGACTAGGATTCGAAGACTGGCCTGTTTGACTCCATGTTCTCTTGATTCTACTGCCCAAATATTTGTAAGGAGTATGAGTTTGTTCTAACACACTCAAAAGCAAGAAATGTAACATTACGAATGTGGCAAACCCTCACTAGACAGGGCCAGCAAGATGGCCAGTATCTGTTCTTTTTATTTTTTATTTTTAGTAGAGAAGGGATTTTGTCATGTTGGCCAGGCTGGCCTGGAACTCCTGACCTCAAGTGATCCACCCACCTGAGACTCTCAAAGTGCTGAGACTACAGACATAAGCCACCTTGCCCAGCCCTCTATCACAACCCATTTCGCCTAAAAAAAAAAAAAAAAAAAAAAAAAGGCAGCACTCACATGATAAAGCTTATGAAGTGTGAGAGGAAGAGGAAATGAGGCAGAGAAATAGTGAAAACCAGACAGGTGCAGGGGCTCACGCCTGTAATCCCAACTCTTTGGGAGACTGAGGCAGGTGGATCATTTAAAGTCAGGAGTTCAAGATCAGCCTGACCAACATGGTGAAACCCCGTCTCTACCAAAAATAAAAAAAATTAGCCGGGCATGGTGGCATATGCGTGGTGGCACATGCCTTTAATCCCAGCTACTCGGGAGGCTGAGGCAGGAGAATCGCTTGAACCTGGGAGGTGGAGGTTGCAGCGAGCCAAGATCGTGCCATTGCACTCTAGCCTGGGCGACAGAGCAAGACTCTGTCTCAAAAAAAATAAAAAAGAAAAGAAAAAAAGAAATAGTGAAAACCAACAAAGTGGGATAATAAAGCTGGCTGTGGCACCCCATGAAACAGAAAGAATCACCAAGCCACACTAGAGTGTCTGGGGAGGCCACATAAAACCACTGCACCTCAGAGCAGCGTGTTGGGGAGAAGCATCAAGAACCTATCTGTTACTTGGGTCTATCACTGCTCAAAGTTCACACCATGGGGCATTAGCTGCCCCCTACTTTGGGTTGTATACCTGGGCCAGCCTCAGTGGGCCTAGGTAAGGCTGGACGTGGAAGTAGGTGCTGGAGCTGTTTCAGCTCCTTCCTATCGCAGCGGGCATAATGAAGGTCATGCCAAAACCCAGCACTCACCCCCAGGGTGGCTGAGACAGCCTGCTGTGTTGGGAGGTGGGGTGTCGGTGGCAGCAGGGGCTCTCCCTTGTGCAAGTGGCCAGGAGAAGGCATTGGGGGCGGGCAAGTGACCTCAGGCAGATCTGGCTCTCCATTTCTTTCAAGAACAAGTCTAAATTCCTTATCGTGGCATCCAAGACTCTCCCCAGGGTGGCTTCACCCTTTCTTTCTGACCTGGTTCTCTGTGCCTCCACACCACCTCACTTCAGTGCCACTGTTTGCCCACGAAACTCCTACATATGAAGGAGAAAAGGGGACCTTTCTGAGTGGTCCCAGCTCCGGAGGCTGTGGGTTTGGCTGGCAGAACAATGTTTTGGTGTAAATTGGAAAAATTAAACAATTGTTCTTCCTGGTTTCAGCTCATGCCAGAGTGCACAGTGGATTTCAACATGCCCCTTGGCCACCCATGCATGGAGAGGCCTTGTCAATCATACTAAATCCCAGGTGAAGAAACAGGCCAGAGAGGTGGAGGCTATTGCCCAGGTCACACAATTGCTTAATGGCAGACCCAGAGGGGCGACTCAGCTCCTGACTTGAACCGGGCTTGTCTCCAGCTGGGCAGCCTTGAGATCACCCCACCCCCATCCCACATACAAACAGTTTTTGAAAATTTCCAGGTGTGTCTGGCATTGACCCTGTGTTCTGCCCTGTTCGGTGCCCATGGCTATGAGAAAAGGCCTGCGTCCCAGCTTTCCCTTCCCCACCCATGACCTGTAGAGAAGAGGCCCCTGGGCCTTTGCCAATGACCTCATGGGGAAATGCTGCCTGCTGACTTCCTGTTTTTTATTCTTTCTCCTGTGCTTATTTTTTCTGCTTTGTTGTTCTTTGGTCATTTATGATTCTCCTCCAGTAGCCCACTCTGCAAAAACTGAACTTTATTTTTTGTGATTATTTTAAATACATGTTTCGATAAAGAGACATTATACTTTCTTTTTTCCTTTGAGGAATTGGAGTCAAGTATTATTTCTCCCCCCTCTTTATCTCCCTCCTCTTTCCCATGCTCCATTTCCAAAACTAGAGTCTTTAGGTTACATAGCTTAGAAGAAACAAACTCAAAAGCTGTGTCTGCAAGTACCACGTGAATTCCAGGATTCTTTCTCTAGTAGAGATCCCTCTTCTGCTGGATGCTGGAAGAGTCGAACAGGAAGAGGTCTCCTAGCCTTCCCACCATTGATAGATATCCTTAGCTATCAAATTTACAAGTCCCTAATTGAAAACCGTGTGGGCTCTCCATTTCTTCCAAGATGGAGCCCAAATTCCTAAGGGTGATAACCCGCCAAAGGGCTGCCCAATGAAACCTTCCAACTTGGTTCACCATTATTCCATTTGTTTCTACACCCTCTCTTCCACCCCGTTTCCTCTATTCCAGCCACAGTACAGTTCTCACCTTTCCCGAAACCACTGTGCTCCTTCATGTCTCTGTACTTCTGCACCTGCTCTTCCTCTGCGTGGAATCCTTTTCCCTTTCTTTGCCTCATGGACTCTTATTCATCCTTCAAGGCCTAATTCAAATGTCACCTTCTCAGGAATGCCTTAGCTAACACCTCCAAGCTGAGTTTACTACTCTTTCTTCTATGTTCCTTCTATGTCCTGAAGAGTAAATATAAGTGTATTTGAGAGCCATTTTTATTATTCTAGTCTCCTCTTTCATTGGATTACTCATAGGTATTTATACTTACTTATAAGTGTTTCTGTCACGTATAAATGTCTTTCTTACCTATTCTGTGTATGCACATAAGTGTGCAAAGCCCTTGGGGGAAGGTGTGAACTGAAATGTTGGCCATTAATATGTTGATTTCCCAGAGAGAGGTTGTAGATCATTTAACAAGAAACCAGAACCTGGGGCAGGTAGAAAAAAAATGCTGTGTCTTCAGGGCCATGCTTGTCAAAACATAGTTTATGAACCACCGATGTCAGAATCACCTGATGGGGCAACTTTTAAAAAGTTCTGATTCCTGGGCCTGGCCTTAAACCTTATGAACCCAGGTTCATGGTTCCAGGAATCTGCATTTTCATAAACCATCAAAAGATTCTCTTGTACCAGAGTTTGAAAACCACTGATCCGGGTGCTTTCGGAGCTAGAGTTCATATGCCACAAAACTGTGCTTGTCAAGACCATTAGTTGTCAAACTTCCTGAATGTCTACCTTAGTGGCTGCTTTTCAAGCCTCATCTGAATGCTGTCTTGGTGGTGGTATCTGATGCACTTGAGCATTGCCTGATTTTGGAAACTCTTTCACTCCCTCACCTTCTATGATACTGCTTGTTCTTGGTTCATACCTTAGCTTTTTAATCACTCATTTCCACAATCCCTATCTGGGTCCTCTTCCTCCTAATGCCTCTTCACTCTTGGGTCTTCACCTTGGCCCCATCCGTGATATTCCACACCAGACCTACAGCTTCCACTGCCACATGGAGATGCTGGTGGTGTTTAAACTATTTCCAGGCAGATGCACTCCTTGGCCTCCCTCCTATACATACAACTCCCTCCTGGAACTCTCCACCGGATGGCCCCAGGCATCTCAAATCACACATTTCTAAAACTATTATGTGTATCTCCCTCCAGTTTCCTATCTTTGTGGCAGACACCCTCTTGGACACTTAGATACCCGAGAGTTACCCTGCCCCTGCCTCTGACTAGCTGCATCACCTTGGACATGTTATCTATTTCTCTCTGCCTCCATTTCCTCACCTGAAATACAGACATATGGCAGTGCCTGGTTCATTGGGTTATGAGGATTAAATGAATTCATGCTTATAAAGTGCTTAGAACAGTGCCTGGTTGCCGAGACCAGCTCGGTTGGGGAGACCCTAACCCAGCGGCGCTAGAGGAATTAAAGACACACACATAGAAATATAGAGGTGTAAAGTGAGAAATCAGGGGTCTCACAGCCTTCAGAGCTGAGAGCCCCAACAGAGATTTACCCACATATTTATTAACAGCAAGCCAGTCATTAGCATTGTTTCTATAGATATTTGATTACCTGAAAGTATCCCTTAAGGGAAACGAAGGGATGGGCCGAAATAAAGGGGTGGGTCTGGCTAGTTATCTGCAGCAGGAACATGCCCTTAAGGCACAGATCGCTCAGGCTATTGTTTGTGGTTTAAGAACGCCTTTAAGTGGTTTTCCACCCTGGGCAGGCCAGGTGTTCCTTGCCCTCATTCCGATAAACCCACAACCTTCCAGCGTGGGTGTCATGGCCATCACGAACATGTCACAGTGCTGCAGAGATTTTGCTTATGGCCAGTTTTGGGGCCAGTTTATGGCCAGATTTTGGGGGGCCTGTTCCCAACACCTGGTATGCTGGAAGTGTTTAATAAATCCAGGCTATTAGGCCGGGTGCGGTGCATCACACCTGTAATCCCAGCACTTTGGGAGGCCGAGGCAGGTGGATCACTTGAGGTCAGGAGTTTGAGACCAGCCTGGCCAACAAGGCGAAACCCCACCTCTACTAAAAATACAAAAATTAGCTGGGCATGGGGGCAGACACCTGTAATCTCGGCTACTTGGGAGGCTGAGGCATGAGAATCACGTGAACCCAGGAGCTGGAGGTTGCAGTGAGCCGAGATGGCACCACTGCACTGTAGCCTGGGCAACAGAGCAAGACTCTGTCTCAAGAAAAATAAAAAACAAATAAATAAATGCAGGCTGTTAATAATGATGATGATGACACTAAATATTTAGTAGTTGACATTCATTTTTATCATCCTGGTCCCTTCTCCCTCATTGCCCACCCACAAGGCAGTCACTAAATCTATTTTCTGTCTCTAGCATCTCTCCTTCTCTGATACCTGCCACTGCTTCCCTATCACACCGGCTCCACCTTAGGCAGAATGTTCTCATTTCTTCCCTGTTCTTTTCTAGGGCTGGTCTCTCACCTAGACTCCTGTCTCTTTTCTCACCTCTGAGGCTCCTTGGAGGAAAGAGTTGTGCTTTACTCCTCTTAACCTCCTCCAGCACCAACTGAGTGTATATTAGGAATTTATTGAATAAACAGATGAAATAGAAAAAATAGATATAAGGATGGATGGACAAAATCATTACATTATATGGAAATCTTCAAAAGGGTAAGATGTCTTATAAATCAAAGTGGTAGTCCAGGCACGGTGGCTCACGCCTATAATCTCAGCACTTTGGGAAACTGAAGTGGGCGGATCACCTGAGGTCAGTAGTTTGAGACCAGCCTGGCCAACATGGTGAAACCCTGTCTCTACTGAAGATACAAAAATTAGCTGGCCTTGGTGGCAGGCACTGTAATCCCAGCTACTCGGGAGGCTGAGGCAGAAGAATCGCTTGAACCCAGGAGGCAGAGGTTGCGGTGAGCCAAGATCGTGCCACTGCGCTCCAGCCTGGGGGACAAGAGGGAGACTTCATCTCAAAACAATAAATAAATAAATAAAATAAATCAAAGTGGTAATGGATAATCAGGGATTTGGAAAAACAAAATTCTAATTATGGTGTAATCCCCAGAAGGTGTTTCTGAACAGGAAAGTAGCAATGGCCTAATCAATTATGTTAATGTGTTGGAGGAAGCAGGTCTCCCGGGAGAAATGAGGTCTGCAGAGATGTTAGAAGTGCAATCAATGTCTGCAAGTGGTCAGTGTGCCTCTAGTTATGCTCAAGGGACAGAGGCGCTGGGCCTGAGGTCAGGGCTTTTCCCACTGCTGCAAAGAGCACCGTTGTGGGGCAGAGATGCTCCATCCGGCCTTCTTGACTCATGTGAAACATTCCCTCTGAATCTTCCCACTTCCTTTCTTCTCATTCCGTCCTTTTCACACGACCAAGCCTTTCTGATGACTAATTTAGTCTAGGGAGCAGATAAGAATTGTCGTATCCTAGGAAGTCTTTGCATTTCATTTTGCTGTCAGTCTCTCATGAACATGGTTCTTGTAGGTCTGTTCCCAGGAGTCCAGTCAGCTCTGGATGCACTAACAGCACTGAGTTTCTGGACCTACGAGGCTGATGACACCTTGGAGCCATGGTAAACACACTCTCACACTGCCCCAGGTAACCTGCTAGTCGACCAAATAGTCCCAAATTGTGAGCCTCTCCAGTATATAATTGTGTTCTCCAGTGACATAAATAATGCCTGGTTGTGTCTACTCAAGATGTTCTGCCTTCACTATCACTGTTCCTGAAAAATGTGACCTAACTCATTGGAAAAATTCCTTACCAGTTGTCTTGGCCCACCTAACATTCAACTTTAATAGTTCTGCTTTTTTGGCCGGGTGTGGTGGCTCACGCCTGTAATTCCAGCACTTTAGGAGGCTGAGGCGGGTGGATCACCTGAGATCAGGAGTTTGAGACCAGCCTGGCCAACATGGTGAAACCCCGTCTCTACTGAAAATACAAAAATGAGCCAGGCATGGTGGCAGGTGCCTGTAATCCCAGCTACTCAGGAGGCTAAGGCAGGACAATCGCTTGAACTTGGGAGGCGGAGGTTGCAGTGAGCTGAGATTGCGCCATTGCACTCCAGCCTGGGCAACAAGAGTGAAACTCCATCTCAAAAAAAAAAAAAAAGTTCTGCTTTTTAAATTCATTGACCTGTGATTGATAATATGGAACAAGAATGGCAAATATATAGCATATATATTGTCTGTACTTCTGCCCATGTTGTTTGCACACACCACTAATGAATTTGGCTTTCTTTTCCATTTATTTTGTTTGTTTATTGTTGTTGTTGTTTTTGAGATGGAGCCTCACTCTGTCACCCAGGCTGGAGTGCAGTGGCGTGATCTCGGCTCACTGCAACCTCCGCCTCCCAGGTTCAAGTGATTCTCCTGCCTCAGCCTCCTGAGTAGCTGGGACTACAGGTGTGCACCACCATGCCCAGCTAATTTTTGCACTTTTAGTGGAGACGGGGTTTCACCATGTTCGCCAGGCTGGTCTCGAACTCCTGACCTCAGGTGATCAATCCACCTCGGCCTCCCGAAATGCTAGGATTACAGGAGTGAGCCATTGCACCCGGCTGACTTTCTTTTCCATTAATTTAGCCTTCAAATTCTTCTTATGGCAGTCGTCCAAAAAAACACTACCAAAGTCGATAGATGAGCTATAACATAATATTTACCATTTCTGACTTAAAAGTTTCTATTAATTTTCTAAAAAGAAGTGGCATCCCAGTGATCTATTACTCCATAACACATGAAAATTCAGTGGCTTAAGACTACAATTTTACTTGTTCACGATTCTAAAGGTCAGCAATTTGGGCTGAGCTCAGCTGGGCAATTCTGCTGACTTTGTCTGGCTACAATCATTTGGTGGTTTGATGAGGACTGGACGCTCTAACATGGCCTCATTCACATGACCCGTCGTTAGAGCTGGCTGTTGACTGGGCCAGGTATCTGCAGCAGGCTCACTTAGACTTCTTCACATGATATTTATGTTTCAGTGTATAAGTGCATTTCAAGGCCCTGCTTATAATGTGCTTGCTGGCCGGGTGCGGTGGCTCATGCCTGTAACCCCAGCACTTTGGGAGGCCGAGGTGGGCAGATCACCTAAGGTCGGGAGTTCAAGACCAGCCTGACCAGCATGGAGAAACCCCATCTCTACTAAAAATACAAAATTAGCTGGGCATGGTGGCACATGCCTATAATCCCAGCTACTAGGGAGGCTGAGGCAGGAGAATTGCTTGAACCTGGGAGGCAGAGGTTGCAGTGAGCCAAGATCGCGCCATTGCAATCCAGCCTGGGCAACAAGAGCGAAACTCCGTCTCAAAAAAAAAAAAAAAATGTATTTGCTAAGGTCCAATTGGCCAAAGCAAGTTATGTGCTGGAGCCCAGAGTCAGTGTGAAAGGGACTCCATAAGCACATGGATTGAGAGAGGCATGATTTGCTGGGAGCCATTATGGTCAGGTATACCCCAGACAGGATGGTATTTTGTTTATCAGAAACTTACTGAGTGCCTACTATACTGTGCTTGGCACTGAGTATAAAAAGACAAAGCAATTGGGAAGAACTTTGAAGAATGGAAAAGCTCTAACTTGTTGGAAAGGGGGAAGAAGAACACACCAAACGCACTAGTGTAATCAGTGTGGGTGAAATAATCCTCGTGTTTATGTATGTGTGTGTGCCAGAAAAAAGGGGAGTGCTAAATTATTTAGATAATTTCTTCTATTCGCCATTTTATGCAGATTTGTTCAGTCTAGGTTGAATGAGGAACTCTATTGTTTCCATTGGGATAAGTGTTCCTTAAAGCTTTTCTTCAGAAAAGTTCTTCAGACTCTTTTAAGTTCTTCAGACTCTTAAAATATTGAAAACAATTGCATAAGTGTATCCTTCATGACCACAAAGAGCTACTTGAGATTATTTTTTTCCCCTAGAAACTTGGCCAACTCTGAGACTGAGGCCCAGGCTTGCTAACTCTGATATTTCCTCCCTCTCTGCATTCCTGCCACCCACAGCTGCTCCAGTCCAGAATGAAAGTTCAGAGGCCAAATACTTACAATCCAAACAGCCTCTCCAGCAGTGATGGCAAAGAGACAGCTTCACTTGGGAAAACAAACAATCATGCCTTCCATTTATATAGCTCTTTAGCTATTTTTTTTCAAGATGTATTCACATCCTTTCTCTCATCAGATTATCCCCAAAACTGGGGTGGGCAGGGCATGTTTTAACTGATGGGGAAACTGAGGCCCAGACAGGCAAGTTGACTTCTTCAATGGGTGACAAGGCTGAAGATAGAGCTCTGGCTTCCTGATTCCACGCCTTGGTTTGCCCTGTAGACCACACTGCCACGAACACAGATGCATGCTAGCTCCAGTTCTAAGAAGCCTGCTTTCAAAACCCTTCTGGAGGCCAGGAGCGGTGGCTCACATCTGTAATCCTAGTACATTGGGAGGCTGAGGCAGGTGAATCATATGAGATCAGGAGCTTGAGACCAGCCTGGCCAACATGGCGAAACCCCATATCTAATAAAAATACAAAAATTAGCCGGGCATGGTGGCAGGCGCCCGTAATCCCACCTACTCGGGAGGCTGAGGCAGGGAGAACTGCTTGAACCTGGGAGGCAGAGGTTGCAGTGAGCCGAGATCGCGCCACTGCACTCCAGCCTTGTGACAGAGCAAGACTCTGTCTCAAAACAAGCAAACAAACAAACCCTTCTGGAGTTTTCTGCTCCCCACCTTAGAGTTCCTCTAATAACTACCCCACACTTCTTTAACACTCACATCAAAAGAATGAAGAGAACACTTCAAACACTTCCCTCAGTGCTAGCTTCTAAACATTTTCCATCCAGAAAATAATGGATTGTGTTTGAAGTCCCAACTTCCAGCCCATAGTGGTCCAGCTATGTTCTCCTGCTGGAAAACAGAGGCTCAAAGCCACTTTCTCTGTGAGTTCTCACCTTACCTACTCAAAATAAAACAGGATAAAAGTTAAAATTAACATCCAGAGAAGGCTTGGGGAGGATAAGCCACCAACCAAGGGTAAAACACAGTTTGAGAAAATGCAGTGTCCAAGTGAGAGGAGACACCTCACCTCCATGCTGCTAGACGGTTTTGAGTGAGACGCACACCTCCTTTTACAGTACTGGTCATCTTCTGCTCAAGCTCACGTTCCCTAAGAGGGATGATTTTCTGTATCCCCGCCCTGGAGCACAGGAACCTACTGGAAAGCTGAGATCTGCAAATTCATTGATTCTCATAAACTAGGTCAGGAAGAGCGAGAAATGGCAGTAATAGCACCTCCTCCCCATGTTCCTTGCTCATGGCAGACATGGGAATCTTTCTGGTTGAGAATGGAAGTGGCCTTAGAGTGCTTTTCCGTATGACCGTTGAGGCAGCTGCCACCACTTGATTAGGCTGGCATGCTGGATGAAATCTATCTGCCAACTCTCTAGTTCCTGGTGGCCAAAGGCCTTGCAGAAAGTGAGTAGAAGTTGGGGAATTCTCCAGGTATACATGAGGTGGACATTCCTAGCTCCCGGAGGCCCCCATGTTCTAGGCTTTAAAAGCAAGGGAGCATGTTCACCTATAAACAAGAGCTTGCTGCTATAGGAGAGGCTTTGGAAACTGAAGGGCTTTGACAATAGTGAAAGCCAGAGGTTGACTTGCTAACTCTCCAAGGCATTCAGATGTGATCAGTTACTGGGCAGCCCATCTACAAAATTCAGAAAGTGTAAAAGACTGTCAAAAGTCATGAACCACGTTACTAGAAAATTATTAAATGAGTGAGGAAAAGAGCAAAGTAGTGAGAACAGGACGGGATGGTAGCACCTGGTTAAATGATAAAGAAACAGGAGCAGAGTAGGGAGGCAACTTCCTCAAAGACACACTGCACGTCGTTGGCAGAACTGGAACCCAGTTTCCTCACTCCCAAGCCAACTCTCTTTCAACTTCAATGCGCACTTTCCTCTTTCCACTACAGCCCCACTTGTATTCCTGTACAAATCCTTACCTGCTCCAGCAACCCTTCACCCAGCCGCCATTCTCCTTGGGGGAGGATTATTAGCTTACAGATTTAACCACAAGCTGACTCAGTTTAAATTGTGTTTCTAAGGTGGGGGTGGGGATCTCGACCTGTTCCTTTCTTTTTTTTTTTTTTTTTTTTTGAGACAGAATCTCACTCTGTCACCTGGACTGGAGTGCAGTGGCACAATCTCGGTTCACTGCAACCTCCGCCTCCTGAGTTCAAGAGATTCTCGTACCTCAGCCTCCTGAGTAGCTGAGATTATAGGTGCCTGCTGCCATGCCCAGCTAATTTTTATATTTTTAATAGAGAGAGAGTTTTACCATGTTGCCCAGGCTAGTCTCGCACTCCTGACCTCAAGTGATCTGCCCACCTTGGCCTCCCAAAGTGCTGGGATTACAGGTGTGAGCCACCTCATGCAGCTTTGATCTGCTTTCTACCAGATATGACAATTTGTGCTTCTGTTCTGAGGCCTTTGAATTGCACTCCAAATATCCTCAGGGCAGAGGTGTTAAGTGAGAAGCAGGCATTATTTGATAATGGGCCAGGACATTCCTATAGAATTCCAAAAACCATTTATACCCCAATTCACCCGTGGCCAGCAGCAGAAGAAGGTATGCAAAGAGAAGAGAAAGAAGGATGCAATGTCCACGCATGCTAAAGGTAGGTAAGTATGACAGGTCTGATATACATACATGCATTCCAAAGTATCCCACACTTGAGGCTCCAGAAGATGGGTAACTCCCATAGATAGCTTTTAATGAAGAGCCCTTGCTTTTACAAGAAGTTATAATTGTGGCTTCCATTTTCACAGCTGGTATCTGCAACAGTCACATGAGGATGGAGAGTCTCTTCCTTGTGCAGAGCAAACAGCACGGCCCCTGGAGCTCATTGGCATGGGTTGTCCAACTCCCCACTGAAGGGTGGTAACATTTTAGTGTTAATTCAGTATTTTAGGCCAATATCTGGGTTTATTTTTCCCAACATATAAATATGAAGGAGCTTTAGCAATTTAACTTCTGGGAATTTATCCAATGAAAGGGTTAAGAATTTATGCAAGCTCTTCTGGTTCTAGGAGCTTTGGGAGCCATGGCTTATGGTGCGGACATGGCCAAGTCCAAGAACCACAACACACATGACCAGTTCCAAAAACAGCACAGAAATGGTATCAAGAAATCTCAATCACAAAGATCCGTGTCTCTAAAGGGAGTGGATCCCAAGTTCCTTAGGAACATGCCCTTTGCCAAGAAGCACAGCAAGAAGGGCCTAAAGAAGATGCAGGCCAACAGTGCCAAGGCCATGAGTGCATGTGCCAAGGCTATCAAGGCCCTCGTAAAGCCCGAGGAGGTTAAGCCCAAGATCCCAAAGGGTTTCAGCTGCAAGCTCAATCAGCTTGCCTACATTGGCCAACCCAAGCTTGGGAAGCATGCTCGTGCCCACATTGCCAAGGCGCTCAGGCTGTGTCGGCCAAAGGCCAAGGCCAAGGATCAAACCAAGGCCCAGCCTGCAGCTCCAGCTTCAGTTCCAGCTCAGGCTCCCAAAGGTGCCCAGTTCCCCTACAAAGGCTTCAGAGTAGAGATCTCTGTCTGCCAACGTGAGGACAGAAGGACTGGTGCGACCCCCCGGGGCTGCCATCTGCATGGGGCTGGTGTCCTCCTGTGCTATTTGTACAAATAAACCTGAGGCATGAAAAAAAAATAATTTATGCAAAGATTTAGCTGCATGGATGTTCATTACAATTATAATCGAGAAAAAGTTGCAACAACCTAAGTGTCCAACAACAGGGAACTGGCTAAATCAACTTAGTACTTCAGGTGGTAGGAAAATATGCAGCCACTAAACGATGCTGGCAAATGTATCTACAGCCACAGGAAATGTTAGGTAAAAGAGGAGAAATACAGCACAAAGCCATACTACAGGACAGACCTGTTTTTCTTTGAAAAAAGTACATTAGTGTGTGTATCATATATTTTATATATACCCAAATATATTACATATATATATATATTTACCTAGGAGGGTACACTAGTAATCTAAAGTGGCATTAATAGTGATGTTTAAGAGAGATTATGAATACTTTAACATTTCTTCTTTTTACTTGTATTAGTATTTTCTGATTTTTCTGTAATGAGCAGTAATATATATATATATATATATATATATATATTTTTGAGATGAAGTCTTGCTCTGTAGCCCAGGCTGGAGTGCAGTGGTTCAATCTCAGCTCACTGCAACCTTTGCCTCTCAGGTCCAAGAGATTCTTTCCTCCCGAGTAGCTGAGATTACAGGTGTGCACCACCACACCAAGCTAATTTTTTGTATTATTAATAGAGATGGGCTTTCACCACGTCGGCCAGGCTGGTCTTGAATTCCTGACCTCAAGTGATCCACCTACCTCGGCCTCCCAAAGTGCTGGGATTACAGGCATGAGCCACCGTGCCTGCGGAGCAGTGGTACTTTTTAATAAGAAAAAGTGATAAAAGAAATTTTATCTTGAAAAAGACAGATCCTTGACTATGATCATTGAAGTTCAATCAGGCTCAGGAATTCTATAAGGAAACAATAATCCCTATAGAACGGGGTGGGTGGGAGGAGAGCAGGAGGCCACCTCCTGCTAAGAGACCTGGAGAAGGAATCATTTCCCTTCTACTTTGGCCTGTGTGCTCCACGTAAATATCCTCTCCACCCAGGTCTTGCTCTGTCCTGGAGTTACTCATCACTAGCTTATTACTGGCCTTATTTTGACTCACTGTTCAAACGTCATTGAAAAGGAATTTCTGTTTAACCACAGCATCCACATGAAGAATTCTGCTAAAACTCCATTTTAACTGAATTTCGGCACACAGATGACTTAAATTAGCTACACTGGCCTGGGAAGAAGCCCCCAAATCCCCAACACCCGGAGGAATTGCTGCTAGTAGGCTTGATCAGCTGGTGGATAAACCCCATCTCCCATCCCCACCCTCCCCCAGCCCCTCCACCCACAAAGCCCGGGCAGCAAGTTGTGAGATGTTTCCCTCTCTTCTTGAATTTCCATCGTGAACTGGTTACTGTGGTTCACGCCTGACATGCCTCTGTCTCTGCTCAAGAGGTTAAAAGTAGAGAAACTTGTAGCTTCAGAGGTCACAGAGAGATTTAGAATGAGAGAGAGCTGTGGGTGAACTGTGAGATCTCGCATAACTGCTCACCCTGGATGTTTGGGGATAGCCTCCATTCCCTCATCCTCTCCTTTGAATGCTGATTTTCTTGTTTATCCTTCTTCTCAGTCACCCTTGAGGGAGGCTCTCCCACCCTCTCTCAATTGTTAAAGAACTTCTGCGTGGGCTTCAACATTCTCTCGGCTGCCCCTTGGGAGGGCTTTGATGTGCTCTTATTTTTTCCTTGTATGTTTAAGGTCCCCTGGGGCCCTCTTGACCCTTGCGGGCTGGTTACATTTGACCCAAGCCTGGACTCCATCGCCTGTGACCAGAGGCAGAGTAGGGGTGGTGGGAATTAGGGGGGAGGGTTTTCCTACATTCTTAAAGATAATATAATAACATTGTGGCTAAGATGGAAATATGTTAGAGGAAGCAAGATTGTGAGACCGATGTAGGAAAGAAGCTCCCACCAACCGATGGTGAGGACTCTGCGGCCCCAAACCCTGCCAAGACTGAGCCATGCCTAATTGTGGCCTAGATCGTGGATGTGTGCCTACCCACCAAGAGGAAAGCCAGAAACATGCCTGCATGGATAGAAGGAGATTCCCTCTTAGTTGAGCGGTGAAGGGGTGTGGGAGCGCAGGGAACCCTTCTTCCCAAAGGGGAGAAGCCCCTGTGAACCTACCTCAGGGGTCTGCTTGATGAGGCCCACCCTATCCTACTCTTTGTCCTTCATTTGACAGCATTTGTCAAGCATCCACCATATGTCAGGTCCAAGGTTCCATGCTAACTGGGGAAAGTGAGGCAATCAAGCAGCTTATCTAAGGTTTATCCTCCAGCCTAATTAGTAGAAGATCTGGAAGACAATAGTGTGAGGGCTGTCACTCCAGAGCCCTCACACTTCACCTCTATGCCAGATGTTTGAATGAAGGGAAGATCTCCTAGGTGTTTCCCAGGCTTTGTCGAGGCTGCCTGCAACGTCTGCCTGTGGGATCTGACTTCCCAGCAGCTGGGATCAGCCAGCCTACAAGAGCAAGCAGAGCACCCCGAGAGTCTCTAGTGGGGTTGCCTGACCAGTTGGCTCCTGGTC
The DNA here is from genome assembly GCF_028885655.2 of Pongo abelii. Taxonomy (NCBI): domain Eukaryota; kingdom Metazoa; phylum Chordata; class Mammalia; order Primates; family Hominidae; genus Pongo; species Pongo abelii. Next base: position 74,000,416 of record NC_072001.2, on the reverse strand, counting down.
TGAGCAGACTCCTGCTGGTGGTGCGCAGGCTGGGTATTCGTGTGGACAAGGGAATGTTCACCTCCAGTTCTCAGGACAAACAGTGCCACACCAGCTGGCTGGGATATTTGGAACTGGTGTTTCCACTCAACAGCACAACCTAGATTTAGGTTCCTAAAATGTCCTAAGCAGCCGCCTTCTTGGATCTTTAATCCTTCCTCCTGTGTCCTTCCTGCCACCTGTAGTCTAAATTTAGTGACAAGCACAGCAGAGCACCTTCTGCCTGGGCCACTTTGGCAGGTCATGGATCCACTAATGAGTGTGTACATGTTCCATCTCTTCAGGGTTACCCATACGGGTGAAGAGCTTCTAGGGGAGCCCCACGATGATCTTCCTGGTAGGGTCTCCTGCCCTGTGAGTTTTCTTTTTTCTTTTTCTTTTTTTTTGTGTTTTGAGACAGAGTCTCGCTCTGATGCCCAGGCTGGAGTGCAGTGGCATGATCTCAGATCACTACAACCTCTGCCTCATGGGTTCAAGGGATTCTCCTGTCTCAGCCTCCCAAGTAGCTGGGATTACAGGCATGCACCACCATGCCCAGATAATTTTTGCATTTTTAGTGGAGGCGGGGTTTTGCCATGTTAGCCAGGCTGTTCGCAAACTCCTGACCTCAGGTGATCCGCCTGCCTCAGCCTCCCAAAGTGCTGGGATTACAGGCATGAGCCACCGCGCCCGGCCTAATTTTGTGTCTCATATTCTTGACTTACCATTTTTCGAAATAAGTGGTCTTCAAGTCTCTATTTCAAACTGTTGAACACCATTTGTTAACACAATATTTCATCATTTCAACACGCCATGACTTCTTCACCATTCCTCTGTTCTGAGGGTGTAGGTTGCTTTCAGTTTTTGCAGTTATACAACTCAATGATAAGCATCCTCATGCCTAAATCTGTTAATGACATTTAGAATTACTTTCTTCAGATTGATTTCTGGAAGTAAGATTATAAGATAAAAGGCTATGAACATTTGTAAGCATTGTGATCTTTCATGCCATAATATTTTTTGAAAGAGCTGGGTCATCTTACATGATTTCCTCCCAGCAGTGCAGGGAGTGAATAGGCAGCGTTTCCTGTGTGAGTGAAATCAAGTTCAAAAATAGAAAGAAAGAAAGAAAGAGAGAAAGAGAAAGAGAAAGAAAGAGAGAAAGAAAAAAGAAAAAGGGAGGAAGGAAGGAAGGAAGGGAGGGAGGGAGGGAGGGATGGATCAGGTTCACTGGCAAATTTTAGCCTAAAGGGCAGGTCAAAAAAGGGAGAAAGTGAAGCTTTACTTCTTGCAAAGAAACAACTTTTATGAAAGGGTTATGGAAATGACAGCCTACTGAGACTTATTTCACATCAAATGAGGAAGTCATCTCTTCCTCTGCTCACCTCCCTCGGCAAATCCTCTATCCACTTCTCCTAGAACACAGGGGTAGAGCAGTGGCACCAGCCAGCTCCTTGGGAACAGATGGCTCTGCTCATCATAGTCATCAACCAAAAGGCAGAAACATACTAGTAGGAAGAGACTTTAAAGGTTCTTTGGTCCGATCCCTCCCTTTATCAGATCAAAGTCTAGAAGAATGAGGTGACTTATTCAAGAAGTGATTCACTGCTAGTTTATGGCATTCCTGGGACTAGTACCCATATCTCCATTCACATTTGATGACAAATAAAAATAGTTGGACTTGATCTGAAGGCACAATCCTTTTATGCATGATTCCTTGAACACATGTATTCTTGTATTCATGTTTCCCTTAAGATTTGAGGGTGTGGCTGATGTCACACAGTTGTCTACAGGCTTAGAAGATTAAAAATCTGATTTAATAGGTTTCGGAGTGTCCTGGCTGATTGGTTGTCCTGGGTGAATGGTTTCTCATGTCTTTGCTAATTTTCTGGATGCTCTCAAAGGAAGTTAATTAACCTGGGGCCTCCATCCAGCTGTGCTCCAATTCAGCTAATCTTGAGGTATCATGACCTGTCAGGGAGAGAATTATAACATGTAGGTATGAAGCTTTCTCCTTTCATATACATTGGGACACCTGAAATGGGTTGAACCTCAGACATATCCTTGCTGTTAAAAACTTAATCATTATTCAAAGCTGAGTTCAAATCCCACCTTTTGCAGGGAAAAAAAAATCTATTGAACCACCTATGCTAAAGTGTTCACTTTGTTTTCTAAGTTCTAGCCGTCTATGCCAGTGGTTTGAACAAACTCTATTTGAGCATGATGGTTTTTAACTTCAAAAAATGTTCACAGAAGCTGCATAATTATTCTTTTAGCATGTATGTATGTATGTATGTATGTATGTATGTATGTATTTTTCCTCACGTTTGTTCATGCAAATAGCACGGGAGGGCACCAGCCCCAAGCAGACAGCAGCCCAGAGGTCACACCAGTCCTTCTGTATTCATTCTGGCAGACACAGGCCTCTACTCGGGAGCCTTCATGGGTGCCTGAGCACCTTTGGGAGCCTGAGCTGTAGCCAGAACTGAGGCTGGAGCTGAAGCCATGGTCTGAGCCTTGTTTTGAGCCTTGGCCTTTGGTCAGCAGAGCCTGAGACTCCTGGCAATGTGGGCATGAGCACACTTTCCAAGCCTGGGGTGGGCACTGCAGGCAAGCTGATGGGGCTTGCAGCTGACACCCTTTACGATCTTGGGCTTAACCTCCTTGGGTTTTATGAGGGCCTCAATATCCTTGGCTCTCGTACTCATGGCCTTGGCATTGCTGGCCTGCATCTTCTTCAGGCCCTTCTTGTTGTGCTTCGAAGCACATGTTCCTCAGGAACTTGAGGTCCGTCCACCCCCTTAAGAGATTCATATGTTTGTGATCAGGGTTTCTTGATGCCATTTTTTTTGCCATTTGGGGGACTGGTTGTGTGTGGTATGGGTGGTGGAATTGGCCATGTCTGCATTATAACCCACAGCTTTAAAGCTCCTGGGACAGGAATAGTAGCATCTGTCTTAAACGTTCACGATTAACAAAGAATGGCATGAAATCCTAGGCTTTTAAGAGGCTATATATTTTGCCAATCACAACATATATTTGAAAAATAAGTACAATAGTCCCCCCATTATCTGTGGGAGACACATTCCAGGACCCTTTATGGATGCCTGAAACCTTGGATAATACCAAACCCAATTGTCATCATTTGAAACATGTTCTGTACATGTCTTCCACCCACAAAAATTGATGCCTTTTCCATCTTAACTAGGCACTTACCACACACTGTGGCAGTAACTTTTGCAGTCTGAGGTGTGACAGCCAAACTAGTACAAACTCCTCATCATAGCTTTTTTTTTTTTTTTGGCGACAGAGTCTTGATCTGTCACCCAGGCTGGGGTAAGTGGCACAATCTGGGCTCACTGCAACCTCCACCTCCCAAGTTCAAGCAATTCTCCTGCCTCAGCCTCCTGAGCAGCTGGGATTACAGGCATGCACCACCACACTCAGCTAAATTTTTTTACATTTTTAGTAGAGATAGGGTTTTGCCATGTTGGCCAGGCTAGTCTCGAACTCCTGGCCTCAAGTTATCCGCCTGCTTTGGCCTCCCAAAATGCTGGGATTACAGATGTGCGCCACCATGCCTGGCCTTTATCATAGATCTAAACAACCTCATCATACAATATCTTTTCTTTCCTTATTAAGTGGAGAACTTTTATCTTTTTGCTCAAAGGAAGCACTTGATGGCTTCTCTTTGGCATATCCAAATTGCCAGCACCACTACTCTTTATGCTTTGGGGCCATTAAGTACAGTAAGTCCTCACTTAACATCATCAATAGGTTCTCAGAAACTAGGACTTTAGGCCCGGTGCCACGGCTCACGTCTGTAATCTCAGCACTTTGGGAGGCCAAGGAGGGCAGATCACCTGATGTCGGGAGTTCGAGATCAGCCTGGCCAACATGGAGAAACCCCGTCTCTACTAAAAGTACAAAATTACAGGCACGGTGGCGCATGCCTGTAATCCCAGCTACTCGGGAGCCTGAGGCAGGAGAATCACTTGAACCCGGGAGGCGGAGGTTGTGGTGAGCCGAGATTGTGCCACTGCACTCCAGCCTGGGCAACAAGAACGAAACTCCATCTCAAAAAAAAAAAAAAAAAAAAGAAAGAAACTAGGACTTTAAGTGAAACAACATATAAGGAAATCAATTTTACCATAGGTTAATGATACAAACAATAGTTAAGTTCCCTCAGCATATTTCTGGTGACAAAACTATCGCCAAACTTCTAAATATATGCCAAACTACTCATATTAAACCTTACAATAAATGTGAGCTATACATGTATTTAAGAAAGATTATTAAAAGCAAGTAAGATAATTATTTACCTTCTTATTGCAGTTCAGAGTCATGGGTAGCTGGAGCCTGTCCCAGCAGCTCAGGGTACAAGGTGGGAACCCACCCTGGAGAGGGTGCCATTATCTCACAGGGTGCAGCCACATCCACACTCACTTATCCTGAGATGAGGTAGACATGCAAATTCACCTCATGTGCATATCTTTGGGATGTGGGAGGAAACCCACACAGACATGAGGAGAACAAGCAAACTCCACACAGATGTCGGCCCCAGCCAAGAATCTATTTTTTTTTTTCTTATCAACATTATAACAGAGGCCGGGCGCAGTGGCTCATGCCTGTAATCCCAACACTTTGAGAGGCTGAAGCAGGTAGAGCACTTGAGGTCAGGAGTTTGAGATGGGGGTCTCTACTAAAATTACAAAAATTAGCCGGGTGTGGTGGCACGTACCTGTAATTCCAGCTGCTCCGGCATGAGGTAGGAGAATTGCTTGAACCCGGGAGGCGCAGGTTGCAGTGAGCCGAGATCATGCCACTGAACTCCAGAACTCCAGCCTGGGTGACAGAGCGAGACTCCAACTCAAAGAAAAAACAAAAAACAAAAAAGAACAACGTTATTCAAGGCCTTGTTATCCTGTAAAATAAGAGTCACTTGAACATAAGCACCGTGATACGTGACAGTCGTCTTATAACAGAGATGGCTATCTAGTGACTAACGAGCAGGTAGCGTCTGCAGTGTGGATCCACTGAACACAGGGAGGGTCCACATCCCAGGCTGGATAAAGTGGGACAGTGCACATTTTAAAACTCATGAATTGGTTATTTCTGGAATTTTCCATTTCATATTTTCGAACCTTGGTTGACTGTGGGTAACAAACGTCGGAAAGCCAAACCATAGATAAGGGGGGAGGAGACTACCATTTGAGACATGTCTGAGTCATCTTACAGATATAAGGATTTGTGATGCTTAGCATAACCCATAGTTTACAAGAGGTCCAGGGTCCAAAGGTTGGGAACCACTGACCTATTGCATTTATTGACAATGAATCACAGGCCTGGCGATGTTGCTTGCAACTGTCACCTAAGTAAGTCTTCAGGTCGCACTGTCTCCCTCAATTACACTGAATCTTTCCTGAGGACAGGAACATCCACTTATATGCCTTTGTACACCCACAATGCTAATGGACCCATCAATTAAGGACCATTAATTGAGCATTACCCACAAGGAGGACACTCAATTAGATTCTGTGGGAGGTAGGAAGTGCAGAGTCCAGTTTCTGCCCTTCAGATCTCACATCTGGTTAGAGATATGGCAAATGCCTTTGAGAAATGAGGTAACAATTTAATGCCTAAACTCTAGAGTGAAATAGAGGTTATGGGATAGATTAGGAAATGAGTTGAACAGATGTTGACTGCTATGAGTACAAAAAAGGAGGAGTTAAGAGTATGCTGCTGAGCTGGAAAACTATATAGAGGGGTTTGAGTGTGTGAGCCTGAAAAAGGATTAGTACTCAGGCACTTCTTTCAACTTCTGGAAGGTGCTCAGAGAGTAACTGAACAAATACATGCATAAGAGAAACACTTTTGGTCATTTGCTCCAAGGTAGGCATAAAGTGAAACCCTTACTTTTTTTTTTTTTTTTTTTGAGATGGAGTCTTGCTCTGTAGCCCAGGCTGGAGTGCAGTGGAGTGATCTCAGCTCACTGCAACCTCCGCCTCCCAGGTTTAAGTGATTCTCCTGCCTCAACCTCCCGAGTAGCTGGGATTACAGGCACCTGCCACCAGGCCTGGCTAATTTTTGTATTTTTATGGAGACAGGGTTTTGCCATGTTGGCCAGCTGATCTTAAACTCCTGACCTCAGGTGATCCACCCACCTCAGCCTCCCAAAGTGCTGGGATTACAGGCGTGAGGCAATGCACCTGGCCGTGAACCCCTTACTCTTAAAGAATAACATTTACTCTGAAACATATAGAAGTCAATTTTTTGAAGGTGGCAGTGGATGAAGAGGAGATGTGCCCTGAATCCCATGATCTCTTAAGATGTTGCTGGGGTCCAGAAATTGTTTAGGTGAAACTTTCACAGAAGAGAGCACTGATGCTCCAATAGTGAAGTGAGTTGGCCAGGATCATACAATCAGTTAGTTCGTAGCAGAGCTGGGACTTGACCTCCGAGAGCTGGACTTCAGGGCTAGTGTTCTTTCCACTTGATCTTGTTACTCCTAGAATCCCCTCCTTTTTCTTGAACTCGTCAAAACAATTTGTCTAAAAGGAGATTGCCCAAGCCAAATCCATCACACCACCCTGTTCTAATTGAAATGCTAGACTGGTCTTTATTCTCTTACTATCTGAACATGCCTTATTAGAAATTAGGAGCAACTCCTGGGTCCTGGCCAATGCTTCAAAGAAACTGTACTGGCACCCGCAATGCTAAAATCATGGTTGTTAAAGACAAACTGCTAATTACAAAATCCAAACCACTGCTTTGTGGGTTGTGGGGATCTCAAGAGAGTGAGTGGGAGATGGGGCCAATTCTGGAGGGGCCTCCTTTATTGCCATTGATTTTTGGCCACAACAGAGAGCTGCTTCCTTTTTTTTTTTCTTTTTTTTTTTTGAGACAGAGTTTCGCTCTTGTTGCCCAGGCTGGAGTGCGATGATGCGATCTCGGCTCACTGCAACCTCTGCCCTCCAGGTTCAAGCCATTTTCCTTCCTCAGCCTTCTGAGTAGCTGGGATTACAGGTGCCTGCCACCACGCCCAGCTAATTTTTGTATTTTTAGTAGAGATGGGATTTCACCATGTTGCCCATGCCAGGCCGAGCTGCCTCCTCTTGGATGCCACAAACCAATTAGGTTGGGAACACTTCCAGGGAAGCTGCCTCCATCTGGTAAATATTTGGGCAGCCTGGGTGATCTGAAAAGTCACTGGGGGGATTGCACGGTGGCTCAGGCCTGTAATCCCAGCGCTTTGGGAGGCCGAGGTGGGTGGATTACCTGAGGTCAGGAGTTTGAGACCATCCTGCTTAACACGGTGAAACCCCATCTCTACTAAAAATACAAAAAATTAGCCGGGTGTGGTGGCGGGCACCTGTAATCCCAGCTACTCAGGAGGCTGAGACAGGAGGATCACTTGAACGCAGGAGGCAGAGGTTGCAGTGAGCCGAGATCATGCCATTGCACTCCAGCCTGGGCAGCAAGAGTGAAACTCTGTCTCAAAAAAAAAAAGAAAAAAGAAAAAAAGAAAAGAAAAAAAAATCAACCCCATGATGATTACCAGATCATCTATGGGCTGAAGTCAAGCTGCTGGGTTTGTCTTTTCCATTAAGAAGTAACTGGCAAATTATCTGCCAAGAGATCTTGGTCTCTCCTGCATAGTTTTCTTATCTCACTGGTAACTTACTTTAACGTTATGAAAGACTCTACACCTTCATACTTTCTCTTCCCTGAACTTCCCCAACCAAGCCTTGCCCTCAGAGCCATAATTCATTAATTCACTCACTCAACACATTTCTATGCAACACGTCTTATATTCCAGCCATTGAGCTAGGTGTGTATAGGGGTAGCCACTGCTGATATTGCCTACTAGGTGATATGACTTCCACCTCTAACTCTACCTCTCGCTGTGTGAAAGGCAAGACATTTGCTTTTCTGGTCCCTCTCCCTGTCCCTCTGGTTCAATCTCCTCACTATAAGGTGATGGAATTGTAGAAAATGGTTCCTTTTGATTCTATCTGTATCCTTCAGGGTCCGGTTAGGAGACAGCAATCACACAGTATTTGGAACAGAAGTTTAACATAAAAAATTATTAACTGGGGCCAGGTGTGGTGGCTTTTGCCTGTAATCCCAGCCCTTTGGGAGGCCCAGGTGGGCAGATCACGAGGTCAGGAGTTCGAGACCGGCCTGACCAACATGGTGAAACCCCGTCTCTACTAAAAATACAAAAATTAGCTGGGCATGGTGGTGCGTGCCTGTAATTCCAGCTACTCAGAGGCTGAGGCAAGAGAATGGCTTGAAACCTGGAGGCAGAGGTTGCAGTCAGCCGAGATCATGCCATTGCACTCCAGCCTGGGCGACAGAGTAAGGCTCCATCTGGAAAAAAAAAAAAAAATTGGCTGGGCGCGGTGGCTCATGCCTGTAATCCCAGCACTTTGGGAGGCCAAGGCAGGTGGATCACGAAGTCAGGAGATCGAGACCATCCTGGCTAACATGGTGAAACCCTGTCTCTACTAAAAATACAAAAAATTAGCCGGGTGTGGTGGCGGGCCCCTGGAGTCCCAGCTACTTGGGAGGCTGAGGCAGGAGAATGGCGTGAACCCGGGAGGTGGAGCTTGCAGTGAGCCGAGATTGCACCAGCCTGGGTGACAGAGCGAGACTCCGTCTCAAAAAGAAAAAATTATTAACTAATAGCAGGGAGTTAGCTATTAAAGGGTAAAGTGAACTCTGAAGAATACAGGACTAGCAGATAGAGGGAGCAGCTTAGGGTCCACCCTAGGGCTGAAACAGAGAACCCAAGAAAGGGACAAATTTGGAGAGTCTCCATCCCGATGCGGAGACAGAGACTTTACAGAGAAGGTATAGTTGTCATCAATGATTGGCAGAGGGAGTTGCTGGGTGTGACAGACTAGGGTTGGCAGGCAAGCAGGCATCCACTGGGTGCTAGAAAATCTTGTTGAGAAGCTGCGCATGGGAGTGCTGAGAAGCCAGCCAGGACACTTGTGGAACTTGCCAGAAGCTACCTGTGGGGTTAAAGTGAAACTTGCTGGAGGTGAGTCCCACTCTTGACCACAGGGGAGCCATTGGAGGAGGAAGAAAAGAAAGCACCTGAGAACCAGGAAGAGAAGCCCCTTTCTCCTGCAGTGTCCCTCTGGAACCCTCCACTAACAAAGCTTAACATTATGTCATCAGGTGAAGAGAAATGTTTCCGGGATTCAGCACCAGTATCACAAGCACGGGAAGTGAAGAGGGGGTGTGAAGACGAGAAGTGATAAATCGATAACAGCATGCTGTCATTCTATACTACATGATTCTTTGAAATTTAACCTTAATGTATGAAAGAAGTGAGTGAGTTGTATTGTACAGGTTAGATATGATCTTAGTCTGTTCTATACCTTCCTCACCTCTATTCCTCAATAATTAACAAATTTCTTCAGAATGAAACCAATCTTGGCTAGGATGGCATTTCACCTCAAAACTTTAAACATGCCACAATCATGTACATATATGATTATATGTCTATATTGTATATATAATTATATGATTAATATAATAGTTACATAATAACTAAACATCTATACCAAGGACAGAGGTGGGTCTAAGCTTCTAAAAGAATAAAAGATGCCAAAGATTTCAATATGCTTCCTGATGACAGCAAGTAACTTGGAGGGGAAATAAGATCCAGTGAAGTCAATCTCAAACCAAATATTATCAAAAATCAGGTGAGTGAGAGAGAAAATGTGATGAAAGTTTACAGGAAGGAAAAAGGCCCATAGGCTGAAATGGCCAAAGAAAGATGTGTGCCTGGCAGTAAAGTTTGTGAAGAATGTTTAGCAATGGGTAGAAGTTGTACGTAAAGTAGAATGGGAATAGGCTAAGATGTGGCTACAAAATGAGAAATGCAGACTAACTGGTCCCTTGGCTCCGAATTTGCTAGCCTTAGGTTTGAACTGAGCCAGTCAGTTGCAGATGTGTTATGCGCATAGGACAGATGCCAGGAAGATGAGCATGCATGATTCAAAGACTTGCTGGATCCTGTAAGGCTTTGTTGAAGGAAACATCATTCTACAGACTTCTTCATCATTTAGATGAACCTGTGGTTTCCATATCAGTGGACTGAGCATTTGCTAGTATAGAGGATTTGCTGCTATAATATTCAACTTCTGCTCTTCACATTGTTTAAGTGAAATATTGAAATACCGGCCGGGCACAGTGACTTACGCCTGTAATCCCAGCACTTTGGTCCCAGCTACTCACTCACTCAGGAAGCTGAGGTGGGAGGATCTCTTGAGCCTGAGAAGTCAAGACTGCAGTGAGCTGTGACTCCACCACTGATACTCTTCCCCAGGTGTCCCTTTGCTGGTGGGTGGATGTTTTCCAGGGCGTTCTTTCACAGAAGACTCAGCTTTCTGATAAAATACCTGATAAAATATATCTGTAAAATATTGCATTTACTACTTATAGGGCATGACATGGGGCTCTGACAAATAGAATGCAAAGGAGATCACCGGTATCAGTCCACATATGAAATATTAGAGAAGCGAATTTTTTTGCATTTTTTAGAAAGAAAATAATTGGAAATAGAAATTTTTATTTTTATTTGTACCTTTCCTCAAGATACCACCCCAAAGTGGTGTCTCCTGCCTCCAGGCTGTACCAGGAAGCTGCAGTGACTGCACTGGCAGCTCTGGGCTTTATTTCCTTCTTTGGTTTTGGCCCTGGGAATTGCCCTGACTTTCTTAGAAACTCTGTTATTCATTAGCAATAATTATTCTTTTCAACATCACTAAATGTTTTATAGCGTGATAGTTTTCATTTTTCTTTTTCTTCTTTCTTTCTTTTTTTTTTGAGATGGAATCTTGCTCTGTTGCCCAGGCTGGAGTGCAGGGGTATGATCTCAGCTCACTGCAACCGCCACCTCCCAGGTTCAAGCGGTTCTCTCGCTTCAGCCTCTGAAGTAGCTGGGACTACAGGCGCCCACCACCACACCCAGCTAATTTTTGTATTTTTAGTAGAGATGGGATTTCACCATGTTGGCCAGGCTGATCTCAAACTCCTGACCTCAGGTGATCCACCCGCCTCGGCCTCCCAAAGTGCTGGGATTATAGGCATGAACCACCGTGCCTGCCCAGCATGAGAGTTTTAAGGTCATTTTGTCTTCCTTATTGCTGGAAATGGAAGGCTATAAGAGTTTTGGAAAGAAACGTGGTTATTTTATGTAACAATGGAAACATTTTCAAATCTCCATTTTCAATGTGCTCTCCTCATGAGTGCCTTTTGAAAAAAAATCTATTTCTTATTCATTGTTAAAATATTGCATTTATCTTGAAGGGACACACTCAGAAGTTTTGTTTTTTCCATACCATTTGCTAGGTAGCATACTACTTATTGTTATTTGCCATCATGAAAAAAGACTAGCAAAATTGGAAAATGTGTAATTTTGTAAAATAGAGTGCAACCTCAAGTTTAAGTTGAATTTTAAAGTACTTTTATGATCAAGCTTCATCTCAATACAAAGTAGTGTAAAGAGTCTACTATTTAAAGGTCTTGTTTTCATAAAAGTAGCCACATTAATGATATTCGAAAGCACTCCAATTGCAATATGTGGCGACATGCTGAAATTGAACAAGAATCAGGGGCCCCATTGTCATCCCCCCAGCGCTAAGGAAAGTCTACTATTCCTTTAGCTTTCACCACTCACTGGGCATGACAAGGGGCTCTGACAAACAGAATACAGGGGAGGCCACCGTTATCAGTCCACATATTAAATATTAGTAATGCTTAATTTTTTTATCTTTTAGAGAAAAAAAGTAGAAATAGAAATTTCTTCCCTTTTCTCAAAGGATTATCTCATACACTCTGAGAGGGGTCCCGCCCTATTTTGTAGACCACTGTTTTATAGGAAGTGTTGTGGGTTGAACTGTGTCCCCCAGAAAGACATGTTCAAGTCCTAACCACTGGTACCTGTGAATGTGACCTTGTTTGGAAATAGGGTCATTGCAGATATAATTAGTTAAGATGAGGTCATACTGGAGTAAGATGCAATATGACTGGTGTCCTCATAAGACGAGAAAAAGACATGTTTATTAAAAAGATGATGTAGAGAAACAGCCATGCGATGACGGAGGCAGAGCTTGGAGCAACCCATCCACAAGGGCAGCATACCAGGAATTGCTGGCAAACACCAGAAGCTAGAAGAGGCAAGGAAGGATTCTCTTCTATGGCTTTCAGAGAGAACATGGCTCTGCCAACTCCTCGCTTTTAGACTTCTGGCCTCCACAACTGTGCGATGACACATTTCTGTTGCTTAAGCCACACAGTTGGTGGTACTTTGTTATGGCAGCCCTAACCAATGAATTTAGAGAATGAAGAAAGTTCAGAGAGGTAGCAGAAGTACCAGTAGAGCAAGGTGACCCAGAGAACTAGACAGGTGAGAGCTTAGGAGGCAGGGTGTGTCAATGGTTTCAAATGCATCCCAGGAAGCAAAAGGACATGAGCAAAGGTCCTGGAATGTGCCTGCTTAGGGCTAGGGGCTGGGAGAGGAAACATTCCTGCTCAGAGGGGCGAGGCACTCAGAGAAGTAGAGGAAGATGCATCGGTATCAAGCGCGGTGGCCCAGGCCTGTAATCCCAGCACTTTGGGAGGCTGAGGTGGGCGGATCACTTGAGGTCAGGAGTTTGAGATCAGCCTGGGCAACATGGTGAAACCCCCGTCTCTACTAAAAATATAAAAATTAGCCAGCCATGGTTGTGGGCACCTGTAATGTCAGCTACTCAGGGAGCTGAGGCAGGAGAATCGCTTGAACCCGGGAGGCGAAGTTTGCAGTGAGCCGAGATCACGCCAGTGCACTCCAGCGTGGGTGACAGAGTAAGACTCCATTTCAAACAAAAAGAAAAAGAAGATGCATCGGGGCAGCAGGACGGGTTGGGTGCAGACGGCTGTGAAGAGCCCTGAGCACCCACTCCTTTTGCCTTTTGTTGGCGTTCCCTCTTCTGGCGTCTGCATTCCTGCCCCCTTCTAGTCATTGCAACCCTGTCTACGTTGTTTTCCTTGAGATTTTCTTGTGACACGTATCTAGGCTTCCAAGTGCCCCACCAACACTACAGATCTCTCCATTGCCTTTCCCACACACAGGACCGCTCATATTCTCTCTGCCTCGAATGCTGAAATTCTGCCACACTCAAGTCATCGCTTGAGGGCCTGATTTATAAAGGTTTGCTAAGTTGTTTACCTCTATTTAATGATATGCTAAGCCGCTGTTGGAAAGCTTGATACTGTTAATTAAAAAGCAAGGTGTAGAAAAGGGATTTTTTTTTTTTTAGGAGGCTTCTGTGTTTATATGAAAAAGTTGCACGTGCATAGAGTATGCCTATTAGATTAGACTTCTTCCCTCAAAATAAACAAAAACAAGCAAACAAACGAGTAGAAGATGTTGCCTCTGGAAGGAAACTAGATATCAGGAACAGGAGCGAACGCCAATTTGCTTTTCAATATATATGCTTTTGTACTTAAAACTTTTTGTGCTATGAAAGGAAAATAAATCTTGGGGCTCCCAAATCACTAAGCTAAAGGGAAAAGTCAAGCTGGGAACTGCATAGAGCCAACCTGCCTCCCATTCTTTTTTTCTTTTTTTTTTGAAACGGAGTCTCGCTCTGTTGCCCAGGCTAGAGTGCAGTGGTGCAATCTCGGCTCACTGCCAGCTCCGCCTCCTGGGTTCTTGCCATTCTCCTGCCTCAGCCTCCTGAGTAGCTGGGACTACAGGTGCCCGCCACCACGCCTGGCTGATTTTTTTTTTTTTGTATTTTTAGTAGAGATGGGGTTTCACCGTGTTAGCCAGGATGGTCTACAATCTCCTGACTTCCTAATCCGCCCGCCTCGGCCTCCCAAAGTGCTAGGATTACAGGAGTGAGACACCGCGCCAGGCCCAACCTGCCTCCCATTCTATTCAAAGTTACCTTTCTGCTCATTGAGGTAAATGCATATCTGACTCTCATTGGGAGAGGCTAATCAGAAACACAAAAGAATGCAATCCTTTGTCTCCTATCTACCTATGCCCTGGAAGCGCCCTCCCCGCTTTGAGCTGTCCTACTTTTCTGGACTGAACCAATGTACATCTTACACATATTGAATGTCTCACGTCTCCCTAAAATGTATAAAACCAAGCTCTGGGGCCGGGCATGGTGGCTCTCACCTGTAATCCCAGGGCTTTGGGAGGCCAAGGCGGGCGGATCATGAGGTCAGGAGATCGAGACCATCCTGGCTAACACGGTGAAACCCCGTCTCTACTAAAAATACAAAAAATTAGCTGGGCGTGGTGGCGGATGCCTGTAGTCCCAGCTATTCGGGAGGCTGAGGCATGAGAATCGCTTGAACCCAGGAGGCAGAGCTTGCAGTGAGCCGAGATTGCGCCACTGCACTCCAGCCTGGGTGACAGAGGGAGACTCCATCTCAAACAAACAAACAAAAAAAGAAATAAAACCAAGCTCTTCCCCTACCACCTTGGGCACATGTCCTCAGGACCTTCTGAGGCGCGTGTCCTCAACCTAGGCAAAATAAACTTTCTAAATTAATTGAGACCTGTCTCAGATTTTTGGGGTTGACAATGCCATGTATATATTACATTTATGAAAATTAATTTAAAAAGTAAACATGCCCTTCCATGTTTATAAAAATTAAACATATCCTTCCAGTCATAATGTCACTAATAGCTTAATGTGAATTAGCGTAGCAGATGGCATGAACTCAGTGGGTGCCTCAGGGAAAAAATGTGCTAAAGGTAGACTCAGACGCTGAAAGAAGTAACAAGGCAAGGAAGATAAACTGAACCCGCTCCTGGAGAAGGAGCCACATTTCCATTAAGGGAGTGAGATTATCTGCTGAGCCCAAAGAAGAGATCGGCTAGGGCAGCTCACATGATAGAGTAGGTTTACTCACTTATTTATTCATTCAGCCACTCAACAAATATTTATTGAGCACCTACTTCATGTCTTGTGCTAGGTGTTGGGAATACAGTGAAGAACAAAAGTGAAACAGTTTCTGCACTCATACAGAGATTACATTTCTTAAGGAAGTCAGGCCTTTGGAATGCAGTATGACAAATGCCATGAGAGAAAAAATGTATAAGGTTTGTATTCCAGACATTTGTTTATTTATGTGTGAGTCGCCGGATATAATAGGCAGTATAATGACACGTAATTATGTCCATGTTGTAATCCCCAGGACCTGTGAATAAGTTACCATATACAGAGCAGAGGGATCTTTGTAGATGTGATTAAATTAAGGACTTTGACATGGAGAGATTACCCTGGATACTCTGGGTGGGTCCAATCTAATCACCTGCCTCCTTAAAATCAAAAAATCTTTCCTAGCTGAGTTCAGAGTCAGAGAGAGATGTGAGTGTGGAAACATGGTCGGAGAGACGGAAGGATGCTGATTTTGGAGATAAGGAAGGAGCCATGAGCCGAGGAACGAGGGCAGCCTCTAGAAGCAGACAAAGGCAACAAACGAACACCCTGCCAGAGCTTGATTTTAGCTCAGTGAGGACTGTGTTAGACTTCTAACTTACAGAGCTGTGTTGTTTTAAGCTGCCAAATTTCTGGTGATTTGCTGCAGCTATGATACAAAACAAGTACTTTGGGTTAGCCTGTGGGCATATAAAGTTTGAGTAAAAAAAGGTTCCTGTTCTCAAGATTTTTTTTTTTTTTTTTTGAGACCGGGTCTCATTTTGTCACCCAGGTTGGAGTGCAATGGCACGATCACAGCTCACTGCAGCCTTGAACTCCTGGGCTCAGGTGATCCTCCCTCCTCAGCCTCCTGGGTAGCTGGGACTATAGGCCCATGTCACTATGCCTAACTAATTTTTGTATTTTTTGTGGAGATGGAATTTTGCCATGTTGCCCAGGCTGGAAGAATGTATATATTATCACAATTTATTGGGGGAGACGAACAGGTAAATGGAATAATACAAGTGCTAAAGTTGGGGTGTGTACATGTAACCATATATATAAAATTTGCTTGGAGACATTCTGTTAATATCTCCCATCTTAGAAAAATTTCTCCACCACTTCTGCCTCATTTCCTCACTCCCCATCGCAGCAAAACTTGAAGAAGTTGCTTATTAATGTAGCCTCCAATTCTTTTCCTCCGATTTCCTCTTAAAGCCACTGAGTCACTTTTGTTCTCACTTCCCCCTCAACACTACTTGCCCGTGGTCCAGGTTACCAATGGCTTCCATCATGCTAAATGCAATGGTAATTTCAGTCCTCACCCAG